>NC_073305.1:23588027-23897158 GCF_027595985.1 Sorex araneus
CTACAAATTTGATTTTTGTTTTCCAACAATTATTTTGGAGGGTGGTTCCTAAGAATGCTACAGAGCAGTTATTAGTTCAACTCTGTAATAGTCAATCCCTTAGGTCTAAGTTATGAAGAAAGGACTTAGACATTCAATGAGAATTTGAGTTATCACATATATATACATATATATACACACATATATATAATTTTCAAAATGAATTGATTCCAGGAGTTGGCATGGATAGATCCTGAAAGGAAGTAAATAAAAGAAGCCCCTGAAAGATACACAGAGCTGCAACTTTCTTAGAGTTTTCCCTCTCCAAAGTGTAAGTTAAATTTAAAACTTCTAGTTCTCCAAATGTGCTGCCTTGAGTGCATATTCAGATCGAAAGCAGAAAATCAAACACACCTCCTCCTGGACCAGTGAACCTCTAACAGACTCCATCTCTCTCAGTTCAAGACTCCCTTAGTACTTTAATTATTTTTTTCATGGTGACATTAGATCAAAATGTAACCTCATATATTTATTCACAGCAAACAGCCTACTTAGTAGAATTTGTATGATATATTCTTATTTTAGTCACATTTCCTTTGAAAATTAATGATGTTTCATTGTGGTCCTAAGTAGAGTTTGGGAACAATGGTTATAACAATTTGGGCAATGAGTGAAAAATTTTCAGTGCAAAGTGCAAATGGTTTACTGTATTATTTTCTTTTACTCCGCCCCTGTCTTTGAGACCATGGCCATATAATTTGATCTTTCAATTTCATAGTGTCGTGAGTCAGCCTAGTTTATACTGTGCGTTGGAACATTAGAGATTGAGAAACAGTGAAACCTTGACAGGATTTAGCTCAGTCTTGGGAATATATATATAATTTGATCATTATTCAATAGTGAATAAGTTCCTATCACGTGGGGAGGTTCTAATAAAGCGTCTTACGAGTAAGAAGATAGCACTGTTGCATCATTTAAGATGGGCACATAAGTCATCGCTGAGAAGATGGCCAGATATTAAAAACTTAACTTAAAATCAGACAAATGTGCAGAGAGGTTAAACACGTAAGGATCTTGTATAAATGGCCGATCACCTGGTTTTCCATCCTGTTTCATTTCTTATTTATATGTAGCAACAAAACCCACAACTAAATGAAACTAACTGCTTTCAAGAACCCTGGCCAGCCCTCTGGGGGGCTTATTGAAACATTTCTGGGTTTCACTCCCCTTTCTGACTTAAGCCAGTCCTGGCAGTGGGGGTAGAGGTTCTGACAGTTACAATTCAAACAAGTCTCCAGTGACCTGGCTACACTTTTCCTGAGACCACCTGTTGCGACTCACTCTCCTTAGCCATTTTAGAACATGTCAGATAAACCAAAGCCTCAACTGGGCATTTGATACCTGACGCCGGACAGGTGTCCTTGTTTCTCCATCCTGCACCAGCACAAAGCCTGGCCCAGGATAATATCAGTGAACAGGTGCTCACCAAGACACCTGGCTCCGTAGGTGGACTGTTTTCTACACAGAAAGCAGGCAGACTGTTTCCTGCTCAGAAAGGAGGCCACTTGCATTTGACTAAAGGGCATCTTAGAAGTTGAGATACTTGTGTTCTACATTTCTGAGAGTGATAAAGAGCGATAATACGTGAGGGAGTTTTACATTTTCAGTGAGGCTGGCTCTGCACCTTGTCTCCTTGTGAGAATGGGGTACAGCCATGGAGGTGGTGGTTAATCTCCACATGGGATTCATTCCTGCCTCCAGGGCTGTGTCTAGCCACATGTACCTCCATGAGGCCTCACACATGATTCTGTTGACAGCATCTGCTCCTGAGCCAAGCACTTGTTTAAGCAGGGATATGAGTTGGGGGACCTACCATTATCCTCTTGACTGAAGCCACTTCTGCTGCTGGGACTCCAATCTAGAAGCCTCTGTGAATGAGTCACTCAGTCATGAGTCACTGCTGCTGTCTTATGTCCTGACTGCTTCTCCGGGTGGGCAGCAAAGTCAAGGCCAGTGGGGTTTATCCCATGTGCATTATTCATAAAAGTTGTTTGCTCAGTTCAGGAGAGCACATTTAAAAAGTGGTCCCTGCCATCATAACCACCCAATTAATGGCACCTCCACCCACCCATACTCATCCTCCCCTCCAGCCCCAGGTATGTTTTTTCCTGGAGCAGTAGTCTCAGTGTGGTCCTTGGAAAGAGAGAACAGGAGCAGCAGCACCTGGAAACGTGTTTGTAATCTAGATGCCCAGGTTCTGTGCCGGGGTATCACTCTGCTTTTTTTGTTGGTTAGTTTTTGTCTTGGTGCTAAGGAGGACCTGGAGCTCTAATTAGTGATTCAAGTTTTGATTCTCACTAGCTAGCAGGGTCTGCGTTTCATGGCAGGGGCCTGTGGATGCATGCTGCATGTCCTTCAGGGGTGGGATTACCCAGAGTCATCAGAGGCCTTCAAGGCTACACCTGGTGGTGTTTAGGGGCTTTCAGGGGCTCCATCTGATGATGCTCCTGGGACAATGCAGCCCCGAGATTGTCCCGAGTCTGCTGCCTGCAAGACCTTTCTGCAGGTCCCTGTACTGTCTCTCCAGCCTCCCGTTTCTGGTTGAAGCAGTTAATTTTAACTAGCCTTCCTGGAGATGATGCTGAGACACGCACTCTCGAGTTTAAGAACTGCTTAGAGGGTCTCCGCACGGCCAAGTTTATGTCACAGAAGGGGGCCGCCCTCCTTCCTGTCCCCGAAGATGAGCCCAATGACCTGCACATAACAGGTGCCCAAGAGACATTTGCTAGGTGCTGAAGCTCTAGAACCATCCCACTTCCTGCTTGCCAGAGAGAATAAACAGTCCCTTGGTGTGCCACCTCCGAGAAAATGCCAAAGCTGGGTCTAGATCATATCCTGTTTCTTTGGGGTTGTATTTTCCATATTTCCAAATCAGCTTTCCCTAAATCCTCTCCAAGATTTTTACATTCCTTTCAGCTCAGAAAGCCAAAAACAAGATGCCATGTTTGAGCCAGTGCCTGTTTCCTGCCCAGGGAAAGGGCATTTCTGCATGATTCTTAAGTTCCATAGTCCCAGCATTGTGATTATTTTCTGAACAATAGAAGGAGATTGCTGATTCATGTTCAGCTCACGGCTCCAAGTTTCTATTTTTTTTTCTTTTCTCCCTGCTGTACTGGTGCCGATGCCACACAATAATGTCCTATTTATCCTTCTGAATTAGAAATACCAACAGTTCAGAGAGGCAGGCAAAGGGTCCCCTTCCCGTGGGTTTATTGAAAGCCTTCCCACAAATAACACATTTTGAAATAGGAGATGGTATTCATTTTGAGCCATCTGGCTTGGGCAAGGATGGTTAGACTTTATCTTTTTACCAGCAGTATTTTGCACAATGCCTGGCCCGCTGTAACTCACCATAATCCACCCCAAATGCATAATTTCTCAATTCCACTTCTGAGACTAAGTTTGATGCTTTCATTCTGCCCTTTTACATTAGAACCAACCCTCTGTCGTATTCAGGGAGAAAACTTGACCCTGACGGCTCATGTTTGGAGGCAGAATGGCATTAACCTCTGCTAGGGCCTGCGGTCCAGGCAGGCTCCGTCCAGCTTTTGCTGCATTCTGCGCGCAGTGCCAATTTGGCTCCGCTGTAGCAGTGAGATCTCCTATCACCTCCTGGCACAACTTTCATTTCGGTTCCCAGCTGCAACGCACCCTTGGGGATTGTTCCATGCTCCACAAACTCTAAGGGCCAACCCAAGCTGCCCTGGGAATCACCTGGGTGGCTTTGCAAAGACCAGGCTAGATGCCAGACCAATGAGTGTTTTGTAGCTCAGGCCTCGGTCTTGTAAGATTGCCCAGGAGGGTTGGGTTTGCAGCCAAGGTGGAGAACCACTGCCCTAGAGTAGCCCCTGAAATGTGTGTGTGAGGGCTTTCCTTTACTGAGCATGAACCTTTCTCATCTCTTCTTGTCCTGGCAGTCAGAAGAGACCTTTGAAAATATCTTCCAATTCATGCAGCCCCTACTCAAAGCTCTGGCCTGGTTCTCTGGATGGGCTCCATTTGCTTCTCTATCAAGGTCTGCTACTTCTCTCCCCAGTTTGCCTCTCCAACCCCACTGCTGTTCCTAGGGCATGTCCTTGTCTCGCCACCAATCCCTTTTCCCTGGAATTATTCCTCAGTGCCCACACAACTACTGGGGTCCCTTTCTTACCTCCAATAAGTCTTGTAAACCTCAAATGCTTGGGAATGCCTACTATGAACACACCAAACACTGCGATTCCTGCACCTCTACATTTGATTTCCTCATTCTTCCCCCATACTCCTAGCACCTTTTAACACTCTGTACAGTGGAGTCTGATCTTATTATGACTTACTGTCATCATTTCTGGCAGGAAGTCAAGTATTTTTTTTTCTTTTTGGGTCACACCTGGCGATGCACAGGGGTTACTCCTGGCTCTACACTCAGGAATTACCCCTGGCTGTGCTCAGGGGACCATATGGGATGCTGGGATTCGAACCCGGGTCGGCCGCGTGCAAGGCAAACGCCCTACCCGCTGTGCTATCGCTCCAGCCCCAGGAAGTCAAGTATTTGCAGTGGAGGTAGAGGGTATTTATTTGGCTCACTGATTACCCCAGGGGCTCAGAAGGTATATATACTTGGTGGGTCCTTAATAAATACTTGTTAAATGAAGAATGACGGTCACCTCTGTCGGGGATGGTGAAAGGTGAGGGAAGAAAGGGAAAAGTGAATGGAGGAAAAAAGGTTCAGTGATGCAAGAAGAAAATTAATTTTCTCCAAAATGACAAGTTTTGGAGGAAGCAGTTATTATTTGATTCTAATTATAAGTCAAGAGAAGGGACTTCCAGGCAGTGTCTAAATTTTATAAAAACAACAATGCATGCTTAATAGAGGCAGAAAGTAGATTCATGGCCACCTAGGGCTGGGCAGTTGGAGTGGGGTGTAGGGATGGGGAGTGATTGCTAAAGGGGTCATCAGGAGTGATCAAAATGTGCCAAAATGAGAGCTTAGTGATAGCTACACAACTTTGTAAACATATTAAAATCCACTGAAAGCATAAAATCTATGCTTCAACGGGGTGGGGTAGGGCTCTGTTATACAAATTATGTCTCATACAATTAAAGTGCACACTTCACTGATGTATCATACAGGGTGTTGAATCAAAAACTGAGAAAAAAACACAGGCTATGATTTCTTATCAGGTATGTGGATTTTCTTTGACTTATGTTTTAAATGAGAGGTGGGAGGACCTTCTATCACCTTTATTTACAGTCAGAAGCATCTATTACTCAATTATGTGGCTTAAAATTATTGATCAAGTTGTAACTTGAGTCTGATTATTGGGACTGTGTGCCTTGCCTCTGATAACTCCAATGCTTCTTTAAAAAAATTTTGGGACTACACCTAGCAGTGCTCAAGGATCACTTCTGGAGGTCTCAAGGGAACTATGGGACTCACGGGTTGAACCCAGGTCGCCATGTGCAAAGCAAGTGCTCTACTGCTGTACTATCTCTTTGGCCCACTCCAATTCTGTTCTTTTTCAGGACTAGCGGGACTTTCTGGAAAGCAAGCTGTGTCTTATGTGAAACAGAGGTTTGCATAGATCTGACACCCTTGAACTTGCAATGCCAAGAGAACCTCCAGCCATGCTGACATGCACCATCTTCCAAAGGAGTTGTACTGAGCATCCCAGAGTTCAGCTTGTCTGCAGCTGTGAACAGAGATGTTGCTTCGCCAGCGACCCCGTGCCTCTTCTGCCAACACTCAGATGTAAAGCTATCTACTAGCTTGGATGGAACGATAATAATACTTTCTGATGAAAATGATGGATAGCAGAACTTAATGCGGACCATTCTCTCTTCCCCAGGAGCTCAAGAAAGCTCTATTATACAAAGAGTGGACAGACCTTTTTTCTGTTCTTCTGCCTTTTCCCTTTACCAACATCTCAACACAATGCTGGCGTAAGCACAGAGGTTGCACCTGAGTTCAGATGAAGGAACACCCAGAAGTCCAGACACCTTTTTTTTTCTTTTTGGGTCACACCCAGCGATGCACAGGGGTTACTCCTGGCTCTGCACTCAGAATTACTCCTGGAAGTGCTCAGGGGACCATATAGGATGCTGGGATTTGAACCCGGGTTGGCAGTGTGCAAGGCAAACGCCCTACCCGCTGTGCTATTGCTCCAGCCCTCCCCCCCCAGACACCTTTTTAAAGGGAATCTCTAAAATGTGAACTATGCTGTGGCAAAGGAAGACTCTTGAGGTCTGTTCCTATGTCTCCAGACTGTTCCCAAAGAAGCACACCACCATTATGTTAATTGCTGGAACACTTGAAAGAACACTCAGGGATCTTTTCACTCATTGATGAAATGGGTGGGTCAGAGGGATGGAGAAATGTGCCCTTTACCCCACGTCTAGTGAAAAGTGCCAACCACATGAGGAGTAGCAATGGGGAGGCTAGACAGAATAATCATACTTGTGACATCTCAGTAAATTTTATATTTTAGCTAATGGGATGATTCCAAAGTCAATGTCCTCATTTTGCTAGTATCTGTGGTTACAGAAAACTGCAGTAGCTTTGTAGAAGTTAGCTGAAGGCTGCTTGAGAATCTTACTATTTTGAAAATTTGATGTGAATGTTAAAGATTCTTTAAAAAAATGACACCTAGAAAATAGAATGCCAGCAGAGCCATTCTGCTCCCCTCCTGCCAAGCGCATGTCACTCAGTTGGACATCAAGATGACTAAGCCTCACTCCTTCTCTTTGGCAATCGCTACTGAGCGGAGATGACGTAAGAGACACAAACCATTCTAATTAGAGGAAATTGTATTTGTACTCCGTCCCTCTTGGAGAGTCCAGCAAGCTACTGAGAGTATCCCGCCCGCACGGCAGAGCCTGGCAAGCTGCCCGTGGCATATTTGATATGCTGAAAACAGTTACAACAAGTCACACAATGGGGATGTTACTGGTGTCCACTCAAGCAAATTGATGAACAATGGGACGACAGTGCAACAGTGCTTTTCTACCTGATGCACAGAAGGCCATGGGAGTATTGGGGAGGGAAAGAGCAAGTTTCAAAATAACTCTCCAAAAAACAGGCCTTCTCTAGTCATCAGTCCTTCCCTGCAGAGTTTTATGCCAGTCACCTCCAGCAAGATCCAGCAGTGTCCTGAAGCCCTTCTGAAGGTGGTGATGGAGGAGTCAAAGTGATTGGGTTGAGATCATTCTGACCACACAGCCAAGGTCACATAGATTTTTATGAGGGAGAACCCATTTCTCAGGGATCCTGACACTCATCTCTGATCTCCACACTAGACTGCCTCTTAGTAGAGGAGCAATGATTTTAAGGATATAAAGGGCCTTTTTTTTGATACCAGTCATTTCATTAGGTGCTCACATTTTATTGTCTTTTTTTTACAGCTGAGAAAGCTGAGGCCCAGAGGTTAAGTGTATAAAGATAAAACCGGCAATAGGGGAAAACCAACACTCAAGATGCTTCCTGGCCCCTAAGTCAAGTTTAGTCTTGAAGAATCTGAGCTGAAGATTTTTCTGAATGGGAGGTCTTGACAACTAATTGCGGATGTTAAGACCTCTGAAGATAAAAGCTGAGCAACAGTTGTAGCTATAGGATATGTTATTTAAAGCATGGAATGTCCCGTTCAGAAGACTGGGCAACTGAAATTGTGTATACAACCCAGGGTTTTGTCAGCTGACACAAATTTTGTGAATAATTCATTTTTGATGAGTCTGAACCTGTTTTACTCAGGGCCCAGAATTAGTGACATGCATATAACCTGAGTGGCAGGTAACATTTCTCATTAGATATGAGCCATTTTCTGAGTTCAATAAAGGTTACTGTGGTTGTTCAGGAACTTAGAAATTCTATTAATAATCACTGTTCTATTTGATTGAGGATATTATTCCTGTTATTTCACAGCCAAGTTCATAAGAACACGCCTCATGAAGGTACCAATTGGATAGAAGTGTGTGACAATGAAGTGCCTTGAAGTCCCCACCCCTCCTGCAACCACACTCAACCCCATGTAAAAACTACTGCCAGAGTAGTTTTTAAAAAGGAGCTTCATTAGAAAAGCCAATGGATACCTGGAAATGTGTTACGCTAACAGTGATTCAAAGAAAAGAGTTGGGGGGTGCGGGGGTGGTGGGATCATACAGGGTTTACGGCACTTGTCTTTCATGCAGCAGACCCTGCTTTTATCTCTGGCACCATCTGGTCCCCGAGCACACTGGGTTTAGCCCTGGAAGACTCTCCAAGCACCGACATCATCCCCATCACTCCTGGGGCGGCCTGGGTAATTCCCAGTACTGCAGGCTCCTTGCAGAACCATATCCTAGGTCCCTCACATTGAACTAATGACCAAGTGGATGAGAATTGCTGGGAGAGGCCCAGGTCTACTGAGCACCATTTGGGGGCCCAACTTCACCCCCGAAGAAGGAAAAAAGTCAGAATATTACAATTACTATGATGGATAAAATAAAGCTGGTTGATTGCCACTTACAATCTAGATGTTCCAACCCAGATGAGCACCTCTGCATTGTCTGTTGCCTCTCTGCTCCAAATCCATCCATCTATGCTCCGTGGTTCTGGTTTAAACTTTACAACTCTTTCTCAGAGGGTTTTGTATTTGGTTCTACCCACAGGAGGCGCTAGAGATATAGGGGAAGGGAAGAAGATCAAAGTCCCTTCCTTCCCTCTCTCCTGCCTGCCCTCAGAACTTCCCAGTCTGGGTTGCTGATGGGGTCTTGTACCCCGTGAAATTTTCAGAGGTGAGTTTCTTTGTACTGGGCAGAGAATTGAACAGCAACTTCCCGGCTCCTTATTGGAGTGTTCCAAGTGCCAGCTGCACAGTATTACTCCTCTGTGCTCCTTCACCTGAGTCACCCCATCTTTTCTTTTTGTTCCCTAATGCTGGCAGCTGCCTTTTGCAACCTGTGTTCTGTTGTGCAATGTGGCTGTCGCAGTACCTCTAACAATGAATCCCTTTACTAAATCCTCCTGTTTGGATATCCTCGTATGGTTGATTTTGCTCCCTGGATCCTGATGATGGCATCTGGCTGTATGTGTGTGGCATGTTTCATGACAGTGGCAGGTGCAGCACCGCATCACAGGGGCAAGGCCAGGAACAACAGCATTGACTGAGATCAAGCTAGTTCTTGCTAAGTTTGAGAAAATATTATTTCTGGCTAAAATCTGAGCTGTGTGACAAACGATAGCCCCTTTGCTGAAAGGTAGTAGAGTGGAAGACTTCAGAGAATCACTCAAGGAAGTGTTATTTATTTATTCATTTAAATTAAAAATTATTATTTTTAAGAGTTTACTTTTAGGCCACATCCAGCAGTACTTGGGGGCTTACTCCTGGCTCTGTTCTTAGGGGTCATTCTCGTGTGTGTGTGTGTGTGTGTGTGTGTGTGTGTGTGTATGTGTGTGTGTGTGTGCGCGCGCGCGCGTACACGTGTGTTCAGGGGTTATTTCTGGCTCTGTACTCAGGAATTATTCTTGGCGGTTATTGGGGGATCATATGGTATGACATCCAATCGAACCCAGGTCAGTCATGTGCAAGACAAATGCTCTGCCCACTGCACTATTGCTCAGCCCCTCAAAGAAGTATTTTTAGAATAAAAATAATGCCTTCCTACATGAAAATCTGTGCAAACACAGAAAGTCTTAAAACATAGAAATTAAGACATGTCTAAGAGTTAACCAGAAATGTGTTGAGCCAGCCTTTCTAATCTTTTTCCTCTTACTTATTCTCCTTTTACTTATTTCCCCTCTTCCTCATTGACTCATTCACAACTATTACCAGAGTACTAGGGGCAAAGGCAAAGCACTTGCTACTTGCTGCATAAATGGATAAGACACACTTGCTAAACTTTCTCACAAAATCCATAGAAAAATAGAACTCCAGGAAGAAGGGGTGGAAAGACCTAGTACATAAACCTGTATACCATTTTTACTGATAAGGGAGCATCTTAATATGTATACCTATTTTTTGCCTTGCTTACAGTTATACCTGTCACCAACTCTTTTCAGAAGTCTTCACCTACATTTATATTTTAATTAATTTATTTATTTACACTTATTTTTTTAGATTAAACAGAGGGTAGCAATAACTGCACAATGGTCAACTGTTTCTATCTGTATCAGCCTTAAAATTACTGAAGTAGGGGGTACGGTGCCAACAACAGGTCAACCTGTACCTGTGAGGCAAGTGCATCAGCAGCCTGATGGTGCCTTCAGGCTTCCTGACACTCCAAAATTGCCACTGTGCCTTTGGCTGGACTCCAAGAACTTGGGATCAAGTTTTCCAAGAAATTAAACGACCAAAAGTTAGGTACGTTGGAGTTATGCCCACAAACCACCTTCGGCTCAGCTATACAAGCTCATTTATTGGCCTGATTTCAGAGACCCATAGATAAGTTTCAAAAGAGATCAAAAGCCAAAGTTAATCTCGGACTTGTGCATGGTGGAACGGACTGGGGTAAATTGGAGGGGGGCAGGTTGGCCTGTGCCTGCCCAAGCAGAGCTCCCAGCAGCCAATGGCTTCTGTAATCCAAAATCGCTGCCATACCCTCAGGATATAATCTGCTGAAAATTCGGGTATGTGGGTTTTGTGTCTGAAATCACCAGGCTTCTACGAAGTTGGGGAGGGCTACCTCCCCCCACCTCCCAATACACATGGAAGCACTGGTAGTCACCTCCACAAACCAACTCCAGCGCCACCCTGTAAACTCTTATTATTCGCCTTGCTTTAGAGACCCATACATAAATCTTGAAAGAGATCAAAAGCCAGAGACAGAGCAGCAAGTCCTGGAAGACAGCGCGGGAAATCTCTACGGGCCTCATTCTGAGCCGATTTCACCGGGGCACTCCAGATGGAGCAGGTGCAGTCTCCCTGCCTACTCCAAATGGAATCCCAGTGACCAAGAGCTGCACAAGCAAGGCCCTGGTAGGCGGGTTCCAGGACTAAATCTCCATGCTGCATGGTGGCAAAGAATCTGGGCTGTCTTTCCCTGGCTCCCTGCCCACTGGTTGGCCTGGCTGTCACACCCACAATGTGCCTCCAGGTGCCATCTTAGTACACCAACAGCCCTGGTCCAGAGATGCCCAATTGAATTCCAAAATGGATTAGTGCCCTATAGAAAGGTCTCTGGAACCCAACCATCTACAATCTAGGTTCCAGAAGCATGTGGCCACAGCACCTATGATATTCAAAATGAGCAAGGGACAATAAATGATCTAGCATCTGCCCTTGGCAGGCTTGAATGGTGGTGGGAAAATCTGAGCAAAACATAATGCCCAAAAGTTGAGAGAAAGTATTGGCAAAATTGTCTGCCATGGAGGCAGGGTGAAGACTGGGATGGGTGTATATACTGGGGACACTGATGGTGGAAAGTGTGCGCTGGTGGAGGGATGGGTGTTCAATCACTGTATGGATGAATCTTGAACATGAAAGCTTTGTAACTGTATCTCATGGTGATTCAATTAAATAAAAAAAAAGAATGTGGAGTTCATTATCAATTCAATCAGCTTAATCAATGGCTGAATAAAACAAAATTATTGAGGTAGAAAAGAAAATCTTTATTTTCCAAAAAGCAATAGCACTGACATAAATCATTTCAGAAAGTTCAAGGCAAAAATACATAAAAAAAACTGTTACCAAATATTTAATACACCTTGCATTCCTTGAAAGGGTATGCAAATATAAAATAGGAAAGACTATCAGAATGGTATTATTAATAATGTGGCTCTAGAAATATATATAAAATTTTATGTCTATAAACACTAATTATCAAATAACCAAATGAGACACATGTTTTGTTGACATTAGTTTTTAAAATGATAAGTTAAATAAGTGCACAAGAGATGAAAATATCTCCCTATAATATGATCATGTTGCACATTTCAAAAAGAAAATGCATGAAAAAAGCAAGCACACACACAAAATTTGCTATGTTACCTGGAACAGAGAAAATAAAAGAATTTCATACAAAAAGAAAAAAAAGAAATTTATACAAACTAACAGTTATGGAAAAAAACAAAAAAAATGCTATCAATAAATTCTCCTCCCTCTTTCCTGAAAGAACATTAGATGAGTCCAATGTGGATTATTTCATGGATTTGCTCGAGCGGGCACCAGTAACGTCTCCATTGTGAGACATGTTGTTACTATTTTTTGCATATCGAATATGCCATGGGTAGCTTGCCAGGCTCTGCCATGCGGATGGGATACTCTCAGTAGCTTGCCGGGCTCTCTGAGAGGGACAGAGGAATCTAACTCGGTCGGCCATGTGTAAGGCAAACACCCTACCTTCTGTGCTATCACTCCATAGACAAAAGATTTTAAAAAAGCACTTGGGCTTTTTAAAAACACAGAAGACAAGAAATATTTCCAGTGATTTTTGTGAAACAAGCAGAATTATAATATAAAAATAAGAAAAAATCAGAAAAAGAAAGATGTCCGGATTACTTATTTAAGAAAAAGCTTAAATTATCAACAATAAATCAAGAAAAATTAGAAGAATAATAATGTCTGGGAAAGCAAGATATCTCAATATAAAGAACACACTTGCTAACCAGAATATTAAACCTAGTGAGTGAACAATATTTGCTTTTGAAGGATATTAAAAAGGTATAGAGAGGTGACTACAGTGGAAAGGAAGAAAAACTTGGGGAAAATTTAGAGATAAAGTACACTTTACAAAATTGTTGTGAAGAGCGAATGAAGTAATGATAATGGCATAAAATAAAACATATGTAGAATAAAATACTCTTGATTTCTAAAAAGTAAAAATAGATGTTTTAAGTAGGAATCTAGAAGAAAGGCAGTAACCTCAACTGCCCAAAGAAGATAGAAATTCATTCAATACTTCAGCAGCTAGTCCCAGTGCCAGCTATAAATAGTTACTGAAGTTAGAGCAGTGAACAAAGACGGAAACGTTAAAATAAATTTCTGCCCCATGAACTTTTAGTCCAGAGGGAGACAGCACACAATTGTCACACTGAACAACAAACGGCTGAGTGTGGTGGAAGTACAGTGGTCATTGGTGGGAGATCAGGGCAGAGAACAGCCAGGCTGTGAGAGTCAAGGCTGGCTATCTACTTTGTAGATGAGGTTGGGGATATTCTGCCACAGAGGGGATAGCCACATGGGGTGGTAGGAACAGTTCTGCCAGATGCTCAGATCTGGTGTCAAAGGACACCAGAATCCAAATTTGTACTGGAAATCCCCTGATTTTTTAAAATCTTGACTTAATTTTTAAATAAAGTCACCATATTTGCCAAATAAAACATACCTCACTGACCAAGGAGGGGTTGGCCATTTCACCTCTCTAAAGAAATAAGATTAAATTTTAAAACAAACACGTCAGAATTTATAAGCCCTGTCATCTGATGAAGCCAGACATGTTTCCATTTCTTCAAGCATTGCTGGAACACCACACTGAGAACCAGTTGATTCTCTATAGATGTTCCCTCTCCCCCCTTTTTTTGTCACCACATAAAAGAACCTGTATCCACTTTGGATTTAAATCTTGTTTGGAAAGAAATTTTATTGCTCCATTTGAGATCCTTGATTTTATTCAGCAAATTTAATTCTTTATAATATTGGGTTTTCCTAAAAAAATCAAATTTATTCTCTAAAGACTGAGGATGTATTTAATAATATATCCTTGACCCTGCAGGCAGTTCCAAAAGAAGACTTGCAAATATTTCAAACATGGGAAGTTTCAAATGCTTTTCCTTCTTAGAGAGTACTTGATGAGAAGTACACAAAAATGAGCAGCAGTCAATGTAAAGGTCCTAGTGTCATAGAAACATATTTTAAAAAGCTCAGTTCCTGGGGCTAGAGATATAGTACAGTGGACAAGGCCCTTGCCTTGCATGTGGTGGACACTGGTTGATTCCTGGCATCCCATATGGTCCCTTGAGACTTACCAGAAGTGATCCTGGTGCAGAGCCCTAAGGAGTAAGCCCTGAGCACCTCTTGGAGTGATTCCCAAATCAAAAAAGTAAAAAAAAAATAAAGAAAAACATGTTTATTTCTTTTCTTTTCTTTCTTCTGCCTCTCCCCTCCTTTCTCTTGGGCTCAATTATTTGTACTTGATTGATCCTTGACATGAATATTCACCCAAACAACTTTATGCCAAAGACAACCAGCACATATACCATTTTTTATTATTTTTCTATGACCAATGGCTTAAGTTTCTGTGGTGAGCTAATGTCATTAGTCATGTAGAATCACAGCAAAGAAGAATGCAGAGCTTTTTATGAGCCAGTAACAGCTTGGATTTTTCTCTCCAACAACACATATGAATCAGAAACCACAAGTTTGCATTTTAGACATATTTGTGGTAGTCAAGAAACACATACTACACTTGTTATTATTATTGTATTCCCATAGAAATAGTTTGTCCCTGGGAAAAGTGTAAAAGTGGCATAAATATAATCCAGTAAGACAGACGTCAACAGTCTCATTGTTGTCCATGCATGCTTAGGTTTCTCATGCTCTTACTTAATAGAAAATCTTCCATTAAGTTAAGCAGAACATTTATCCATTGCAGAAGCACATATCTTATATCAAATATGCCATAACTATCCATTCATCTGTTATTCCATCTATCTACTTATCTACTGTTCCTGTCTGCTTTATCTGTCCATTTTGAGGGCTAGATCTCCCCAGGATGTTGTGATCAGGTCTTCCCAAAAAGCTGCACTTTGACATGTGGATTATTTTGAGCTGAAGACTGGCAGACTCATAACTTTCACTGTTACCTAACTATCTAGAAGAGTAAAAATAGAGGGCCATTACCCAGAATTAGAGCTTTTACTAGAAATAACTTCTCCATAAAGGAAATCTATTTATTCAGCAGGACAAACAACTAGTTAAAAAGCATCTGGTCTTCATCATAAGTCATTTTCTCCTCATCATGTGAATCCTCTTCATCTCTCTGTGAAGCCTCAGGCCCCTTTTCTAATCCTTAGCACAGGTTAGATACCCTCTTTATTATTATTATTATTATTATTATTATTATTATATTTTTACTAAACTGGCTTTGGAATCAAGAGCCAGAAGGGTAGAGGAATATTTACTTTTCTCTCTGAAGACTCATGAAATATGTAACATATACTTTCTATCAATTACCACTATGCTAGTTGCCATGAACATAATATAAAATAAAAATAATACATAGCCAAAGTAATAATGTATAGTGAAAGTTTCTTATGGAGTTTACTCTTCTTTGGAAGATCACGGATTAACCATCTAGTAAATGATTCACATCAACATACAATCATATGAAGTGTTATAAGAGGGAGAATAATAAGATTTGATATAGGGAAGTCTTAGTAAAAGACGTGGTGAGAAATTAAGTTTTTTGAAGTGCCACTGAGATGAAATCAAAGAATGAGAGAGGAGACCTAAACAGTGCATGAGCCACCACGAGCACCTGGGAGAGCTATGCCATCTAATCTAAGGCCAAGCATCATTCTAAGAAGAGAGGGTGGCTACTGATACCGAATACTGCTGAGAGGTCAAATACAACTCTCACTGGACTTAACAACAAGGTCAACAAATATCAGAACAAATGTTGTTTGATTGTTGAGAGGAGACCTGAAGCCAGACTGGACTGAAGAGTAAGTGAGACATGGGAAAACAGCCTGGGGTAC
This sequence comes from Sorex araneus, assembly GCF_027595985.1. Lineage (NCBI taxonomy): Eukaryota > Metazoa > Chordata > Mammalia > Eulipotyphla > Soricidae > Sorex > Sorex araneus. Next base: position 23,603,710 of record NC_073305.1, read on the forward strand.
AATGACAACACTTTGAGAAGTTCAGCTGTGAATAGAAGGAATAACTGGACATTAGCTGTTCGGAATGTGGGAATGAATTAAAAAATCCTGGTGTGAACTTGTTTAAAAACTTATGAGAGGAAGAGGGGAGAGACTGGGATAGAAGGCTAGAAGAGAAAGGGACAGAAACATAGAAATCAGAGAAAAGAGAGACAGAAGGGGAAACAGAGACAGAGATGGAGGTGGGGGAAGGGTGAGAGAGACAGAGAAAGTGAGAGACAGAGAAGAGAGAGAGAGAGAGAGAGAGAGAGAGAGAGAGAGAGAGAGAGAGAGAGAGAGAGAGAGAGGGAGGGAGAGAGAGAATTCACTGAAAGATTCCAGGGAGGGACTCCCTCAGAGAAATTTTCTTATTGTAGGGGATGAAGGCAGAATGGGCACAGATGTATGTGGGTTCCTGTGTCTGGTGTCAAGATGACAAGTGGCCCAGTGTAATGGGCTTTTTACTCTCTAAAGTGAGGCCATCTGATGACAGTATAGGAGAATAGGGGGATGTTAGAAGTGTATGGAAAATGAAGAAATGAAACAGCCAGAACCTAAACTGGAGTAGCATGCTGAACTGAAACACGGGTGGGCCTGCAGCCATGCTGAGGACACATATGAGGTCAAGTTTCTGAATTCACCGGGACACCAATCAACTCTATTTTTAAGCCTCCCAATCATATTCAGGGAGAGTTGGGGGCCATTCCTGGCAATTCTTAGCTTTCTGGACTTGGAGTTCCATGGGAGGGCCTTGAGGATAAGGCACTATTTGGGTCCAGAGGAATTTTTCACTTCCTGGGATACCCTGGTAGTGCTGGATGGTTTTTAGGGCCACAGTCTGATACTCTGGGGACTTAGGGAACCATATGGTGCCAGATTTCAGTATATGATATTTCCAACATCAATCCCACCACCAATATCAACTTCCCTTTGCTAGTGTCTTCAGGTTTTTTTTCTTACCCTCAACATCCACAAATAGCATCAACATTCATAAAGAGACCCTCTTAGCTTTATCAATATTTCCATATTGAAAACTTTAGTTTTTATTTTTAATTTATTTGGAGGGGGCAGTGTTTGCAATGCTCAGAAGACATGAGAGAGTAGCTGGGTCTTTTTCACAACTACTCCACCCAGGCCAGCCACAGTCAGTGTGCAAGTGAAGGAGCACTGCCCAATAACCCACCCCGCCCCTCCCACTCCCTGCAGTTTTAAAGAAAACAAGCAGTGGGCTAGATTTGGCCTTCAGGCTGGGCTGTGTTTTGCTGACCCCTGATCTAAATAGTGGGATAGTCCAGCTTCTTTTATTGAGGAATGTTCAGTCTTACTGTGCCCAAGAATGAATCACTTTCCATAACTTACACACAATGAATTATATAAGGCATTTAACACACTGACAAAGCAAGTGATTGTACATTGGTGAGCACAAATGGGATATTCGCCCACAGTGATTAAGCCTGGGGAGGGCGAGCCGAGCGCAGCACCCAGCAGCCGTTCCTTCAGCTTCAGCGTAGAGAACTCTGCAATTAGGAGTCAGTTATGTGGTTTGGCACCTCCAACTCAGAGCAACACATCCAAAGCAGTGAGTGTGCCAACCAACAAGGAACTGGATGAAGGACTGTGGGAAGCACTCAGGTCTGTAGTTTTTTGAGATCAAATCGTAATAAATCAAACACTCTCCCTGTGCTCACTTATTTACCACGCGGGTGGAGAAGGGTTCCTTTGAACAGAGCAGAGAGGGAGGAAAAGGTGAAAGGAAGCATGTGAAGAAGCAAACTTAGGCACCAGGCTGGGGACTGCAAGTCATTTGGGGGAAGATGAAAAACTGGTAAAGGGCACCCAGCAAAGCGAGAGACGCCTGAGAGGCAGTGGGGAGGGAGGGTGCCCCCAGTTTAAGACTTGAAGACAGGAAAAGGCTGTAGGGTCTGCTGCTCGGCTAGCTCCCCTGGGTGGGCCTGGTTTCAAAACCAAAATAAATTCCGGAGAGTCAGAGGGGAGGAAGGAAAGAAACAAACAAACAAGTAGAGTTTTAGCTTACAGCTTCTCTCAACTAACAGTTCTAGTCCTAAAGGAAGTTGCCTGGAACTCCAGTTCTTCCAGGCATTCTCAAACCCTTTTTTAGATTCATACTTTGTATTTAGCATGGTTAATAATCTCACCTGGACTAACTTTGCTCTCCATCTCGGCTGACTGTGGGCAGGGCTATTTACTTTGCTTTTGTCGGGACTATGCAGGGATTGTTGATGTTAACACCATTAGCCTTTTCTCCATCATAGGCCCTGGGTGAAGTTACTTCCATATAGGTTATTTATTTATTTATTTTTTGCTTTTTGGGTCACACCTGGCAATGTACAGGGGTTACTCCTGGCTCTGCATTCAGGAATCACCCCTGGCAGTGCTCAGGGGACCATAATGGGATGCTGGTAATAGAAACCGGGTTGGCCGTGTGCAAGGCAAATGTCTACCTGCTGTCCTATTGATCCAGCCCCCCATACAGGTTATTTTATTAGGGAGCAGGAATGGTTCTTACGTTCTCTCTCTTTCTTTTGTTTTATTTGTTATTATTATTAATAACATTATTATTGTTATTATTTTGGTTTTGGGGCCACACCTGGTAGTCCTCATCTGACTTCTGTTTCTGTGCGCAGGTATCACACCTGGCAGGCTTGAGGGACCATATGGGATGCTGGGGATGGGACCAGGTCAGCTGCATACAAGGCAAATGCTCTATCTGCTGTATTATTGCTCCAGCCCTCTCTCCTTCTCTCCCTCTCTCTGTTGATAGAAAGTAACTTAAACAGATAAAGGTCTCTGTTCCTTTAGTTCCTTCAAGTTTGAAGAAGCTTGAACAGGTAACCAAACAGCAAAACCAGAATTCCAACCAACCCCAGTGACTTGAAGCCAATTTATACAATTTCTATCAGACATTCACTGCCTTCTTTACAGGTTAGAACTGGAAATAAGCCCAGAGACGAGTTGGTCCAGCTCTTTCATGTGGAGATGTGGAGAAGGAAGACTGCTTGGCTTGCTCAAGGTCACCAAGCCATTGTGGAAAAGTGTACCTGGCCTTCAGAAGCTTCTTTCCTGCTCCTGTTGTGCAGTGAGTTTCTAACAACTCTTTCATAAGCGTCAAAAAACGGAGGGTACAGAAATGATCTTGACAGAATCTCTTATTTATTTGCAGCCCTGGGGACTGAACTCTGGGCCCCACACATTTTAAGTCATATTCTCTACTACTGGAATCACATCTCTGGCCCCAAATATATTTTTCATACTGGGAGACAAGACTCTGTGGTCTTGGGACTCTTCCTACACAAAGACAAGTAGGTTAAGATGAATGAGTAAGGAGTCACTTTCAACCACCAGGAACATGAGGTATGTCGGTGCCACAAAGAATTAAAATAAGCTCTAGTGACCCATTTCAATGACAACATTAAAGGACTGTGCTTCTCTAGGCTTGGAGCAAAAGAGTTCCTGCCATAGTGAAACAACAGACATGGGGTGCTCAGCCATGAAGCTGCCGGGAGCAGAAACAAAATTTATCCTTAATAACAACCACTTTGATGAAAGAGCAGCACATCACCGTCAGGCTCCAGGGAGGACTTATTTTGATGGCCAGAGAGCCCTGGCTTTGAAAAGTAGAATTAACAGCAGCTCTTAGTCCAAGTTTTTCATAACAAATTACTACTCACCCAGAATTAGGCTTCGTCCTTTTTTCTCCCTTGTTTTTGTTTTTAAATAAAAAGTTTAACTATCAATAGTTATTTTCCAACTCAGAAACTGGAAGTTTTTGTCTTTTAAAAAAATATAAGTAAGGTCCTCAGTCTTTCCTACATGTTGAGAGAAGTGCAAAAGAATTCAGTGATAGATTTAAGTGGCCTAGTTTTTTTAATGAACATGTCCTTGATTTTCATTTTCCTAAACTAGTGTCTCAATAGTTGGGTGGGCAATCGTTGGTTAAGGTAGCTTTCTTGAGATAGAATTCAAATGTCACACAATTTACCCACTTGAATCACACATTTTAATGTATTATACAGTATCTACATAGAGATATGCAATCATCACCAATTTTATGTTTCCGTTACTTCAGAAAGAAACCCCACATTTTTTAGCTTTCACCAACTCCTCATGCCCCACCATTTTCTGAAAACCATCACTAATTTACTTTAAGCCTCTTTGCATTTGCCTATTCCGGACATTTCACTTACACTGAGTCTTAGAACACATGGTATTTTGAATAATAACTTTGTCCAAAGGTGAAAATGGGAAGGGGAGGGTTGGAAATGTAAGACATATTTAAATCCTGGTTTTCTGACTAGTTTGGCATCTCACAGCAGGCAGCCCAGGCCCTTGGTAGTACCAGGGTCTCTGGACTCCTGTGATGGTGGTAGAACAGTAGTCACAACCTTCACCAAGAAGCTGATAGGCTTCAGGTTGAACTTTGCACTTCTAGCATGGGAGATAAATTGTTTTCCAGGAAATAGGGCAGTGCCCATGTTGGAACACAATGCTCATCTATGAAGCTGGCATTTATATGATATTCTTTCTTAGAATTGCGTATCTTGCCAACTCTATTTGGACTTGGCTCAAGAAAAAACACAAAGTGATTGTTTCCGTATAGATATATGACCCTGAGAGTTCCGGTGGATGAGTGCTGAGTGATGCCAGGTGCTTGCATTCCATTCTCTCTATTTTCCAGGCTCTTCTCTTCATGAATTCTCCCATTCTCCTCGATAAGGATGTCAAACCTTTCCTATCCAAAAATTCCTAACTTCCTATTTCTACTCATCCATAATCCTCACTCTCAGAAAAAGGTCATTTTCTTCGCTTTTTTTGAGAAAAGAGAAGTAATTAAACAGAATTCTCCTCACCACCCAAGCCCCAGAACCAGGGCTGTATCTACTTCTAACCTGTTTCTGCACCTATATATTCTATTAATATTGGCTTGAATTTCCAGATTCGACTCTATGAGAAAGCTATAGTTCAACGAGCTTATTAAAACAGCTGAGTCTTAAACTCAGAATTTCTGAATCAAGAGGACTGGGGAAGGGCTTGAGAAGTCATATCTATAATCACCAGTAATACCAAAGCTTCTGGTCTCAGAAGTTTCTTTGAGAACCACTGCCATTGATAACGTGGTTATTGTGTTACCTAAGGTCAACCTTTCTTTGTAAAAATTCCAGTTCCAGTCTCTTGCCTCTGGGACAGCAATTCACCACTCTCCCCTTTCCTTCCTGCCTCATTCGTTTGCCTTTTCTTCGTTAGGGCAACCTATGGAAAGACAAGTATATTGTTTCTTGGGTCTTTAAAAATATATTTCTCTGGGCCAAAGAGATAGACACTGGATAAGATGTGTATTTCTCTGACCCTTTTAACAGAAAATAGTTGATTCTGCTTGGTGAATCAAATTCCTTTTTATCCATTTTTCAAATCTGTCATGGCCACACAAAATGGTCTTAGTTTGGGCAACCCACAATATACACATTACTGAAGCGGTCAATTATGGTCAGTATGGTCAATTCTTGGACATCATTTCATTTGGTCTATCAGCAGCATTTGGCAAGATGATTGCTACCTTCTTGGAACATTTATCTTTTCTTCCTTCAGGACACATTTCTAATTTTCCTCACAGATCACTGACTATTCCTTTCCAGTTTTCTCGAGTCCTTTTTCATCTACTCAAGACTTACTTCCTAGACATTTTCTATTCTATTCCTTAATTGTGCACACCGTCTTGCTGATTTAATTCTTTCTCATGGCTTTAAATATCACCATAAACTGAAATTCCTCAAATCTGCAGCATAGACCCATCCTTTGTTATCAAGTTATCTATAGTAACAGACATCTTGGAAGAAGTCTGTTTGTGGGCCACACCCACAAACTGCCCCTGGCTGCTGTGTAATATTCCACCAACGGCCAAAATCCAGAGACTATAAAACCATACTCCCGGAAGAGAGCGATGCAGAGTCTCTTGCCCTCTTGCCTGGCTGTCTTCACCAGAGCCCTTCAGAGCGGGGCGGGTTGAGTTTCCCTCCCCGCCCTGAGCAGAGCCAGCCACAGCCATGCTCAAGGCCCCTCTCCACACGTTTGGACGAGTGTGGAGTTCGGATGAGTTCCTTTATCCTCATGCATAAAGGAACAGGCAGATAAAGCCAGGTGTGCGGGATCCAGGGATCCGCCTGCTCAGATCGGGACTGGGCCTCCTCTACCCAGACCCCTCATTTTCCAGTAATTTGGCAGTCACACTCACAATCTGCCTCCTGCGCTGTGTAATCCCATCAATGGTCAAGATCCAGAGACTATAAACAATGCCAAATACAGTAACAATGATGGGTCTCATTCCCCTTATCCTGAAAGAGCCTCCAACGCAGCATCGCTGGGAAGAACGAGTAAAGAGAGGCTGCTAAAATCTCAGGGCTACGATGAATAGAGATGTTACTGGTGCCCGCTTGAGCAAATTGATGGTCAATGGTACGACAGTGATACAGTGATACAGTGAACAGACATCTTACATTTGAGTCCCAATACCAGATTACAGAACTTCTTCACATCCCCTAAAAATATCCCAAACAAGCAACTTGGTTTCATCCTGTCCTCATCATTCGAAATGATGATTCTAAATGATCCAGAATCAAAATATTCTTCTACCTCCATCATTACTATCATCATCTTTCACCTGGATTACTATGAACTGGGTCTTCTTGCTTTCATCCCTGTCCCAAATATTTTATTCACAAAACAGCAATTACAGATGATCCTTTTAATTAGAAATATGTCACATGATCGACTGATTAAATTATTTAAATGTTTGTTAATTCTTCAGCACCAATCCTATAGTGGTTTTCTATCATTCTCTGAATATGATCCAGAATCCTCTCCCTCAACTCTGCTTCAATCTCTTACTGTTTTTCCTCATACCTTCGACTCTGTCCTGTTGACCTTCTTCAAACACACCAGGCATGCTTTTGCCTTCACAGGCTGTTGATCTTGTTTTCCCTGGAAAGCTGTCCCCCAGATATTGTTAAAAACATGACTTCAGGGGAGGGGGCAGAGTGGGTCAGAGATAGCTAAGGCACTTGCTTTGAAGGCAGAAAACCCTGGGCTCAATCCCCGGCACCTCATAAGGTCATCTGAGTACCTTGAAGAGTGATCCCTAAGTGTGGAGCCAGGAGTAAGGCCTGAGCACTGCTGAGTGTGGCCCGAAGCTAACGGACAAAATACCAAATTTATCACCACCTTTTTCAAGTCTTTGCTCAAAACGGGCTTTATTTTAGGCCTAGAGGAATTGCACAGAATCACAGAACACCTTGTGCCTTGCAAGCTGATAGATACAAATTCAAATCATCAGTGTCCCACGTGCATCAAGCGGGGTCTTGGCAGCACAGCTGTCTAAGCCCGCCAATTATGCTCTCTGTACTGCCTGGTACCACAAGCAATTTCCTGCGATATCACAACTAATTATACGTAGGCACCCCTAAAAAGGGTCATGACCTTACTGAGCACCGCACCCTAAACAGATGTGTGAGAACCATGGCCAGAAGTATGACCCCTGAAGAGCAAGTGTGTGAGCCCCACTGAGGACCCTAGTTAGTCCCACGCCACAAATTGCATGCTTCACAAAGAGTGCCAGTGCTGGCGTGCACATGTACAAACACAGCACCCCAGGGAGCACAAACCTTGTGAGCACTGTGGCTAAGTATTTGACAGTGCAAGCTGACATGTGAGACTAGGCAAGGACCACAGCTAAAAGTATGGGTGAGCATCACAGTCAGGAGTATGTCAGACACCCCCTTCATGATCTCAATAACAACAACAATAAAAGGAAGGGAGAGATGGGGTGGAAATAAAAACAATAAATCATGAATGAAATCAATAAAGGTCTAACAATAATTCACCAAGAAACTCTGAGTCTTGCTTTGCATTTTCATTAAGATTGTTTTATTTTCTGGGGGGGAGGGCATGTCCAAGGCTTACTCCTGGCTCTGTGCTTGGGGATCACTCTGTCAGTGCTCAGGACCATATATGGTTCTAGGGACTAAAAAGATGATGACTGCATACAAGGCAAATGCCTTAGTGCTGTACCATCTCTCTGGTCCCACCAGATATTTTTTAAAATTACATAGTTTTATTCAACAATTCCTTGGTAAAACTCATAGCTTCTTTGCCACTCATTCTTTTTACTCATTCTTTTCTAATTCTTCTTTTTCTTTTCACTTCTAAAATTCCACCTGATACCTCAATATGTCTTTATGTAATTTATTGTCCATTCTTCCCAGTTTGTAGGAGAACAGGATTTTCCCCTGATATTTTGTTCCTTGATTTATCTCTCCTATCTACAAAGCTTGGCTCAGAGCAGTTACTTTGTATATTCATTTGTAGAACTTATTTCATGCACATCTTTAAGCTAATTTTGAGGATGGATTAAAACTAAACATGTGTTCTAGAGTCTCTGGGCCCAGAACTGAAAGATAATGAATATTAATGTGGTACTGAGGGGCAAAGCTTTCTATTTTTAGATTCAACTGTGATAGAGAATGATATTACTCTTCATCTTTTAAAAGACTTTCAGGCATTTATGTGCAACATTAGGAAACTGCCATTTTTGGCATCCTGCCAACCCCAGCTCGCTAGACTGTTTCCAATTTTCTTTTTTCTTTCTCATTCTTTTTCACTCAACAGCTGCCATGCACTGAGAGTGCATGCCAGGCTCTTGTATACATTATCTTATTTAATCCTTACAAAACCACTGCAAATTCGGGAGAATTATCTCTGTTTATCAAGTGAGGGGACAGATGCACAGAGAGGTAAGATGTTTGCTTCAGATCACACAGCTAATAAGGATCTCCAAGAAAATCTCTTGCACCCCAAAGCAAATGTTAAAAAACCTCTTAGAAGATGCCACCAATATGCATAATATAACTGGTAACATATGCAAAGTCCCAGCATTTACATATTGACATTTTACACCCCCCATCAATTATTTCTAAAGATATTTCATGAGACAATAGTGGGTAGATTTCATGAAGGGTTACAGTACTCTTATTTGCTGGTATTTTCTTCATGCCAGTACCAGAGTCTGGTAGAATGGGTACTGAGTCTTTTTTTGTGGAATTAAATGCACTATTAATTATATTATGACCTAGTTAGTAACATTCAGCACAGCGGATAGGGCATTTGCTTTGCACGTGGCCAACCCGAGTTCGATTCCTCCATCCCTCTTGGACAACCTGGCAAGCTACTGAGATTATCCCACCCACACGGCAGAGCATGGCAAGCTACTGTGGCATATTCAATATGCCAAAAAACAGTAACAATAAGTCTCACAATGGAGATGTTACTGGTGCCTGCTCGAGCAAATCAATGAACAATGGGATGACAATGACAGTGACAGTAACATTCAGCATCTTTCATTCTTTAAAGATGTAACTTTGGGAACTGCAGAGATAACTCAGTGTTAAATGCATCATACTTTGCTCTGAGACCTTAGTACCGCCCCCCCCCTCCATCCAGCACGACTTGGTGTAGCCCTAGAAGTCCTCAATCACTCCTGGGTATGGTCCTTGGTTCCAAGATTAGCTCAAGTAGCTCCACATCTTTGAGGTTTATCCTTGAACTTTGAACCTTAGCTCCACATGCCCAGCTCTTGGCTTAAAGTCTCTAGGAGTTGCCCTGGAGCCTTCCAAATACAGCTTGGGAGTAACTCCCCACCTGCCAATATGATGGTACAAAAGTTTTAGTTCTTAAGATCTTGGAATCACTGTACTAGTTTGTGTCTGTTGGCATTGACTGACCATATGGATTGGATCACTGGGTCTTGCTTAAAACATTTGTACTAGACTGGAAGTATTAGCAATAGCCATCAGGCAAGAAAAAGATATTAAGGGGATTCAGATTGGAAAGGAAGAAATCAAGCTCTCACTATTCGCAGACGATATGATACTATACCTAGAGAAACCTAAAAGCTCTAGTAAGAAACTCTTAGAAACAATTGACCTATACAGTAAAGTCGCAGGCTATAAAATCAATACCCAGAAATCCATGGCCTTCCTATATGCAAACAATGAGACAGAGGAAAGGGACATGAAAAAAGCAATCCCATTCACAATTGTGCCCCAGAAAATCAAATACCTTGGAATCAGCTTAACTAAAGAAGTAAAGGACCTCTACAAAGAAAACTATAAAACGCTACTTCATGAAATAAAAGAGGACATGAGGAAATGGAAAAATATCCCCTGCTCATGGATAGGGAGAATAAACATTGTCAAAATGGCAATACTCCCCAAAGAGCCAGAGAGATAGTACAGTGGTAGTGTGCTTGCCTTGCATAGGGCTGACTGGGGTTTTATACACAGCAGCTGTATATTCTCAGAGTTCTCCAGGAGTTATCCCTAGGCTCAGATCCAGGAGTACTGGTGGGTGAGGCCCCAAACAAACAAACAAATGCACCATGTTAAGAGCTATGCTATTCCACATATTTTCCTCCAGGGATGATTCACAGACAAAGCTAGAACAGAGACAACCAATTCTGTTCTGATATTTGGAAGAGACTTTTTTGGTCTCAAATTATTACTTTTCCTGGCTCATAATGCTTAAGCTAAAAGAGATTGTGTAAAAAGATTCTTTAGCTCAGTGGTTAGTACTGAATGGTGACAATCATTATAAATCATTTTATATTTTATGTCACTTTTGCTTCAGGTAGAGAAAAATAGCTGCTAATCTGCTTCCCGAAAAACCGGTAAATCTTAATATCTGACACTTGAAAAATTCTTCAGACAACGAGTGAGGGGTTGGAGTGGGGAAAGGTTGCAAGAGGTGACCCCATAATGACTTGTGCCTTTATTGGCAATCTCCAGAACTTCCACAAGAGGGCAGTCTCTCTCACGGCGCTGGGGACTGAGCTGAGGCCAGTAGAAGGTATTCTGTGTGCTAAGGTAGGTTAATAAAGCCTTCAGTCAGAACCATCATTAAGACTCTTTTAAGTGGTGAGAAGTACTGTGAAGAAAATAAAACAGAGTTATAGGATAGAAAATGGCTTTAGGGGAAAGTTAATGGCAACAGCAGAGCAGCGAACTAATGCTGAATGAGAAAGGACCAGCCTGAGTAGTCTGGGGCAAAGTGTTAGGCTTGAGAATAGCCAGGTCCCACCGGCTAGAATTTTGGCCGGTCTGAGGCACAAAGAGAAGGTCCATGTTATTGGCCCAGATGAAAGAAGGTGATAGCGGAGGAGAGGAGGGAAGCGAGCAACAGATCATACAAATGACACATTGGAATGAGGGCCCAGGTCTTTATGACCCCCAAATTTGGATGCTGAATTGGAATGCTGCAGAAAAAGCCAAATAACACTGATCGAGAATTTAAAAATGATTTAAAACTAATTATTATGTTGTGGGGGCCATACCACTGTTGTACAGGGGCTTGGAAGTGCCTGGGAATCCAACCCAGGGCCTAGCATATAGATGCAAGGCCTAAAAAGGAGCATTTCACAAAACAACAACAACAATTCAGGAAATGTATCAGTGGCTTTAAGAAATATTCAAAAAATAAAGAATTTATTTATTTATTTATTTATTTTTCTTTTTTTTAATTTATTTCATTCTTTTATTGAATCACTATGTGGAAAGTTACAAAGCTTTCACAAAACAAAGAATTTAAAGTTTCTATTTCATGAGAAAAAATACTTATGTATAAAGAAATGTATCCAAAATTTTATATTCTAAGAATTAATCTGGCACACGATTTCTATCTTCCTTATAGCATTGTTGAAGAATCAAGTTTTAGGGGCTGAGGGATAGTACAGGGGTTAAGGTGCTTGCCTTGCAAGTAATGGCCCTAGTTCAGTTTCAGCACTATGGCTGGCCCCTGAGCACCACCAGGATTGACCACAGAGCCACTCACCACTGGGTGTGGGCCGCACCCCAGCTTCCAAAACATGGATTATAATGATGCCCATGATTATTTTGCTAAGACAAAGAAGAATATTTAGCTCAGAAATATCTTTCTCCAAAAAGGATTATGAGTTTAAATGAAATACTTCCGAAGATTTATGAGGAATGATGTCCACTCCGGTCTTAATGTTAATAAAAGTTACAAAGAACCCAGATGTCTGACACTAGAGAATTATTCGAACATACTAGTATGCTTCCAAATAATTATAATTGTGTTTTAAAATTCTCAGCATGCTGTTGGAGGCAAAATAAGGAACAAAGTAAAACCACATACAAAATGCAAATCCACTTTGGAAATTACACACAGATAAGCCAAATATCACAAGACGAAATATCCAAGTGATAAAAGAATGAATGTCTCTGTGCTATTTTTCGCAATGCTTTCTGTATTAAAATGTTTTCAAAGAATATGTTTATTTAATAATATTAAAATCAATAATGAAATAAAATATTTAGCCTGGCAGTTTTAATCTTCACCTGGGCTTCCCAAAATGTATATGTAGTGTTATCTTTTTTGATAGAAAATGTGGTTCTTGAGATTATGAATGAAAAGACAATAGTATGAAGTTGGTATCCTTCCTTTAATATGTAATGAACAAAAACATATGTTAAAATAAAACAAATCAAAACAAAGTACTACCAGCCACCACAAAACAAAGAAAGGGATAGAATTCCATAATCTTGTACTGAAAAGTGTTGACTCAGTGAGTGGAATGAGCCAGACTGGACCACTGAAACTCCACTCCCTCTACCGCTGAGACAATGGGAAAGAAGGCCAATAGTCTGAATCCAGAGAATCTTAATTTAGACTTGGAAAGGGTTGCTCTAAAGGAGAAGAGGTAGCCCTCAGAAAAGCCAAGAAAAACTCAGAAAACAGCAGCTCCAAAAGTAGATAAAGGACCAAACATGATGGCCTCTTAGTCATCTATATTGCAAACCATAATGTTCGAAAGTAGAGAGAGTAAGAGGGAAATTGTCTGCCGTAGAGGCAGGGGGAGGGGTGGTACAGAGGTGGGGGAGGGATACTGGGGACACTGGTGGTGGAAAATCTACACTGGTGTTTGATCACTGTATGTATGACTGAAAGTCCAATATGAAAGTTTTGTAAATGTAGCTCCCGGTGATTCACTAAGAAAGAAAGAAAGAAAGAAAGAAAGAAAGAAAGAAAGAAAGAAAGAAAGAAAGAAAGAAAGAAAGAAAGAAAGAAAGAAAGAAAGAAAGAAAGAAAGAAAGAAAGAAAGAAAGAAAGAAGGAAGGAAGGAAGGAAGGAAGGAAGGAAAGAAAGAGAGAGAAAGAAAGAAAGAAAGAAAGAAAGAAAGAAAGAAAGAAAGAAAGAAAGAAAGAAAGAAAGAAAGAAAGAAAGAAAGAAAAGAGAGAGAAAGGAAGGAAGGAAGAAAGAAAGAAAGAGAGAGAGGAAAGAAGGAAGGAAGGAAGGAAGGAAGGAAGGAAAGAAGGAAGGAAGGAAGAGAGAGTGAGAGAGGGAGGGAGGGAGGAAGGAAGGAAGGAAGGAAGGAAGGAAGGAAGGAAGGAAGGAAGGAAGGAAGGAAGGAAGGAAGGAAGGAAGGAAGGAAGAAAAAAAAGAAAACAGTAGCTCCTGTGCATGATTACGGGTGCTGGAGAAGTCAGGGTTTACTTCCAAACTGAGGAGAAGTCTGAAGCCCCGAGCCACAGGTCTGCTGCAGCTGGTGCAAGGAACCCTAATCTGGGACATCTAACTGGATTTAGAAGAGACCAGAACCCTCCCCCTCCCCCCCCCAATAAAACCTATTCCACTGATCCTTCTTCATTTGCATGTTCTTGCTTACGAAAAAAAGTTTGAAACCAGTACTTAGCTCACATACTACCCTCATAAAAGAAGACTAAGTAATGTGTGTGTGTGTGTGTGTGTTTTTATTTTATTGAATCACCGTGAGATAGTTATTAAGCTTTCATGTTTGGGTTTTAAAATGGGGACAAATCTCACTCTACTAGCAGAAAAAGATTTGGTCAGGGCTTCCCCTGTCAAGTATGGACAGAATAAAAGATAAAGTAGGTATCTTTGAAAGGAGGAAGTTAGATAACTGCAGAGATTGAGAAATAAAAAAAGAAAGAGAGTAGTTCAGTCTACAAAGAAAATATAGACCAAGAAAAACAAGAAACTTTTCCCTAGTAGTAACTGAACAAAACAAGAGATGAAAACGAGACTGTAAATGATGAATGAAAGAGAAGATGGCAAAAGAAATAAAAAACACTGAGAAACAACTAAAATGCTGTCATTTTGTCAACAAACATTGAAACAACAAGGAATAAAAATAGAAATAATGGCAAATAGAAAGATTTTATAAAATAATGGAGAGAGGGAGAGAGTTTATAGAAGTCAAAACGTATGGGAAAGGACAAAAACAGTAGACGATGTGGATAACTGGTACTTTTGGAGACAAGAAATGCCACAAAGGTATAAAAGATCTTTGCTAAAAAATGATAGTAAAAATCTTTTCTGAACTCAATGATGACCTAAAATTGCAGATCAAATGGAAAGGCAATGTTGCAGGAACATACTAGAAAAGATGGAGTGACCACTAGCCACATCCTAGTTAGCTTCCAGACTTAAAAACCATTAATAAAATCTAGAAGAAAAATAACTTTCTGTATGGGTAGGGAAATAATTTTGGCAAGTCAAAGTTTTCTTCACAGTAATACTAACCTCAGGGACAATGAGGCTAGTATCTACTAAGTGCTGAGGATTAGTGAGTGAATGGACCCAGTCAGTTTAAATGAGATGTAGAAGACCTGAACTCTGAAAGATGAAGGAACATGAGAAATTAAAGGGCTGGAGCGATAGTACAGTGGGTAGGGCGTGTTTGCCTTGTACTCGGACGACCCAGGTTGGATTCCCAGCATCCCATATGGTCCCCTGAGCACCACCAGGAGTAATTCTTGAGTGCAAAGCCAGGAGTAATTCCTGTGCATTGCTAGGTGTGACCCAAAAAGAAGAAGAAAAAAAAAGTTCTCTGAGTGCTTTCTGAAAAATAGCATCCCCAAATCCAAGAAGCACTGAAGAGGAACTCTAGCTAAGTATGAGATTAGAATAGAGAAGCCAGAGCAAGAAGTCTATTGATGAGTATCATAGGGTTACAAATAAAACATGACTAAACAATTAGGCAATGCAGAACCATACTTGTTATACACTTTGATTCATCTTATACACCTTGAATTAGTACAAATAATAAAAGAGAAAAGCCAGATCTTCAGTTTTTTAAAAAAATCAGTAGCTCTAGGTAATATTGTTCAAAATTAAAACAATAAATAAGAAGGACTGACATAATTTGAAATTTAATATTTCAAGTTAAAATTAAATAACTTTGGTTAAAAAAAAACAGCCAAAATTCAGATTTTCCTTTTCAGTTTTCCTTCAGGTAAACTCCAACAAAATTAAGTTAAAATTTTTTGTCTATTCTTAAACCTGAAAGCTTTGTAACTTTCCACATGGTGATTCTATACAAGAATAAAAAATTAAAAAAATTATTGTCTATTTGCTTTTTTGGTATGTTTTTGCTCTGTCAGGTCAGAGATGAACTAGAAAGCCCATCTAATTGTAACCCTCCCACTCAGGGTTACACTTGATAGTGCTTGGGGGTCCATGAGGTGGATGGTGGAGGATGGAGGGGCGACTCCAATCTCAGTGCTTTGGGGCTCACTCCTGGTATTGCTCAGGGGACCAGGTAGTGCTAGAAATTGAACCCTGGGCACCAACATGTAAAGGAAGCATGTGATCCATCTCTTTATAGTATATCTCTGGCCCACAAATTGAACACTACTTAATACAGCATGTGTAAGGTAATAACAACTCACAAACCATAAATAAATTATAAAATTATTCCTATTTACTATCACGTACCTGAGCTCATCATTCATTCATTAATATATCTCAGTGATTTAAATGGAAGTAACACAAACACACAGAGCAAATGGGGGAGGGGTTAACATCTTACATTACCTGGTGTCGCCCCTTTATCCATGAAGCAAAAGCTCTCATAGTTTATCATAATGAAGCTATACAACTGTTAAGTATCTATTCATAAGTTTAAGATAATATATATAAAGTTCAGTGTAAAAAAAAGGCAACAGTTTAAAAATACTTAAAAAGGCAAATACAAAAAATGCAATTAATAGAGGCAAACCATGTTTTTTACATAATTCTGTTGTAAAAAGGAAGCAATTTTAGACTGCAATTCTAAGGCACTATTACATCTTTTTTGTTTATAATTTGTTTTGCTTCATTTTTTGAAAAATCCAATAGGCCATTAAGAGCATGCATGTTGTGCTAGACACTTAGCCAGGCTTATTACTGGATGGAGTGCAATTTCATTAAACTTTAAACACATTTTAATGAGCTACAGGTATAGTTTGTTCTGCAAAACTACAATGAATTACTCATTCCCTGAACTCACTTTAAAGAGGAAATACAAGTGTCAGGTCAGAGATGAACTGGAAATCCCAACTAATTATCAAAATAACAAGAATGTAAAGGGATCCACACTGCCATTTAATCAAGTGAACTTGTAGTCTTGGGTGCTAACATTATGAGCATCTGCCTATTATGCCATTACTCAGGCTGGCAAGAAATTAGATCCTTCCCAGCCTTTCCAGCTGGGGCTTAATGGAAGCATTGCTAACATCTCAGCAGTTCTTGCAAAGGAAGGAACAAAAAAGACACTAAAGCAGCAGCTAAGGATGGGCCAACTCATCAGGACATCCAGAGTTAAGGCAGATAGTGTTCTGGAAATTGGAAGATGAATTTTCTAGCTTTCTCTTTCTCTGCTATCACTCAGGGGTGCATGGAAAGTCTCTGTCCTTTGGATGTATTTATAAAATGTAGAGGCTTGATTAGCTTATTTTTTAACTTTATTCCTTCTCTAACGTACTGAACATTTTAAAGCATGTGCTTCATCTAACTTACACTGAAAAATTTAGAATTCTATATAACTGGATTCTGTTGTAGTTTTTGGGTTTTAAGCCACACTTTACAATGCTTAGGGATCACCTTAGCAGGGCTTTGGGGACCAGATGGGTTACCAGCATTGGTCTCTGGTCTGCCCCATTGAAGGCATGTGTTCTATCTGTGGACTGTCTCTTCAGCTCTAACTAGGGACTCTTGACAAGTGTAGGATTCAAGAGTATCAGAAGCATACAGAAGTATCAAAGTCAAACGACTTTTCTCTATGGGAATGTTCTCATCTATGAAGTTAAGAACTTTCCCCCCAATTTTCTTTTGTTTGTAAAAAAATCTGTTTTGAGGTGGCACTGCATTATAACAGAGCTTTATTTTAGACAAATACATTTAAAAACAGGACTCCCTATTCACATATGAATAATAACTTGCCTCTATTTCCTCAGAAAAATTTTAATAGACTATTTCATTGTATTACTCTATTTGGGTATAAGGTATGATCTGAGTCAGCAAAACAGTTTTATATACTAAGGACATTCCATACTGTACTACTCTAGCTTTCATTGTATCAAACCCTTTTAAAATAACTGGGATATTTTATGCTTGCATTTGAATGCATGTGGTTTATGAAAACACCAAAGAAACAAGATCGCAACAGAGAAATTAGAACTTATTCTTTTCCTCTGTTGGCACCATCCAAGATTTGCAGCCCAAGAAAATGAGAGAAGTAATAGCAATGAAGCAATTCTTAGAACTTAATAGAAGGACCATTTCTATGTCTAGCAAAATTTGGGAAGCCAATACACAATCATGGAAAAAAAAATGTTGGGAGCTGATTAAAGAGCTTTTATGGGAAGAGGGAGGGATTTCTAATAGCTCTTTAATAGCATATCTCTGACTCTTAGTATCTTTCTGACTCTGACAAGGGTGGAAGAGAAAATGTGTGTTATTTTTCTCCCAAAGTGAAGTTCTTATTGAAAAACACCCAACAGGCTCAATGGGATTTCAGAAGCTTCCAATCTCATCAGAACTGGTAAAAAGTTAACAACTTCTAAAGACATAAGGGATGTCCTGGATAATCCCCAAAATAAAAAATAAAATTTCTTAACCAAGTACATAATGTGTGCTTCAGGATGTACCCTGGGTTCTATGACAACACTTTTGTTTTAGAAATAAGCTAATCATAATAGAGTACAGGCATGTGGATTAGGGGTAATTTTGTTTCATGATATGAAAGATCGAGGGGGATATATCACATGGTAAATGATATAAAGAGTTAAATATAAAGGTCTTAAGATTGTATCTGTGTTTCAGCTCCAGTAAGGATATACCTCTAAAAATGGTCAAGTACTTCTCAGGCACAGCAAATAAAAATAACATCTTTTTTCAAGTTTGAAGTGGTTTGTAAATGCTAGTTTCATACTAAGCCTGGAGATATTTTTCTTTGACCATGTCCCAATCAAAGAGAATGAACGAACATTATGTAAATGCTTCTAGTAGCAACTAAATCAATTAGTTATCTCATACGAGTTTTCCAAGACTACAGACAGGTTATCATAAAGTAGTGTTATAGTCAAGCTGTTCAACAATGAGTTATTTTTTCTTTTTTAAATTAATTTTATCATAATATAGTGGTTTTTATTTATTTTTGACCTAAATATTAAGAGCTTTATTCTTTCTTCTATAAAATTTAAAAAATAGTCATATTCATTGTGAAAGCTGACAAAATCGATCAAGTATTAAAAACCATTTCTTAACCAAAGATTAAGACTTTGATTTTAAAAGATATTTTCTTTTCATTCAGTGAAAGCATGGGAGGTCCAGTGAGTAAGGCAGATACCTGAGATAAATATTTACTAAAGATGGAGGTGGGGAGAGAGAGAGGCTGTAAGGAGGGCGAATGGTTGCAATTTCAACCATTTCCCTTCTTCCCACCTGTGTCAGCCTCCACCAGAACTTCTGGATTCCTTGTACCTCAACTTTGGTCCGGCAACAGCATGGGAACTTGCTAGAAAATGCCAAATCCAAGCCCTGCTGAACCAGTCTACATTTTCCATGAGAAACTGTGGTGTGCATTTCGGTATTTGGCAAACAATGGCGAAAAGATGCAGAAAATGAAAGGGATCGCCCCAGTGATTTCCAGTGATTCCAATTCAGCTGCATGGGCATCGCCTGGAGGTCCTGTTAGGACCCTCACTGCTAGCTTCCCACATCCAGAGTTTCTAAAACTGGAGGTCCCAGTTTTCTGTTTTAGTTCTTTCATCGCCATTACCTTGGCCTTTGACATGTTAATGCCGGCACGTAAAACTGTGGCTCACACTTGAATGTGGCTTAATTAACACAAATTGCAGTGCTGGTGTCAAGGTGTTAATTAAAATTCCCTGATTTGTCATTGATATACAATACTATATAAGCTTCTGAGAGTATAGCTTCACACGTCTGTGTATCCTCCTTACCAGACCAACCACCTAAACTCTCTTGTCCTTCCCATGGTTGAATAGGTCCTTCAATCCTATCCACCTTCTATCTCTGCTAGCAGTCACATTTTTGGGTAAAGTCTGAGTTGCTTTTGTTGTACTTTAGCCCATTTTCTTTGATCATTTATATTACAAACATGACTGAGATTATCCCGTGTCTTTGTGTCATGTTTAATCACTTACATAATCACTTCAAGTTCCATCTTGTTGTTAAATAGGAGCAAGATTTCATCCTTTTGTTCAGAGCTGAGTGGTCTCCCACTGAACAAACAGACTGCTACTTCTTTTTTTTTAATTATCCACAAAACCCTAAATCTTCATTTTTAACAAGTTCTAGGCGGATGCTGCTGATCCAGGTACCACTTTGAGAGCCAATGGTGCAGACTAGCTTGGAGCATATTACCTCTCACCTTCTGTCTCCTTCCCTATTGACCTTGCCTTGACATTTCTTCTCTTCCCTCCCCTTTTTCATCAATGTGGGAACATCAGAGGGAACATTTAGTTTCAATTTGCTAATAGCTACTCATCTCTCATCTCATTAAGGCTCCTAGAGTTACAAGAGATACCCATCAATCTTAGCTGCAGGGGCTGTCCATTCATGGGGGAGATAAAACAGGTACAAATGTCTATAATATCAGGTTGAAAAAGATAGATGTCCTTGAGGAGGTCTAGATAAGTAACAATGCAAATGACAAGAGAGGGTTGAAAAATCTCAATTCCTTCCCTGAGCAGAAAGAATATAATCTTTCTGAGTTATTGGCCATTCAATAAAGATTTAGTGAACTATTTTTTTGCCTAAAGAAATAATAAATAATTTGAATCATTACTACCACACTTTCATGTTCTCTAGAATAAAAATGATTTTTGTTTACTTGCTCTATGTCTGTATACTTATCACCAATATTGGATTGAATTTTAGATTTTAGGTTTCTGTCATTTGTTTCTCATAAAAATTCAATAGCAGGATTTACAGTTACCTGAGAGAACTTGCTCTTTTAACTCTAAGTAAGTGAGGTTTTATTCTTTATTGATTGTGTCTTCTATCTGACAGACTGAATAACATGAGAAGTAGATTGGAAAAAAGTCAGGAATAGGATTTGGTATACTCCCAGGAGAAGGCTACTGCTGTGTGGAATTTATATCATATCTTAGACTGGATCTCTGAATATATTTTTAACACCTTCTGCTGGAAGCGGAAGGGAATGCATACACTCCTTAGATAGGCACACTTGTTTAGAACCTAATAGAGGAATACATGGACATACGGTCAATAAACTCTTTTATTTTCCCTCTTTTTAGAAGGAACTTGAATGTTGAACTTCGTGCCAACATTCCAATTCCAATAATGACTACACATCAGATCCAGAATAGCTTTTATTAGTAAAGTATAAATTCTGAATAGTCTTCTAAATCTTTGTTGTGCACCCTTAAGAGGCTGGAGTGCCATGTTTTTTCATGAAATAGTGAAAATTAACAACTTCCTATTAGGCTATAAATTGCATGTTAGAATGCCCCTCCCTGCCAGGATGAGTGTTTGTCTCTGGGAGATACCCAAGAAGATGGGTTTCCATGAAGCCAGTGCTAAGATAGGTATGATTCTAGGGAGATCTAGATTAATATGGTATGAAGCTCTTCCCCCAAATAAAGGTACCAACAAATGAAAAGATAATACAGGAGCAGATACTAAGAAGGAGTCCACTGCACTTGAGACAAATCAGCAAAAGAAAGGAGAGGGAAGAAAGAGCGGCAAGGAGAATGATGCTTTGATGTTATAGACTCTTGGGGTACCAATTCTGTACATTCTGTATAACTTCTGAAAAAATATTAGAGAATTCATTCACTGGTTAACAGACAACCCCTAACTCAGAAGTGAAGATGGGAAGTAGCCGAGAACAGACCTGATGGCTTGGTGCTTGTGGCAGAGTTATGTTATGCTGGGGAATCAAACTTGGGCCTTGAACCAGTACGTTTTACCACGAGAACCTTATACATGTCAATCAGAAAAAATACTCGTTCTTGTTATTTCTACTACCTTCTTTAATATCAAAGCAAAACTGTACAAATGAATATGAAACACAACATGCAGACAGTCTTTGCTGGATTGTTTACATTTTTGAGTTAATAATAGATGCAACCTGTGTGATAAAATGGAATTGATTTTATGTCTTCCTGGTGATCACAGGCATAGTCCATAAGTAGTAATCCAAAAGAATGGAATTGAAAAAAAAGAAGTGGAGCTGGGGATTATTTTTAAGAAGAGCGTCATTAGAAGGCTGCACCAGATAAACAAAACCTTTTGGTATTTCATTAACAAAAATTAGCATTGAGCTGGTATCATTGTACAAGATAACTTTTCAAAATGTTATGAAAAAGAATAGGTCAAGTCCAAACTACAAATATAGCACAGGGAATGAGGTACATTTTGTCTTTCATCTTGAAGCACTGGAGAGAGATGACTTGCACTTGAAATTACTGTGGGTCACAAAGTAACAGTATATTTCTGGAAATTTTGTCAAAAAGACTCTTTAAACAAATTTGTTGTCCATTTTTTTTCCGTAAGAAGAAACTCATTATTTTATTGTCTTTTGGGTTGAGGATACTGGAGAGATAGCACAGCGGTGGGGCGTTTGCCTTTCATGCGGCCAACCAGAGTTCGATTCCTCCACCCCTCTCGGAGACCCCGGCAAGCTACTGAGAGTATCGAGCCCGAGTGGCAGAGCCTGGCAAGCTACCTGTGCGTACTGGATATGCCAAAAACAGTAACAATAAGTCTCTCAATGAGAGACGTTACTGGTGCCCGCTCGAACAAATCGATGAGCAACGGGATGACAGTGAACAGTGAACTTGGGTTGAAGCATTCTATAATTAGTAACAAGCATTCTAACTGTTAGTAAGGTAACTAACAGTTTTACCTATTGTTCCATGAATAAGGCAAAATATTGTTCTGGAGAATGAACTAGCTGTCTGCTAGGAAGGTATAAATAGTTTTGGTTGAAGATCAGTCCTGAGAATCCTCATTGTTGGTCACCAGCACAGAGTTTTGAGACCGGGATGTTTTTAAAATGGATACCACCCAACCCTCAAACTTCCTAGTAAAGAAAAATAAAATCTTTCAAGGGTGAAGGACTTGGCTAATGGGTGGAAGATAGAGAGCTAAAACACTGGCTTCCATCTCCATGTCTGAAAATTGAGCATTTCCAAATATCACTCATTCAAGTGGAGCTTTCATTATTTTGACCATGTCTGAATCACTACACTTGACATTTCCCTTTAAAGCAAGTCATGCTTAAAAAAAATTAAATTAGTTGAAAAAGATAACTTTATATTTAGGCTCTGAGGAAAAATACCTGGATGAGTATTATAAATAGAGATGATGAAATCATGTTATGCATTTGTAGCTTGACACAGTTGTTTAAGAACAAGCCAGTAGTCTAAGGACTAAGTCCTACTGCACCAGAAATGAGCAAGAGTGTTAAATAGTCAGCCCTGGTTTGATCCTCACCCCACAACTCCCTACGCTATATAAGGTGTCCTGAGCACTAAGCCACAAATAAATTCTGAATATATTTGGGTGTGGCCCAATTTCTCACTTCTCCAAAATGAAAAGGGGTTCTAGGGCCATTATTATAGCTCTGTTACTTTGGCCTGGAGCTCATCAGATTGAAAAGAAATTAAGTGGGTGTGCTCATGTCCGTGCTACATCTTCTTCTACCTGCAAGTGTCCAGTGGATATCTAAAATCATCTCTATCAGCAAGAGGCCTGAAACTCCATTTTGGAAAGACACTATAATATTCCATGAAGCCTTTAACACTTGACTTCTAGGACATTATTTTCTTTCTTTGACTATAGGGTGATTCTTCATTTAAAATAACTTAGTTGCACTATAGAATTATTTTATTCTTTTTTTTTTTGGCTGGTGTCTGACAAAATTTTAGTTCAAGTTTTAGAATTAAATATATAAGATAAAGGAATCAGAGAGCTAATGTATAGGTTAAACCCTTTGCCTTGAGTGAGCTTATCCTGTTTGATTCTTGACACTCTATAGTCCCTAGAGCATCACAGGATGCAGCTCCGGAGGGTCTAAAGCACCATTAAATCACCAGGAGGAGACCTCAGGTGATTATTCCCCATCCAAGAAAAAATATACATAACATGAAAGCAAAACAAGTAGTTCAACAATTAAAATTCATAAATATATTTCAGAACCAACACTTTTAATAGCTAGACAGGAAAATAATGACAGACTGAAAAGACTATTAGTGAGATAAATTGCTCTCATCTTTATGGGTACATTTATCAACATGAATGATGGCAAAGATGAAAACACTCAACAGGAAAATTGAATTGCAGTAACTGGAGTCACTTCTTGTTGGGTGCCAGTTTGACACCAGAGAGCCACTGATTTGTGAAGTATTAAATATGATTAAAGTGGCTGGAGAAAGGCAGTATGGTATAGAGGATCAGACAAATCTGGAGTGCAGTCACCACTCTGCCACTTAATATGGTATAAATGCTGAAACTTGGAAACTGGCTTGAATTTCAATGTCCTAAGTTACAAAATGGGGTGGATGCAATGGTACTAACCAGTAAGTTTGTATGGCGAATAATATTTACTGTTTGGTGCCTGGCAAACAGTAAATACTCACTAAGTGGCAGCTATTAAGATTATGATGGTCAAGGGTTGTTATGTTTAGAACATAATGGCTACTTACTGATAACTGAGCCCTATAATTTTTGGATGGATAGGATCATGGAGCATTTAAAGTTTTACTATAAACAGTGGTTGGTAAGTGCCTGCAAGATTTTGTCTTAATTTTGAGAAAGATTGCCAATAACTGATGATGTGCTAACATGCTGCCTTAACTTAAAAGATCATGATTTTTGCCTTATTTTAAGTTGGGAATATTTTTTTCCCCAAGCAAAAAGTTCTGCTCATTTAATCATGCTTTTATCAAAACCATATCCAGATGAGTTAAGAGAAGAGAACCAAACTAACTTCCTTTCTGGAAAAATTACTTCACAATTAAACCAGTTTCTTTTTGCCATTACATTTCATTCAGCTATAGTCATATGTTCTTGTGGCCATGAAAATCTGTTCAGATCCATGGTTGCAAAGCAGTTTTTAAAATTTTTTTCACTGAAATATTATTTTACTGAACTATTTTACTGTGCTCATGGTATTTTTTTTCTTACTAAAGTTCATTGACCTTTCAACTGTTCTTGAATACTAGGGCTCAAAATAACAAAGACAATGAAATAGTCTGTATTAAGAAATAGCCATTAGTACGAAATACTTATTTGTTTTGACTCAGAATTCCAGATGGTTCAATATATGACATCATCCTCTGGAATTCCCTTATCCAAATTTTGTTTACAATGAAAGAGTCAGTGGTACACACTCACATTTATAATATAAAGAGTGTAATAGCTTTCTCTGAATTCAACACAACACACACACACACACACACACACACACACACGCTCCCCAATAACTCAACTCTACGTTTGTGTGTTGTGAGAGTTTTTACCTGGGTGTTAATGTTTTAAAAGTTCATTTACTTAACAAATGCTCAAAACCTAAAATGTGTCAGACTACTCTTTGAAGTGCTTGATATAGATCAGTGAACAGATATTTCTGCCTCATTGATCTTACATTCTAGCAGGAGACTATTAGGAAGTCTCTTCAATGATAATTTAAGTAGACTATGATATGATCAAATAAATTCTGTCACCATAGGTTTATGGTTATAATTTGGGAGAGGAAATAATATGACTAGAGGCCAAATGCACAAACACATACTTATAATTTTCATGCCTATGCCTGTCAAAAATAGTCTTCCATGCTTCTTAGCAAAATGAGATGAAAAAGAGAAACACTATATAATATAGATGTGCAAATTCTTTGTCTGAAATTTGAAAATTGAAAAATAAAAGTATAAATTTTGATCAAAATTTATTTGATGGTAAAAATTGACTAATTTGAAATGAGTGTTTTATAAGACTTGATCCAACTAAATGTAAACATTTGTATGTTTTAAAACAAAAATATGAATGTTGTGATACAGTATAAGGTATTACCTTATGCCTTTCTGACTTCTCTGACAGTTGCCCCATTTGAACCTGATAAGGATTTTAGATAAAAGACTGTAGATTGTACTTATGCACCTTTGCAAGGTTGACAGCTACATTTTCCTGTAAAGATTAATATTTTGTATTAAAATATTCTTTAATGTAGTAGTAACAGGTAGTAAATGTTGGTTTGTTCTGTTTTAAAATAAATTTATTTGGCAAAATGAAAAGTTTGGCAATCCTCTTCTTTTAAACAAGATAGCTCATCTGTTAACATTCAGATAGCACCTCTGAAAAATTAGGATGATACTGACCCAGTCTAGCAAGTTTGCCTCTTAGATAATTTTATTCCACCCTCAACCCATCTGTCCTAGTATTAAATTATTACATTTCTTTAAATTTATGTACTTATTAAAATGAAATGTACATATTTCCAAAGAAAATATTGTTACCACTATGTGGGGAAACTACTAACATTTGACAGCAAAAGGAAGTCACTGAAAAATGAAGGTGGTCTAAACAAAATTTAATCCACCTAAATTACCTAGGCTTGGGGCTGGAGCAATAGCACAGCAGGTAGGGCATTTCCTTGCACGCGGCTGACCTGATTTCTGGACTACAGGTTCAGTAGCAATGCTGCCTCTCTACCAGTTATCCTGGGAGATCAGAACTGAGTGAATGGGTTTGATGGACTAGATCATTTTTGGAAGTTTCCACCATCTTTAACCTGGAAACTTCTCCTAAGAGTTGTTGACAGTAAAAAGCACTAAGTTATTTAATTTCCATTACTCTTAAAGTCTGTGGCCAATGGACTTTTCCTAATCTCAGATTTTTGGCATCTCATAGCACTTACACAGGTCTAATCATACACTGTAAACTAGCACAGTTGTCCCGTTGTTCATCGATTTGTTCGAGCGGGCACCAGTAACATCTCCATTGTGAGACTTGTAGTTACTGTTTTTTGCATATCAAATATGCCATGGATATCTTGCCAGGCTTTGCCGTGTGGGTGGGATACTCTCGGTAGCTTGCCGGGCTCTCCAAGAGGGATGGAGGAATCGAACCCAGGTTGACCACATGCAAGGCAAATGTCCTACCTGCTGTGCTATCGCTCCAGCCCAATCATACACACTAAATTGTAATACTGTTTCAGCAGACTTGCATAAAATTCAGAGCAAAAATCAGAGAGATAAGGTTAAATTAACATTCAAGGTTAAGTAAAGCAAATTAACGTTAACTATTCTAAAATTATGAAGATTCATTAAGAGTTCCTTTCTCCCTGCATCTGTGCCAACTGGTTGTTTCCATTCTTTTTGATGTGTGCCAGTCTCTGTGGTGTAAAATAATATTTCATTGTTGTTTTGATTTGCATCCCCCTGATGATAGCAGAGAGCATTTTTTTAATGGCCTTTTGATCATTTGTATTTCTTTTTTGAAGAAGTTTCTGTTCATTTCTTCTCCCCATTTTTTCATGGGGTTGGAAGTTTTTTCCTTGTAGAAAAAACTTTTTTTAGAAAAAACTTTTCTATCAGTGCCTTATATATTTTAGACATTAACCCTTTATCTAATGGGTACTGGGTAAATAATTTTTCCCATCCCATGGCTGTCTGTATTTTGGTCACTGTTTCTTTGAGGTGCAGAAATGCCGACTGTTCCTGCCATGTTGGAAAACATTATGGGCATTCCTCAAAAAACTAGAAATTGAGCTTCCATATGACCCAGCAATACTAATTCTGGGAATATACTCCCAGGGTACAAAAACACACAATGGAAATGACATCTGCACTTGTATGTTCATTGCAGCATGGCTCACAATAACCAGAATCTGGAAACAACCTGAGTTCCTCAGAACAGATGACTGGTTATAGAAACCATGGTACATATGGAACACTATACAGCTGTTAGAAAAAAAATGAAGTCATTAAATTCACTTATAAATGGATGGACATGGAGAATGTTCATTCACTTATAAGTGAGTGAAATGAGTCAGGAGAAGAGGGACAGACATAGAATGACTACACTTATTTGTGGGCTAGAAAAAAGCATAGTAGGAGACTAACACCTAAAAACAGTAGAAACAAAGGCTAGGAGGATTGGTCCATGGTTGGAAGCCTACCTCAAGGGCTGGGGGAACAGAGCAATTGGGATAGAGAAGGGACCACTATGACAAAGATGATTGGAAGGGAGATGTGCACTGAAAGTGGGCAAAGGACCAAACATGATGACGTCTCAGTATGTGTATTGCAAACCATAATGCCCAGAAGCAGAGAAGAGGGAGAGAGAGAAAGAGAGACAGAGAGACAGAGATAGGAACAGACAGTGAGAGAGAGAGAAGAAAAGTTTGCCTGCCATAAAGATAGTCAGGTTGTGTTTGTGTGTGTGTGTGTGTGTGTGTGTGTGTGTGTGATATGTGAGATATCGGTGGTGGGAAATGTACACTGGTGGAGGGATAGATATTATAACATTGTATGACTGAAACCCCATCATGAAAGCTTTGTAACTATCTCACAGTGATTCAATTAAAAATAATAAAGCAATATTTCCATATTAAAATAAAAAATTCAGGGGCTGGAGAGATAGCACAGCGGGTAGGGCGTTTGCCTTGCACGCGGCCGACCCGGGTTCAAATCCCAGCATCCCATATGGTCCCCTGAGCACGGCCAGGGGTAATTCCTGAGTGCAGAGCCAGGAGTAACCCCTGTGCATCGCAAGGTGTGACCCAAAAAGCAAAAAAAAAAAATAAAAAAAAATTCATTGATGCTCTTTTTCTCTGTAGTTTACAAACATATATTTTGATTAAAAATATTATCTCCAGAAATAAGAAATGAACATGTGCACTTGTTAATTTGAAAAGTCTTTATAATTACCAATTTTGATATCCTTCACTTTTTCAATTTCCTTTTCTCCTGTCCAATCTCTGTATTCTTTTTTATTATATAATTAAAAGTATTTGTAATTTACACAGCAGTTCAAATTCACAGGATAGCTGTCCAGAGTAAGTAAAACAAATATATATCACATTTAGTTCACTGTAGAGTTACCGCATTGTTACTTTTCTGGTAACCAGTTACTGGTTATTTAACTGAGAAGAAATTTTGAACTAAAAGAAAATTGTACTAAAAGTAATGATTTCATTCCAATGTTTTGTTTTTTGTTTTTTTTAACTAATTTTTAACTAATATTGTTTGTTTTTTCTTTTTTAACTAATTTTTCTCTGAGAAAGTTTTAAAATTTGTTGACAAATTTATACTTGTCAGCTACATAATGCTGACAAGTATTATTGAGCTAAATAATATGTGTTTAATATTATTAAACACATATTTAATAATGTGTTTAATAATAAACACATTATTAAATGTGTTTAAGAGCTAAACATATGTGTTTAATGAAGTTTGGGTGCTTTTTTTTTTTTTTTTTTTGCTTTTTGGGTCACACCCAGCGATGCTCAGGGGTTACTCCTGGCTTTGCACTCAGGAATACTCCTGGCGGTGCTTGGGGGACCATATGGGATGCCGGGGATCGAACCCGGGTCAGCCGCATGCAAGGCAAACGCCCTACCCGCTATGCTATCGCTCCAGCCCCTTGGGTGCTTTTCTATTGCTTCGAATTTTCTTTTAAACAGAAGAACTGAGAAAGAGCCAACCAAACTTTGTCACTGCTATTTTTTAAACTTAGTAGTTGTCAACTGCAATGTCCCCAGGCTTCCATGCAGTCATTTTGAACAGCGAATAATTAGAGGTATCTACCTTATTGTGAGAGAATTAAATGACATAATTTAGACTTAAATGAAGTTCATTAAGCTCAATAAAACTATATTCTTCCAATATTCCAAGAGAACAGATGCTATTTCTCTTTCAATATGCTCTGGTGCTTTCTTTCTTCTTCTTTTTCTTTCTTTTTTTGCATGTTTTGTTTGTTTTATTTATTTATTTTTTATAAAGTTGTTCATAATGATTTGTCACATTCAATATTCCAACACCAATCTCACCACCATTGCACTGTCCCGCCATCATTATTTACCAATTTTCCCAGCCACTCCTTAAGCCTGCCCCTATAGCAGGCCCTCATTAATTTATTTTATATTGCTTGTTATAAATAATTTGTTAAAAATGATGCAAATATTTCTTTAGAAGAAAGTTATGGAGATGTTTGTATTTCACCATGGAGTCATAAAGCCCTTGTGTAAGAGATTACTAACATGTTGTTACAGGTTAAGCCTTGTGTGTTTAGATTTTGTTAATCGAGATTCATTGCCTTCTATTTTACCTCCCATCCAGTGTACTGTGCTACTCCTGGTCTATCAGTGATACAGAGTTTGATATGGTGTATGGCCGTAAATGGGGCTGTGAGATCCAAGAATTCCCAAAAATTGAATATGGTGAGATAGTTGAAGTTAAAATCTTAACTGGACAGTGACTTTGTGTGTCATGGACAGTTATCAGCCTGGCACAGGGGCTGGAAGCATCTCTGCAACTTACTGATCTCTTTCAAGATTTATTTATGAGTCTCTGGATCATAGCTCACTAATGAGCTTACTTGGCATCAGAGGTGGTTCATGGACATGACCGCTGAGGCATCCAGAAGTACGGTGAGATGGGAGGAGGCAGCTCACCCTTGATTCCGTGAAAATCTGGAGATTTGTCACAAAACCTGTATGCTTGAGTTTTTCAAAAGATTAATTTCTGGGAGAGGTTCATCCTGATCAGTGGAATCCAGGTGAAAGCATAGTGGAGATTGTGGAGTGTGGAGGTTTTTGGTCGCTGGAGCTCTGTTTGGGCAGGTACTGGGATCACCTGCCCTCTGGTACTTTCTTATAAGGACAATTTGTGTCATTGTTTATAGATTCAATATCACTTAGATTTGGGGAACAAGTGGGTTTCAAAAGGCAGAGCTTATTTAAAATTTTTCTCAATTTGTATTAATTGTGTAATCTGGGCTTATCACTTAACCCCTTACCTAATTCTTATTCTACCTGTTTTCACAGAAAAGGTATTGAACTAGACAAACTAAAATAAGTACAATAATAATCACTGTCACTGTCATCCCGCTGATCATCGATTTGCTCTAGCAAGCGCAGTAATGTCTCCATTCATCCTAGCCCTGAGATTTTAGCAGCCTCTCTACTCATCCTTCCCAATGGTGCCGCATTAGAGGCTCTTCAGGGTCAGGGGAATGAATCCCATCTTTGTTACTGTATTTGGCATATGAATACATCATGGGGAGCTTGCCAAGCTCTCCCCTCCCCCCCTTATGAGGGCAGTAAACTCTTGGCAGCTTGCCAGGTTCTCTACGAGGGAGAACTAGGCTATCAAATTTTAATTTGATCATTGACATTTTGATAATTGTCAACTTGATAATTGATAAACTGATAATTGTCAATTGATAACTGACAATTTGATAATTGACAATAAGAATAATATATATACATAAGAATAAGACAATAATAATATATATACACATATATGTATATATTTGTAATACTTACACACACACCATACACATGCATATGCACTCACACATACACCAGGCCTGAAAACAAAAGTTTCAGGAGACAATATTTAACCTCTTTCCATGAGTAATGTGTTACCACAGATTTGATCATTATCTATGACTTTTCAAAAGACTTTAAAAAGATCACAACTTGGCTGTAAGAAATCCTGGGTCAGATTTCTCTCTGCTTCTGCTTCTGCCGGCAGGAACACTATCCGTTGAACAATCTGAAGACAGGACTCTTTCGAGGACTAAAACTCTGAAACAGGCTTCAACGCTAGTCTTTTTTAACCTAAATTTTAGTACCAGTTTTATTTTCAGTTCAAAGCACTCTGTTTTTTCTGTCCTCAGATAATGTACTGTTTATGAATTTGTAAACCAAGACTCATAGACTCTAAGTGATATGCTTTTGTATGAGAATATGAACTCTTCCCAAGTTTCATCCTTTCCTTTCCCCTGCAAACTGCTTGGCCTCTGGCTGGCATTTTCCTCTCCCAAATATTTTTGAAACATAACTTTGAATCTTGGGTTTCAACACAAGTGCAAATGTTTGTTTAAAAGGAAAAGAGAAAGCAACACGGTGCATTCATTTGAAACTCACACAAGAATAAATAAACTCTCAACAACAAAATTAATTTTCAACATTATTACTATTTACAGCTCTGGCACTTGGACTAAAGTATAAGTAATCATTTCTAAATTTATGAAACTTTTAAAGTTGAGCAACATCTAGTGGTCTTACCTCTCTAAAGCACCTCAGGTGCTCCTTTATTTGCAGCTGAAAATACTATTGCCTGACAGTTTCACTTCTAAGAGGGAAGAAGTCAAGACAAAACAAACTGCCATCCTATGGAGTGTCTTGCTTTAAGTGCACCATGTCAAGCTGGTTTTTGGCCACACATCAATTCTTAATTTTATTCTGATTCGAGCAGGATGTAAATGTGTGCTTTTGTTTGGATTTCTGACAGCAACGGAACTCTGTGACTATTATGGGCTTCTTTTCTGCATTTTTCTTTAAATTTAGGACTTTGGGGAAAAGACAAAGGTACAGACTCTTCACCTATAAGATGGAGAGGAATCACCTGGGGACTAGAAGCAAGGTGCTACCCATTGCAATGATGATTCCGCAGGTCACTTGAACTCTGCTGTCTTCTACTTTCTAGAAAGATTGCCTTCAGATGATTGATGCATATAGAGGGCGTTAACTACAGGATTAAGTCTCTTTGATAGATCTTGTATCTCTCCTAGAATGTCACTTCCCCTGGAATTTAAGTGTCCAGAAACTACAAAAGAAGAGTCTAGGAAATCTCCATATACACTTCCACTTCTTTGTTAACTTCCTTTTCAAGCTCTTGAACACTGTCTACTAAGTAAAACCATTAAGAAACTTGAAGGTCACATTTGATTGTCTTTGAATAACTTCAGTATGTATATGGTTTTGGACTGTTTCTAAACTATTCTTCCAATTGTTGTTAGTTTACATATAATAATCGGCATTCAGATTATAAAATTGGTTGATGCATGTACTTTTAGGCAAATCATCTGAAAGTTTTCATAATTATCTCTAAGTAATCAAGCCAATTATTCACTCATTAATTTACTCATCCAATCTTTATCAGAAAATGAATGCTTTCACCACACATTTATTTAGCACCTGTAGTAATGTTGTGATTAATTACCTGAGATCAGGGATCAAAATCCTTGGGTTCAAATACCAGCTCCATCGTTTTGCAATTTTTGAATCTAAAATGAAGCATCTAACCTTACGAATTTTAATTTCTTTTTCTATAATCTGGAGATATAATAGAACCTACATCATTGGCAGTAGTATGAGAAAATGAACTTAAAGGCTCTTAGTACAGTCCCTGGGTCATGAGAACTATATGGTAAAATGTGCCATTATTATTGTCATAATGTACAAGTCATTGAATGCACCAAGGATGCATTTATGATCATAATGAAATGATTTAGAGCATAGAGTAGGTAGTCCAATACCTGTGCTGCAATTAATACCAGGAGAAAAGTGCAGGAATACCTGGATGTACTCGGTCTCCAGTGTGGGGTATTAGGGAGGAAGAGTTGTGAGTGCTCAGGAAAGAATAAATGATAGGCTCTTTGATAAAGTTCTGCATAAAGATTAGTAATTAGTAATTAACCATAGCACTGTAGCACTGTTATCCCATTGTTCATCGATTTTTTTGAGCGGGCACCAGTAGCGCCTCCACTGTGAGACTTGTTGTTACTGTTTTTGGCATATCGAATATGCCACTGGTAGTTTGCCAGACTCTGCTGTGTGAGCAGTTTACTCTTGGTAGCTTGCCGGGCTCTCCAAGAGCAATTAACCATACTTGACAAAAAATATAACTCATTTTATCTGATTAATTACATACTATTTTACAATAAGTATGGGATACTCTTAAAGAAAATACTTGTTAAATGTTAAGTTTTTAATCATCACATAATGTAGATGTAGTTGGAAAGAATAATTCTGGGGCGGTGATTTTCAATAGGAATTCATTTTCCCTGCAGGAGACATTTGACAATTCTGGAGACATTTTTCTTTATTATTATTACTGGGGAGGGAGTGCTACTACATCTAGTAGTATAATACTGAGATGCTGCTAAACACCCCACATTATATAGGATGACTCCAGACAACAAATATAATCTGGATCAGAATGCCAAGGTGCTAATCTAGATAGGTGATCGTTAAGCTACAGGGTACACCAAAATCACTTGGAGAGCTTGTTAAAACATGCAGTGCTTGCTGCTGCTGTCAGAATTTCTGGTTCAGTAGGTCTTGGGTGACACCTAGAATTTGAATATCTAATAAATTTCCAAGTAAGCTGATACTGATGGCTTGGGGATTCTATTTTTTTCTTGGTCTTTTTTTTTTTTTTACTTTTTGGGTCACACCCGGCGATGCACAGGGGTTACTCCTGGCTCTGCACTCAGGAATTACCCCTGGCGGTGCTCAGGGGACCATATGGGATGCTGGGAATCGAACCCGGGTCGGCCGCGTGCAAGGCAAAGGCCCTACCCGCTGTGCTATCGCTCCAGCCCCTCTTGGTCTTTTTTTTTTTTTTTTTGCTTTTTGGGTCACACCCGACAATGCACAAGGGTTACTCCTGGCTTTGCACTCAGTAATTATTCCTGGTAGAGTTCAGGGAACCATATGGGATGCTGGGAATCGAATCCGGGTTGGCTGCGTGCAAGGAAAAGGCCCTACCTGCTGTGCTATTGCTCCAGCCCCTATTTTTTTAGCCTGCTTTTCCTTCCAAATAAGTGGAAGTCTAGTTCTAGTCTCCTCATGATAAGAAAAGATTGTCGAATTTAATGTAGATTAAAGAAATCCATTATAATTTTGGAGGAGAAGATAGAAAAATTAAAAGGACTAGAATTAATGAGCACAAAATAGGAAAGATTCTTAATGCCTTGCAAGTACATTAACTCACCCTATTAATCATTAATTTTTAAATTTGATAAAATATATAAAGTACATAAAAGCTGAGGGCAGTGTCTGACTAATCTCAATTTCTAGAACAAAAACAAAAAGTATACTATAAAGAAATTGGATAAAAGAAATGAGAAAAAACTTGAACATTATTAAACTTGGTCAGACTTTCCAAAAGAGGGTGGTTGCATATAAAAACACAAGCAGAGTTCACTTTGTATTGTATGTCTATGAATGTTTTTTCTAAAGGCAGGAGGTTAGAAGAATTTGCCTTTTAAGTCTGCATGAAAAGTCCACTTTTTCTTCCTTCAATAGGCACACAATATCATACTTTAATTTGTACAAGAGGATGACATACTTTTTATTAAAAGACCCAGACTTATGGGAAAGGACGATGTATATAGCACCCTCTATTTAAGTCACAGCATTCAGTAATCCTTACGTATTGAAGTTGTAATTACTTGCCTTCATTGTCTCAGATTCTTAATTACTTCTGGGCAGGCAGCTCATCTCAAACTGCTTAAAATTTCAGCACTAGCACACCTGATGTGGCAGGTGGTTGGAACCACTCACATTAGGAAAACGTACTGTCCTTTTCTATTTTTTTAAAATATTAATTAATTTTTAAAGCACCGTGATTTATAAAGTAATTTATATGAGTTTTAGACATATTACATTCTAGTATCAATCCCACAACTATCTTCTTCCCTCCACCAAGGTTTCCAGATTTCTTTTCTCCCAAATTCCCATCCCCTGTGTGCCTTTTCTAATTTACATCATTGCCTATCACTGTCATCCCATTGCTCTTCAATTTACTTGGGCGGGCACTGGTAATGTCTCCATTGTGAGACTTGTTGTTATTGTTTTTGGCATATTGAATACTCCATGAATAGCTTGCCAGGTTCTGCCGTGCGGGCGAGATACTCTCGGTAGCTTGCCGGGCTTGTACCTTTATATATTTTTAGCTTTCATAGGACACAATTTGATTGGTATCTGATTCCTGAAGTGGAGAACTAAAAAGATTTATTAGAGAAAAAGTAAACATGTAGACTATCCCAATAGAAAAATTAAAACTTTTACTATTGAAAAATATCTTGTAAGTCCACAGGAGAGAGAAGAATCAATGAAAGAAGCCATGGGTTCTGCAGTTAAGATTTAATTCATTCTGGGGTGCTCTCTTCCAAGTCCACTAAGATGCCCATGTTACTTACTGATCAAACCACAATTTCTATTGCTTCTCCACATTGTCTGTCAAGACTGAAATGATCACACACTGAAAATGTTGCTTACCTGCACCTTATTACTCTCTCTTGCACAAGTTATGAGCCTCAAGTCAACAGACTCTTTCTGTGTCTTTGTTTTAGAGCCATATCTGGTATATTCAGGAATACTCCCAATTTGGTGCTTAGCAGTTGCTCTCCACAATGGTGGCCAACTATGAAATTCCAGGGATCAAACCTGGGTCTCCCACATGAAGGAACATGCTTCAGCCTTTTGAACTATTTCCCAAGTCTTTACTGGAATGGGTTCTTAATCTGTAGTCCATTTGCCATGGTCTCCAAAGGGTCCAGGGATGATGCTCTATTTCAGTATAATTTCATTTATACTGATGTATATTTCATACATTAAAGTGCATTTTGAAAACTCTTCAACAGATGGCCAAGGGAGTCCATGGCACAAGAATGGTTACAAATATCAGCTGTTTTGGCTGAAGGAGGCTCATTTATTATCTTTTCAGTTATAGAATTAATTTCTATATCATATGTATTTTATTTTCTTCCCAGATGATTGACTATTTTACCCTAAAAAGACCCATTATTTATTGGTTCTCAAGTGCAACTACAAAGCTCCAGAAGACATAAATGCAATCATTTTTTTGTTTTATTTTGTTTGGGGGTCACACTCATCTGAGCTCAGAACTTACTCTTAGCAGGCTTTGGGGACCATATATGGTGTTAGGGATTGAGTACAGCTGGCTGTGTACAAAGCAAGTATCTTGCCTATTATACTATTTCTGACCCATTTTAACTACATAAGCTTTTCAACTTCAGCAAGTTGAAATGCTCATTTAAAGAATTGGGTTTTGTTATAAACTGAGCGTTTTTGTTCCTCGTGTAGCATTTTCCACTCCACTCCCAACTCCAGCCTCAACTTCCCCTTCATATTTTAAAATATAGCCCTGGGATCTCCAGGATGGGATTGATGCCCTTTGAGAAAAGAAGATAGAGGGGCAGAGAGGAATAATAATACAATTACTAAGGTTCCAAGTCAGCCCTGAGCAGTGAGCTAGGAGTAAGCCCTGAGCATACTGGGTATTACCCAAACCCCCCAAATCCCCAACAACAATAAAAATAAGCCAAAGAAAAGAAAAGGAAAATACAGATCTCAATCTCTTCATGTATATTCATAAAGGTACATAATAGGACAATAGGGATATATAAGCCTAAAAATTAGTGAGCCCTTCTTAGACATAAAATTTTTCAGTACTATCTTAACGCTGCACATCTGAGTCAACATAACTGCAATAAATAAATTTCTGTTGTGTAAGTCACCCAGTCCATGATATTTTGTTGTATCAGCCCAAGCTACCACATGCCTCTTCTCAATTACAAGACTAGCAATGATAAAAGACTCACTAAAATCAGTATGTTTGATACAATTATAATTTTCTAAATACAACAGGATTTTCAATACTATTTTTCAGCCTGGTTCACTATGAAATCTAGAAGTTCAAAGGGAAAATATTTTCCAGACATACTCCATTTCTTCATTGCTAAACCCTATCCCCATAGTTAGCTAAAAGCAAGGGAGGAATATTTTATGCAGCTGACTTAACACATATGGTTTAATATTTCAGCTTCAACTATTAAGTTCTTATCTCCTAAGCATCTCAGAAAATATGCACTTGGACAGATGGCTAGATTATTTGTAGACAGAGCTGAATAAAGTCAATCCACTCTTACGCTGAACTCTCTTAAGTTCAGTGCATTTCACTAGTTTATTCATGTTGCAACTGGAACAGTTTCAAGGCTTAATTTCATGATGAGACTTAAAGCAGAAATTTCATATCGAAACAAAATTTCTTCATCACAATATTGCTTTCTTCCTGTAAAAAAACCACTGCTGCACCTTTCTTTACTATTATTCTTTTGGTAAACAGGTATGTTGTAATAGAGAAGGACATAGTCTCATTTTCCACTGCCAGTCAAGGTAGAAGGGAGTTCAAAACCAGGCAGAACCTAAGAATGGAGTTTAAATGGCCCTTCTCGATGTCAACATCAGTGTGTTTCTGTAAAGTGCGATGTCTACAAAACACACATCAAGTGTGTTTCTGAATTTGGGTAAATTTCAATCAATAAAATTCAGCAATCATGAGATGTAAGTACCCAAACAATCTTGTAAAGGCTGTGAAAATTAATAGTGGAAATCCCGGATCTTCTTGAGTACTTCTGGAATATCCAGTATAAAGTTCAGACATAATCTGAGGGATTTTACACAGCCATGTCAGTTAGCTTTTCCCCCCTCCTGTTCTTTCTTTCTACACTCAATACCTCTGTTTGGTTTCCCTCACCTCATACCCTTGGCTTGACCCTACTGCTCTTTATTCTGATCTAAATCAAGCACAGTCACTATAAAAGTCAGACTCTGAGTACTGCAAAGCATTACAAAACTTGCCAACTGGATCTGGATCATGTGAAAACAAAACAACAAGTTGGTATTTACATTATTGCAAGTAAACAGAATTTATGTTTGTTTGTCATAGTATGTTCAAGTGTACTAAGATGCTCAAATCCATTCTATGAGCAATGTAGGCCAAATGTGACTCTTAGAAATGAGGAAAAAAAAGTTATAGGGAAATGTGAGTTCTGCTAGGTCAGTTTCTGGGTTTGAAGTGAGTCAACATCAGGTCTTGAGATCCTATGAAATATTCCTCCAGATCTGTTTGAGAGGTATTTGAAAGTAAGCAAATATGATGGTAGAGATGTCCCAACTTTCTTCTGAAATCCCCAGGAATGTCCAAGAATTTTTATTATCACAAACTTGTCTGATGATCTTTAAGTATTATCTGGCTGGATGGAGAAGTTTGAAGGCAGAACACCTGGACTGGCCTCTGGAGTAACTTCATGTTACATCGTAATAAAACAAATAAAATTGAGGTTTCTAGGTTCTGAGAAATAGTCCAGAGGTTAAATTACTTACTTTGCACGTGGATGACTCAATTTGGTCCCTGGCACTTGGAGTGATCCTTGAGCACAAGCCAGGAGTAAACCCTAAGCACATGCCTCATGTGGTCAACTCCCCAGCTCCCTTGCGCCCTGCCAAAAAAAATTAGGTTCCTAGAATGATTGGACCTGGTTTATTTTCCATGGTCATCGGATCAATTCCCATTCTACTCTGGCATGATTTTAATGAGAAAACAGCAGCTCAAAGCCAAGAGAAAAACAGGAACATTTATTCATATAACTAATGAAACTGTCAAGACACAATTTACTGTGCACTTCTCTTGGATTTTCCTACATTCACAGCTTTTCCCAAAACTTCATCTCTGGTATGGTACTGGATAGCATTCTGATTTAAGACATTATCAATACATCATGTTAACAGGTTAACAGGAACATCTAATATATGACGTTTAGGTTTTAGAGCATCTTGGTTTGTGCCAAATCTCGAAAACAAGTTTTCACCAAATATCCAGAGCAGAACAATTTGTGATTATGGGTAGTAAATAAAGGGTATTGTAGACCGGGAGATGGACAAAGAAAGCCAGTAGTCAGAAGCCCAGCAAAGTCTCAGTTCCTAGGCCCAGAAGGAAATGATATTTGACTGGCAGACACAGAACTAGGCTTTCTAAATCAAAATCATGCATTTCTCTCCTCCACTGCCTGCTTTGAAAATAACTACATTCCTTATTACCTGGAAAATGAGCCAAGCTTTTTTTATTTTTTTGCTATCTGTTGAGAATTGTACTTGGATCGAAGTTCTAGAACTATAGTCTTTAGGGTCTCATCTATCATCTGAAAGGGTGCAGTAGTTCTTTTGTCTTTTGAAAGCCCTTGGTATTTTTCCGTCAAGGCCTCCTTCCATTAATAGACTTAATGTCTGTTTATTTCTATTGCTATTGAAAAAAAGTCTTCTGAAAGTTGCCAAAGGATGTTTTTTTCATAATTTCTGAGCAATGAACAGTCTTACTTCTTTCAAACCTGAAGCTGACTGTCAAACTTAAGATTCCCAAGCTAAATTGAGTACACTAGTATTTTTTTAACCTATGGTTCCAATCCCAAAACTGAACTGTGAGATCAATTTAGTAAGTAGCAAGAAG
Organism: Sorex araneus; assembly: GCF_027595985.1. Taxonomy (NCBI): domain Eukaryota; kingdom Metazoa; phylum Chordata; class Mammalia; order Eulipotyphla; family Soricidae; genus Sorex; species Sorex araneus. The sequence goes on from NC_073305.1 coordinate 23,643,411, forward strand.
CACCATTAAAAAAGAAAGCATGTGTGAGAATTTGCTGCACTTACTAGGAGTAAGGATTGTTTTGTGAAACTTGTTTGCAGACACATCCTGCTAGGCTAGATTTCTTACTATGTGGTCATCCATTTGAAAGCCATTGCACCCGAGTGAAGTCAGAAATCCTGAAAGAAGCAGCTTGCTTTAGGAGAGAATGCCCTTCTGATTTCTGACTGTGGTCCAGTGTGCTGGCTAAGAAAGCATGGGGGAGAGAAGGCACAGGGAAAATGGACAAAAGCCCAGGATGAGTTTTCAGGCCAGAGGTTTGCTGGCCAAAGGGGAAGGTTGGCAAGTGTACTAACAAGGGCTTTGTTACCTCTGTTTATTAGCTATATGAAGAGGAAGGGATTTTTAGAGAAATCAAGCACATAGGTTTTAGAGCATCAATAAATACAACTTTTCTTTTCAGAGATTTCATAAACTGTGTTGTTAATGACTTGCGCAAAGTTCTAAATGCTTGGCAAATATAAACAGAAAATTTAAGCATTCTTGAGATGCATATTCTTTTGAGACAGAATGTAAAACATTGCCACATAAACTCCTTCCACCTATTTTTATATCTTTTGGTTCACACCCGGCGATGCTCAGTGGTTACTCCTGGCTCTGCACTCAGAAATTATGCCTGGAAGCACTTAGAGGACCATATGGGATGCTGGGGATAAAACTGGGTCAGCTGTGTGAAAGGCAAATGCCCTACTCACTGTACTATCACTCCGGCCCTCCAACATAAAGACTTCTTAACTTATAAAAATTGCAGTTTTATTTATTGCTACCTTCAAAGCAACTGCATTCTAATTTTTCTCTGAAGGTTGTTGTATTGGTGCATATTCATCCATTTATTAATTTGGGAGATGGGGGATAAAGTTTAAAATATGTCTTTCAGAAATGAAGTAAAATTGGAAATATCACTTGACTTTATTATAGCTGTAATTAGGGAAAACCTAATAACTTGAGAATTTTGTTTTTTAGTAGATATTAAATGCAGTGAAGCTAAAGCATCTAAAATGGCTGTCACTTTTTTTCTGTAGGAAATTCCTCTAAAATTATTTCAAGTACCCTGAGACTGAAATGACTTTTCTTAATGGATAGGACTAAGAATTATTTTCTTTTTTTTGGGGGGGGGTCACACCCAGCGATGCTCAGGGGTTACTCCTGGCTTTTCACTCAGGAATTACTCCTGGCGGTGCTTGGGGGACCATATGGGATGCCAGGGATCAAACCTGGGTCGGCCGCGTGCAAGGCAAACGCCCTACCCGCTGTGCTATCGCTCTGGCCCCTATTTTCTTTAATATACATGTACATACACATACATATTATAGATGTATATATGCGTATACATATGTATGTATACGCATGTATATATCTAAATCTATCTATCTATATGGTTTTTGGGTTATAACGGGCAATGCTCAGTGACTACTTCTGGCTCTGCACTCAGGAAGTATTCCTGGCAGTGCTTAGAATACCATATGGGATACGGAGGGTCAAATCTGGTTTAGTCACATTCAAGGAAAACACCCTACCTGCTGTACTGTTGCTCGATCCCAGATGTATGTTATATATATGTTATATATAATATATATAACATATATATAATATATATATATTTTGGGTCACACCCACCAATGCTCAGGGGTTACTCCTAGCTTTGCACTCAGGAATTACTCCTGGCAGTGCTTGGGGGACCATATGGGATGCTGGGGATCGAACCCGGGTCGGCTGCATGCAAGGCAAACGCCCTACCCACTGTGCTATCGCTTCGGCCCCTGTTATATATTTTTTAAACTTAAATTTAAGTTTTTTTGATGAATCACCATGGGGTACAGTTACACACTTACAAACTTTTATGCTTACATTTCAGTCATACAATGATCAAGTACCCATCTCTTCACCAGTGCCTCTTCTCCACCACCAATATCCCAGTATCCCTCCCACCACTCCCACCCCATCCCCCCTACCCCACCCTGCCTCTGTGGCAGGGTATTTCCTTTTTGCTGTTTCTCCTTATGGGTGTTGTATTCAATACAGAGGTATTGAATTGCTATTATTTGGTCTGTAGTTTACTTTCAGCATGTACCTCCCCAAGCACCCCATATTTGGTATTCCCTTCTCTATCTGAGCTGCCTTTTCCCCTGCACATAAGGCTGGCTTCAAAGCCATGGAGCAATCCTCCCATTCTATTTGTTTATATTCCACAAATGAGTGCAATCTTTCTATGTCTGTCCCTCTCTTTCTGACTCATTTCACTTAACATTGCTCTCCATGTAGATTCACTTATTCGCAAATTTCATGATTTCATCCTTTCTAATAGCTGCATAGTGTCCCATTGTGTAGATGTACCAAAGTTTCTTTAACCAGTCATCTGTTTTCAGGCATTAGGTACATTGAAGCCAAGGTCGGCAAAACCCTCCACGATATTGAAGCTAAAGGTATCTTCAAAGATGACACCTCCCTGACCAAGCAAGTGGAAACAGAGATAAACAAATGGGACTATCTTAAACTAAGAAGCTTCTGGACCTCAAAAGATAGTGACAAGAATACAAAGACAATCTACAGAGTGGGAAAGGATATTCACCCAATATTCATCTCATAAGGGATTGATATCAAGGATATACAAGGTACTGGTTGAACTCTACAAGAAGAAAACACCCAATCCCATAAGAAAATGGGATGAAGACATGAACAGGAACTTTCTCAAAGAAGAAATCTGAAGGCCAAAAGGCACATAAAAAATGCTCTTCATCATTAATCATCAGGGAGATGCAGATTAAAACAACAATGAGATATCATCTTACACCACAGAGACTTGCCCACATCCAAAAGAACAAGAGCAACCAGTAATGGCAAGGGTGTGGCGAGAAAGGGACTCTTTTTCACTGCTGGTGGAAATGCTGACTGGTCCAAGCCTTTTGGAAAACATTAGGGACAATCCTCAAAAAAGTAGAAATTGAGCTTCCATTTGACCAAGCAACACCACTTCTGGGAATATATCCCAGAGATGCAAAAAAATATAGTAGAAATGACATCTGTGCTTGTATGTTCACTGTAGCACTGTTTACAATAGCCAGATGAATATTTTTATGCACACTTATGTGATGGATATTTAAAAAATAAACTCAGGGTACTGAGGTATTCCTTACCATACTTACAAATCTCAACAACTTTTCTTGTAGATTTCTCAAATTTCTAACAAAGATCATCAATATTTATCATGAACACCTTCCTTATTTTCCAAGAGAATCTTTAGTTTTCTCCTCTTCATTTTTAACTGTGGTTAACAGCATTTATTCTATCAGCAATTATTTCCTTCTAGAAAAGAAATGAAATTTCATGCTTCCTTTTATCTCCCTCACTTGACAGAAATATATTTACAAGGCAATGATGTTTTCAATAATGTCTGAGCTGGAAAAGGGAGCCAAGGAAAACCCTAAGCCACTGGCTAAAGTAAAAATATTTGCTTTTTTTTTCAAAAAATATTTGGAAAAATATAGTTTTCTTTTTAGATATGAAGGAGAGGAGAAAAATCTTCCCCAAAGTTTGCTAACCTACTTTAATTATATGCAATGCGAGAGTCTTTTTCTATGGGCCACACAATTTTCAGAGTGCTGTTTGGCATGTTCTGGGCCCGTCTCAGTGAATTGTCACAAGTGGCATCTTGTAAACAAAATGTTCCTTCAAGTCAGCAACATGTCCTAGGCATATTCACTGTAAATGTCAAAAACTACATTCAGAAACAGTTTTAGACAAAGAAATTATGAAACAAATTTCTGCTATAGATAGTCTCAGTATATTAATAATTAAAGGTGTGATTTGTAACACGTTAATTCAGTTCCCGTTCAAAGAAACACAATGCACAATGAAGTGGCTAAAATACCTTAACTAGGAGCCAGGTGTGGACTCAGAGGGCTGGGACACATGCCTAGTCTTTGGTGGTTCTGGCACAGCTAGATGTGATCCCCATCTCCTCGCCCCTGCCATGACCCCTACCAACGCATTGCATGGGAGGCCTCTCTTTCCCCAAAGAGTTATTTTTTCTAAATCTAGAGGAATAATACAGTGGTATGCATACTGTGGAGAGCTTGCCTTCTAAGATTATAGTCAGGAGTCCCAATCCCTGATGCTCCACATTCACTGAACATGATCCTAAACTCAGTTGTTTGAACCTGGCAGCTCTTCTCTCTGTGATCCCCAGTGCCACATGTGATTTCTGGCCACATCATGGCCAGGAAGTAACCACCTCTATTGAACATGTGTGTGAGCACTGCCTTGACTTCTGGTGAGTAGCAAAACTATAGTTTATGCACCTCAACTAAGAGTGCAAGAGTGTGAGCACCACAGCTAAAGGAATGAACACCGCCACTGACTCTGCAAGTGCCACCCCCTTCAGTGTGAGCCCAGTGAGCACCACAGTGAAAACAGTCAGAAGAGCAATAGCAACATCAACAATGCAGTAAAGGCGGGAGATGAGAAAGCATGAATTGAATTGATTAGATATTGAAAATAAAATCTATGTGATTAAGATGAACCTGGCTTTCCTAGGAATTGTCACTCTTCGGTTCCTGTTCTGATCAGTCACAGCAGCAGAACTGCACAGTCCTTGCTAACTAACCTGAAACCTCTTTCTTGGGAGATTCCAAGCATTTGAAGAAGCTACTATTTTGCTATGCTTTGGAAAAATAGGAAACAAAACATTCTAAAATGATTCTTGATAATTTTCTCTTATAGAGAAGTCATGTAAGTTACTTGAGGTGTCCCCTTCCCACCAATTTTCACACTAGAGTGTTGGTTTAAGTATTTTAAACTGAACCTGATATTTAGGGCTTAGCAAGCAAGCACAGGGAGGGAAGGTCTCTGTTCTGGTTTCCTGTGATGATTTGAGTAAAGGATTTCAGTTAATTGCTCCCTTCTTTTCTTGAACCATCACTACTCCCTGTGCTGTCCTGAGGATATGCCCTAGCAGGAGATTTCCCAAATAGTTTCTGGTATCATGCCCCTCCTACAATGGGAACACAGAAGTCAAGTTGTATATGAAAACAAAGTTCAAGAAAATTCTTAAATTAGATTCTTGCAGCATAGCCATTTAAGGACTTTACAAGAAAGATGGAAGACAGGAGGCATTTGGAATTGAGGCATTGCCACAGCTTTTTATTAACTAAGGACCCAAGGATTTACCTAGTTCCTTTTTTCTAAGGGGGGAAGAAGTTTGGGGCCACACTCAGTAATGCTCAGGGGTTATTTCTGGCTCTGCATTCAGTAATCATTGCTGGCAGTGTTTGGGGGACCAGGAGGGATCCTGGGACTCGAACCCAGTTTGGCTGTATTCAGGCAAATCCTTTACTGTATTCAGGCAATTCCTCTGACCTAGCTTTGCCTAGTTTTTTGTCAAATATGAGTTAGGGCAAGCTTCAAGCTTTCAAAACTCCGTTGGTCACTACGTGAACACAGGTTCATTCTAGGGTATGTTTCTTGCACAAGAAAACTGTAGCTATCTTACAACTGTCAACAAACATGCAAATGAGCTCAATAACTTGGCAATATCTATCTGAATTCCAAGTGTTCATGTTCTGTGAACCTGCATTCCAAATACTGGAACTTACCCAGATATAGATTAATTCATTTAACATAAATTCACTATGACTTGTGCAAAATTACTAGTACATTTAAATCATTCCAATAATTCTGCAAACTGGCATCTATTAAAAAGGATATGAAAGAATAACATTAATATACACAGAAAGGCATGGAAAGGTGTCAAGGTCTTGCTGTTTAAACAAAAATAAGTCATAATACTAAAGCTAGAGTATGATCACATCAGTGGAAAAGTTGTGTGTATGTGTGTGTATAATATGAATTCTGTGCTCACAAGTTTTCTAATAAAGTATACAAGAAAAAGTTATTTGTGATCACCTGTAGGTAGTTGGACTTGGAGATAAGGGGAGGGATTGAACATTTTAGCTTCTTCTCTTCTGAATATTTCAATGTCATTATTATTTAGTAGCAGAATGTATTATTTTTATTAAAATACTATTTTTATTTTTTTTTATTTTTTTTTTTTTTTATTTTAAATTTTTTATTGTGGAAAGTTACAAAGTTACAAAGTTTTCAGGTTTAAATCTCAGTTATACAATGCTCGAATGCCCATTCCTTCACCAGTGCTCATATTCCACCAAGAATCCCAGTATAGCTCCACCCCGCCCCCTCACACCCAAACCCCCCCACGCCCCTAGCCCCCCCACCCTAAGCCCCCCCCGCCTGTGTAACTAATAAATTTCACTTTACTTTCACTTTGATTGCATACAATATGTCAACAAAACTCACTATTATTGTTTGGAGAGTCTCTCCCCTAAAGTCAGACCTGCTGAAAAGGAAGCATTAGATAATTTGTTTTCCATTGCTGAGGATGAAGAAGTATGAGGTCGAGTGACCACACTTAGCGGCCTCTCAGTTTTGGGTTTCTGTAATTTAGAAATACTATTTTTAGATATCACATAGTCAGTTACTACAAAAGTTAGGCCTTTAAGTTCCTAAGGGGGCATTAAGTACCCATCTACATCTAATATTGGATCTTGACATTAAAAAACATCTACAAGGAGAAGTTCCTAACCTCTTTATATCCTGATTCTCAACACTTGAAAATTATTGGGTACCTAATAAATCCCACTGAAAATGGAATAAAAACGTCAGTGGATTCATATCAATTATAGCTCTAAAATGGTCATTAAAATGTCACATTTAAAAACCAACAAAGAAAGGAGAGCAACTTGCTTTGAAGCTATTAGTAAAATTAGCCATAAGCCAAAAATTCTGAACACAAGGAGTTGGCTCCAAATAGCTGGAGGCCCTAGAACACACATTGGAAAGCTTTTTTAGACTCTTGCTCTCATTTTCGCAGTTCTCTAGTTGTCAAAAGCTTCTCTGTTGTATTAAAGGACAGCTACTCCCACAACGTGTGCTTCATTGAAATTTAAAACTGAGCTTGTTGGAATCCAACTGTTAATCTGGAAATTCTGAAAAAAAAGTATTTTGTCAAAATGTTCATTGAGATAGATTTAAGTATTCTCTGTGGAATTTGATGGGCTGGGAAGTGGGAAAAGGGAATCAAGGGTACAGGGTAAATCAACTAAAGAATCTAAACACTCTTTGGAATGGAAAACCAACAGAAGGCTTTGGAAAATGAATGCCTGGTTCAGTAGCTCAAGCTCTTACAGAAGCCCAGGGATTGTGAATGCAAAAAGTTTAAGAAGACTTACAAACTATACAGGAGGCATTTAAACTTAAAAAATTTTCTGAAAATTACCACTTGTTAGGATTTCTCAGCTGCAAATTCTGTGAGTTTCTCATAATCTTTTTGCAACCACCACTCGAACACGGATCTGTCTGAGAATTAGGTCTAAGATCTTAGCTGATTTCACCCCAAATTTGGCTTGTTACTTTTAAAAGTAATCTATAGCATTATGATGCTGTGCTCTGAAAGACTGTTATGAATTCCAGAGAAATTGAATAGATTTGAGAATACTGAGAATATTGATAACTAAGCTATAAAGCTCTCCCTAGAGAATGAATTCACTTGGGAACATATTCTCCAGTCATATGTAAATCAACTGTGTCCAGGTTGTAACCAATGTTGCAGAGTCCTTCCTTCTAGACCTATGCCCTAGAATGGGAGAATGGGAGAATGCATGTGAGTGTATGTGTATGTGTGCGTGTGTGTTTGTGTGTGTGTGTGTGTGTGTGTGTGTGAGAGAGAGAGAGAAGCATAGAGACAGAGAAGCTAGAAATGTCCTTGTCTCACTATGGCACTGTAGCTTATTATTGTGCTCTATTTTATAATTCAAAGCCATATTGTGCTGAACATGCTGAAAAGTACGACAGACAACATAACAAAATCAGAAGACATGCCACTTAAATGGACCAAATCTTACCATTTTACTCTTATGATGGCACTGAATGTCTATTAGTCCCATGTACATTTCTCCTTTTTACACTTAAAAAATTAAAAAAAATTTTTTTTAATTATAAATTTATTTATTGAATCACCATGAGAGCAGTTACAAAACTTTCGGGTTTAAATCTCAGTCATACAATGAATGACGAAACCCCTGTCCCTTCACCAGTGCACATTTTCCACCACTAAGAACCCCAGTACACCCCCAATTACACACCCTCCCCCTACCTGTGTGGCAAATGATTTCCACATTACTCTCTCTCTACTTTTATTACATTCAGTTTTTTGACATCGGACCCACCATCATTGTTTGGGATTTCCCCCCAACACCCAGAACTGCTGTAAAGGCAACATTAGACAATTTGTTTTTTATTGCTGATTATGAATAGCATATGATGTCGCATGGCTGTGATTGTGATAGCGGTACCATGCACATCTCACCTTTCTTTCTTTCTTTCTTTCTTTCTTTCTTTCTTTCTTTCTTTCTTTCTTTCTTTCTTTCTTTCTTTCTTTCTTTCTTTCTTTCTTTCTTTCTTTCTTTCTTTCTTTCTTCTTTTCTTTCTTCCCTCCTTCCCTCCCTCCCTCCCTCCCTCCCTCCCTCCCTCCCTCCCTCCCTCCCTCCCTCCCTCCCTCCCTCTCTCTCTCTTTCTTTCTTTCTTTCTTTCTTTCTTTCTTTCTTTCTTTCTTTCTTTCTTTCTTTCTTTCTTTCTTTCTTTCTTTCTTTCTTTCTTCCTTTTATATTTATTTATTTTTGTTCTTTTTGGCCACACCTGGCAGCATTCAGATCTTATACCTGGTTCTGTGCTCAGGGATCAGTCCTGATGGTACTGGAGGGACCATAAGTGGTACCAAGGATGGAACGAGTATTGACTGTGTGCAAGACAAGTACTCTATCTGCGGTATTACCTCTTCAGCTCCACCCCATGCATATTATATTCTGCTTAATTATAAATATGAAGCAATCTATTATTTTTTGTTTGTTTTTGGGCCACACCAGGCTGTGCTCAGAACTTACTCTTGACTCTGTGCTAAGGGTTAATACCTGGTGGGCTCATAGGACCATAAGTAGTGCTAAGGATCTAAAACCCAGGAGCATGCAAGGCAAGCTCCATATCCACTGTACTATCTCTCTGTCTGGTAATAGATTTTTTTCACTAATTCAACTTTGGTATAAATTAGGCCAGATCAATTAAGTTCCTTAATAAATTGAATTGGGGTGCTGGGTATCATGAAAGTAGAGTGAGTGTGGCAATGCTGTTGTTACATCTTCACACATGATTTAGGGCTGAACTAAAATCAACTGTGTACAGGCTGTAACTACTGTGAAAGCTGGATGTGATGGGAATGGTGAAGCACTAAGCTTCATTTATCACTTATATCACTTGTCATCCCCTTACTCATCGATGTGCTTGAGCAGGCACCAGTAATGTCTCCAAATTTGTCCCTGTCTCATGCTAGTGTAGCCCAATAGTGTCTGCTCGCTCCAGGAACATGAAGAGCCTCAAACCATTCATTCAGACTCTTGACGAAGAAGTCAGATCACCTTGTAGGTGGACGGCCAGGCATTCTTTTGATGTCCCGTGGAATCCAGTTGGTAACAGCTCTAGTCCAGTGGTCATCTCCAAATCACATTATGTGTCCAGCCCATCTGATTTTTGACGCCTTAGTAAACAAGACAGCATCCCTGATTCTCGATCGTCAACAGAGGTTGGAACCCCAGATTCCTTCTCTCACTTGAGTAAAACATGATATTCAAGCATAACTCTTTTGGTTCCTCGTTGGGAGCTGCTGACTGTCTATCTTCACTTCAATTCCTTCCCATTCCTGTCATCGCATGATGTTCTTGAGGGTGGTACTGAAGAGTTTCAGTGAAATGGTGTGGCCCTGTTGAACTCCTCTCTTTATGTCGATGATCACTTCCTTGTAGAATGGTGAGATCCTGGTGGTGAATCTGTAATACAGCTCACGGAGGATCCTGATCTAAGTTTTATTTAGTCTACTTTTTTTTTTTCTTTCTGGGTCACACCCAGTGATTCACAGGAGTTATTTTTGGCTTTGCACTCAGGAATTACTCTTGATAGTGCTCAGGGAACCATATGGGATGCTGGGAATTGAATCCGGGTCGGCTGCATGCAAGGCAAATGCCCTACCCTCTGTGCTATTGCTCTAGCTCTCCTTTAGACTATTATTAATCCCACACCCTCCTCAAACTCTTCCCAAGCTGCAAGTCTGCAGATGACAGATATTCAACTTCCTTGTGATTTAGGTTGTTTTCACTAAAAAGTGCAACACTTCTTCCTCTCACACACCTCTGGCAATTAACTTTGTCCCTTCTTTTTCATCAAGAAATGAAATTAATTTCCTTCTCTCAGGAATGGATGGACTCTGTGTCTTGCTTTGATTGATAAGGAACTTATGTATGGCTTCTGAGACTACACATTCATAAGCCTTATAGGCTCTACTTCTACTCTGTTTATGAACCATCAGTTCCTGGGTCAACCATGCTTGAGGAAGCTTAAGTTGCCACACAGACACCCGAAGAAATATAGGTGCTTGGCTAGTTTCCAAGTAGTCTGACCTTCAAGTTGAGGGAAAAGTAGGAAGGTGAAATTGTCTTGGCTTTGGAACTAAGCAGATAACCACGTGGAAGAAAAGAATCAGTCTGCAGAACTCAATACAGAATGCATAATCGTAGGAACAACTTTTCAGAGGCACTAAGTTCTTGTGTAGTTTGTTTTACATGATTCAGTTATGCAGTCTCCTTTAGCTAAGGTATGAACATGTCATCTGAACTTGGCAAATGACATCACAGAGCTAAAAGGAGAATGAGGGACTTCCAGGAGAAATATAATGAGGACACCTGTGAGAAGAAAGTATTTGTTTTCTAGGCTTTGGAGACAGTCATGACAGTCTTACAATGCTTAGAGCTGTGACACTTTGTAATCCATGGGACAAACTTTGGAATTAAAGATAACAAGGGAACACTTATAGAATAAGATGGAGAGCCTCTTCATGATTTTGTCACACCACAGAATTCACAAACTTGAAGAACTTTTACTTTGTGAGATAAAATATTTTTAAGTCATTAACAGTCTTGAATTATTAACTTTAAACAACTTATAAAAATTGATTTTAGTAAAGACAAAAGCCACAACTGTTAACACAATTCTGAAGTTGAAATGGATTATATAACAATGTTCCAATATTAAAGTCAGTAAGTATAAAAAATTATGTTTTATGTGAAAATTGTTAGGTTTGGTCATGAGGTTGTTAAGTCCCTGTCTAAGTGGAATTCTTAACATTTTAACCCAACAATACTACTGGTATATGATTCCAGTGCATAAAGAAAAATTCCCCTTAACACTAGGTAGATGCTGCTTTCTAATAGTAAACTGGCCTTCTGCACGGAATTTCAAAGTGTTAAAAAAAACCAGAATAAGTGGGCCAAAGAGTTGGGGTTGGGGTAAAGGCACTTTCTGTGCTTATAGCCAACCCCACTGCATCTACTAGCACCACATAGACCCCCTGAGTCTTACTTGGAACAACTCGAGCACAAAGGTAGGAGTAAGGAAGGAGCAGCAGCCATGAACACCATTACATATGACCTAAAGTATTCCTATTCCTTCCCACAAAGGAATAGGATAGGGATATTCTTGCTCAAATATAAGAATATACATGCCTGTGGATTCAACACAACTAAATCTCTGTTAATTTTCTTGAGAACACCATCTAAAAATATCCATGCAATTGTGACACCAACTCAAATTCATCACCTCATTTTATTTTTAGTGTTTCTGAAGGTATGAAAACTCATCACATAGGTTTGTACCAATTTAAATGTATAAAGAATGCCAATATTTTTTATTTTTGCTTTTTTCAGGGGATTTACACCCAGCAATGCTCAGGAGTTACTCCTGACTCATGCACTCAGGAATCACTGCTGACGGTGCTCAGGGGACCATATGGGATGCTGGGAATCAAACCCGGGTCGGCCGTGTGCAAGGCAAATGCCCTACCTGCAGTGCTATTGCTCCAGCCCCAAGAATGCTAATATTCTTTATTTTTTTTCAGATTTTTTAAATTTTACTTTATTGAATCACAGTGAGATAGTTACAAGCTTTCATGTTTGAGTTACAATCACACAATGATCAAACACCCATCCCTCTACCAGTGCACACTTTCCCACTATCCCCCTGCCTCCATGGCAGACAATATTCCCCATACTCTTTCTCTACTTTTGGGCATTATAGCTTGCAACAAAGACACTGAGAGGTCATCATGTTTGGTCCATTATCTACTCTTGGCACGCATCTCCCATCCCGACTGATTCCTCCAGCCATCATTTTCTTAGTTATCCCTTCTCTATTCCATCTGCCTTCTCTCCTCCACTCATGAAACAGTCTTCCAGCTATGGGGCAATCCTCCTGGCCTTTGTATCTACTGTCCTTGGGTGTCAGCCTCATGTGATGTTATTCTACACTCCACAAATGAGAGAATTCTAATATTCTTTAATATTCTTCTTTGGGGGGACTCCCAAGCTGAGCATAGGGAGCCTGGGTCCACTTCTGGTAATTATTGACCAATTGAACTGGTGGTTCAGAACTAGAACCAAAGGAAGCAGTACTGGTCAAACCCTACAGTGCAAGTCACCCCAAGGGCCACCCTGAGGGGCTGTAGGGGGCCTCCAGGGCTATTATAGTAGCTGTAACCAGAAAGTGCTCTGGAAGCCATGTGATACTGCAGATGGAACCAAAGTTACATGCCCCAAATCTCTGAACCACCTCCCCGGCACCAAAAGCTGATATTATTATAAAAGGTCAAACAACATCATATTGTTAACGTCAAGTCAAGATCACTGTCACTGTCACTGTCACCCCATTGCTCATCAATTTGCTCGAGCAGGCACTAGTAATGTCTCCATTGTGAGACTTATTTGTTACTGTTTTTGGCATGTTGAATAATCCATGGGTAGTTTGCCAGGCTCTGCCATGTGGGCGAGATACTCTTGGTAGCTTTCTGGGCTCTCTGAGAGGGGCAGAAGAATCAAACCCGGGTTGGTTGCGTGCAAGATACAAGAGAGAAACTTGAACATATATAAGTCTAAGAAACGTTTTGAAAAACCGAGATTTTATAGCAGTGGATGATTGGTGATTGTCCTAACCAGAAGAATGTATACTTACAATATACAAAGGTGAACTTTCTTTTGGGGAATACTTCACTATACAATAATACATAATAATTATACAGTAGCTGACAGTAAGTAATCGCAGGGTGTACACTGAGGTTATTGATTAGCATGTAACTTCCTCACTTGATATATTATGTTGAGTGACTAGCTGGAGGTTTTTTTTTAAATGGTGACATGGTGTTTTGACTTATGTATAAATATAAGTTTTGTTCAGAAGTTAACTTTTCCATTTAAGATAATTACTATGCCATGAACTTTTTACTTACAAATCTTATTTCAGTAAGTTCACTTATTGTAACAAAACTGAATGGCTACATTGTACTTTTGATTTCAACTGAACTTTACTAGCCTTCCACTTTTTCTTTGACCTACACGAACAACTTATAAAAAATGTATAAATCCCACAATATTGAGAGTTATGAGCCCAGCCATAAGATTTAGCTTCCTGAGATTTAGTTTTGCCTAAGCCAATTTTGTAGAACAAATGGTTCAAAGAGATAGTTTGGGGTTAAGGCACTTACTGTACTTAATGCCTATTTTGTGTCCCTGAATTGGTCACTGAACTCAGTAAGTATTCAGGTTTCCCATCTGCAAAAGGATAGGACTTATTCAATATAGTCTAATAGAAGTTACTATGATTTAATAACAGTACTTTGTATTAGTATTTTCTAATATGACAGCCATTAGCCTCATGTGGCTCCTGAGCACTTAAAATGTGACTAGTAGAACTGAGGGACAAAGTATTGAATTGTTTCACTTTATTAGCATGTAAGTTAAATTGCCACTGGTGGTTAGTTGCTGTAGTATTGAACAATACAGACAGATAACTAGGTCTCATCTGATTTAATTGTTACATCTCCCAGCTTTCTACTCAAGTTTTCTTTCATTTATTTACCTCTTCAAATCACTTTCTTTTCATTTCATTTAAAACTAAGGGTCAGATATGAGTCTATTGCCATTCTAACTTAGAATCAAGAGCTTAGAATTAACCTGCAGCATTAACCTACTTCTTGAAATGGAGAAAAGGTCCAGATTTGAAGAGCCTCTTTGATCTTCCATTAGAGTTCAATTGGAAACTAGAGTTACTTGGATGGAACGACACATGACATTTATAGAGGCAAAAGGCAGTGTTGATGTGGCTTCATTTTTCTAGGGTAATGTCAGCATCAGTTAGACGCTTTACTGTCTACACCTTTTGGTAATAACCGTGGCCACATGTGAAGATGGATAATTTATTTGACAAAATTACCATGTGCCTGGTACTAGACTGGAGCAATAGCATAGCAGGTAGGGTGTTTGCCTTGCACGTGGCCAACCCGGGTCCGATTCTTCCGTCCCTCTTGGAGAGCGAGTTACCGAGAGTATCCCACCAGCACGGCAGAGCCTGGCAAGATACCCCTGGCGTATTCAATATGACTAAAGCAGTAACAAGTCTCATAATGGAGACGTTACTGGTGCCTGCTAGAGCAAATCAATGAACAATGGGACAACAATGCTACAGTGTAGTGCTACCATTTTTGTGCCAAGGTCTAGCACAAAAATCTGAGTCAGGGAGTATAAATAAGTTTCCTTCCTCTTTTAGTAAGAGTTCACGTCTCATTGAGAATCCTGGCCAGAGAATAAATATTTATAACAGACTCTGACTCATCTTATAGTCAATATAAGAACAATGAACTATAAGAGTCCAGAGGAGGGAACCAATCCTCATCTTGCTTTCCAGCAATTTAGGGGTAGTTTCAGGAAGTAGTATGTGGAGTAACTAGTTTATTTGAAGCCTGGGCAGGGGAGAGCATTTCGGACAGAGAAACATGGATATTTTCAGGACATTAGTTGAATAGGGCTATCCACAAGTTTTATGTTCATGTTTCAGAGAATGAAACAAGAAATTAGCATTGATTTTGCCATCACTTACTACAAGGCCCTTTAGGTTAAATGATCCCACAATAGGTAGAGTGACTCAAACTCTAGGTTCTGAACTTTTTCTTTTTTTTTTTTTGTTTTCTTTTTTTTGGCTTTTTGGGTCACACCCAGCCATGCACAGGGGTTACTCCTGGCTCTGCACTCAGGAATTACCCCTGGCGGTGCTCAGGGGACCATATGGAATGCTGGGAATCGAACCCAGGTTGGCCGCATGCAAGGCAAACGCCCTACCCGCTGTGCTATCGGGAACTTTTGCTTTTTTCAAAGGCGAACTTTCATTTCCTTTATAATGAATAAGACCTTATCCCTTCCAATCCCATTCAGTTCTACTCCTTAATCACAATAAAGAAATATTCCAAGGCACAGCTAAGAAAAGAAGTCTTTGAAATTACTGAGTGCAAAGTAGAATCCATGGGTTAGAAGGAAGGCAAAAAACTCAGAAGACACCAAAACAGCAAATAGAGTCATCCAGAGTGTTCATTTTACAACCAGAAGAGCATTATTTTTCATCTCCAGACTGAATCTTGGAATATGAACCTAACTTCTGAGAGTCTCTGGCAAACCTCTGTGAAGCAAAGACATTTAGTCCCCAGGGACAGTTTGTTTTCTTGTGTTTCCTTTTACTGCAGTGAAGTCATTGGGGCAGAGGAGATATAAAATGTTGAGTTTGCCTCACTGGTGAGCTTCAGAAAGGAATGTCTGCATTACTGTGATCATGCATTTAATTGCAACACTTAGTTGCTTGTATAAGCAGTTACTCCGCCCTCGCCTTTACCGTTTAGAAGTTTACAGGCTCAAAGGAGGATGATGATCTAGACAGGATATTTAGTCCCTATAAACAGATACATACTCATTATAGAAGCATACAATAAATATTTGCCTTATATGAAAGCCACAGGCCAGGGTAAATGGTGGGTGGGGTGCTGGCAGATTTGGCTGGAGGCAATTCAATGATGCTCAAGTTCCCTGGTTGTTCTCACCTGCTGTTGATAAATAGCTGTAAGAGATTTCCAAACTCCTTCCCTCTGTTTTAGACAGTTGTTCATATATGCTGCCGCACATTAAAATTATCTGGAGAGCTTTTAACAATCAGGATGCCCATGTCACTCTCTTGATTTATTAAGGCTTTGCAGGAGGAACTCAGTCATCTCCCTGCTCTCTCTCTCTATATATATATATGCATATGTATATATATAATCAGGTAATGTTTATAATGCAGCAATAGTTACTAATTTTGCAGTTAAAATTGATTTTTGTTTCCCAGATCTTCTGAGTCACCATCTCCAAAGGCAAATGTTAAGATAAAGTTTTTGACAAAGTCCCAGAAGAGCCTGGTACTTGCCCTTCACTGACACTGACTTAAAGCACTGCATTTTGATTTCTCCTCTCACATTGTATGTACAGATTTTGATAAGGATAAAAATAGAAGAATGAGGTCCATTACGGATGACATAGAGAATATATACATTCTCTTTCTTGAGATTCAACTTTTCATCAAACTGTATCATATCCATAGGTGCTGGCAGAGTTCTACAGCCAGTATCTGGTCAAAGTCCTAAAGCTGTGTGACCGACAACCTTATCCTTGTCATCCCTACACACAGCACACAGGGACCACAAATCTGATGTCTAACACCTTTTCCATTTAAAGTTTTCTCTGATGCCATGATAATATTGCAGGAAAATTGATTTATTTAGGTGAAAGTAATTATTCAGAGGTAATTAAGAAGTCAACAGTAATTTGAGAACAAACAGTTTAGTATATCTTGAGTTTTGGTCATATAAAACAATGGAGAAAAAAATAAAGACATGTGCCCCAGGTGTTCACACAGGATTAGCAATTTTCAACACTTTAAAATAGTATTGACACACCTTATACCAACTCTGCAAAAGTAAGAATTGTCACCATTTTTACTTAACAAATGAGAAAAGGGTCTGGAGAGATGGTACAGTAGGTAGGCACATGCAGATGACATGGGATTCAATCCACATATAGTCCCCGGAGCACAGCTAAGAGTGATTCCCCATACTCAGGGCCAGGAGTAAGCCCTAAGCACTGCCATGTGTGGCCCCCAAATCAGGAAAATTTGATAGAGAGATTTAGACTGAAGTGAGTTATAGTTTTATCCCTCTGCATTGTAGCTCTTACATTTGTAATCAACTGTGAGTTTGTTCTCCTGTAAGTATTAGCATCAAGACAGGATTCTACAGTGTGGGAATTGGCCAGAGGTAGAGTTCTTATCAGGCCTGAAAACATGAGTTAGACTCCACATGCTAAGTATGATTTAGCGGCACTTCAATGAGGGCATCACAACCAAAGTGTGTGACCTCCAGCAAGCAACACAACTAAGTGTGTGAAACACAAACAAGTATGCGTGTTCCCCTGGAGGCTATTTCACCACCACCTCCAAAGGGCAGGGAAGAGGGGAAAAAAAGTCTCAGACTACAAAATTCTGATAATAAATAATCCATTATAGTTCATTGGCTGTTTTTTGAAGAAGTCATTCTAAAACTACTATATGAACTATAATTCTCAGATTACAAGATTGTATTTAATTAATGCACATTTTTTATTGGAAAAGGAATTCCTATGCATTGTAGAAAAGGATGAACATATAGAAGAAGAATTCAGCAATGTATATTCTATCTAAGAATTCTTTAAAAATGAGGGGGGCCCATCAATAGAACTGTTCTGGGTTGTAGGATGAAGCTTTGCCACATAAAAAGAAATAAGAGCTACTTGGCCTTGGATACTTTTCAAGAGATTTAATGTGATAAGCTTACTTCTAAGTATTTTTGGAGTTGGTGCAGACCAGATCTCTATTTCATGTAGCACGCAGGGAATTTGAAGGGCTCGATAACTATCTGACTTCAGGTTTTCTCAGGATAAGTGGGGTAAATGCACGCTCCACAATTAAAAATTAAGGGTTTTTATTTACAACTAGATAAAAGATCTTTCCTCTTTTCCTATTTGTTAATAGTGTTGGGTAAAAGTATGATATTTTGACATGTATCATCAGAACATCTGAATTCTTAATAGCAAGTCCATGAAACTTTGAGATTACCGATCAAAAGTGCCTCTCCCTTTAAGGAAAAGAAATCAACCCTAACAAAAACAAACATACCAGAGTTTATCCTTTTAAATTCTGTTGGTATTCCCTGGAAGAGAAAGCTGTGGACTTTTCCCAATGTATTCTATCTCTCAAAATATATGGGGAAAATTAAAGAAACAAGAAGGCACAGAACTTTTCTTACTCAGTAATGGCTCTGTGAAAAGCCATTCCTCCATCTCTAGATTGGCCAATCAAAGCACAACAAGAGCATTCTCACTATAGCTCAGAGGACAGAACCCAAACACTTGCCTACTCCTGGGATATAGCTTCTGTTGATAGGATTAAAGAGAGAGATGGGAAGAGTCATTCTTCAGGAGGTTGAGCGGCCTGAGAAATGGGTGCTGTTAGACCAAGAACTAGGAATGAATTTGATGTAGGATCCTAGGCATGGGAACTAAAAAAAGTGCGTGTGTGGGTTGGGGGTGGGGAAGCTGGAGAGAGAGTACAGTGGGAAGGGTGCTTGCCTTACACAAGACTGACCCATGTTTCTTTCCCAACACATGTTCCTTCCCTTGTGGTCTCCTAAGCCCTGCCAGGAGTGATCCTTAATTGCAGAGCCAGAAGTAAGCCCATAGCACCACTGGGTGTGGCCCCCGGACTAACCTAAAAATTAACATTTCTACCAACCCCTTAAACATGAATTCCAGCATGATCTATTCTTCCCTTCATAAAAGCTGATATTTACCCTGTCATGAATTTTTCAAAGCTCTGTATATGTGTGTAGATAGCCATGATATAATAGCTGTGTATATAATAGCCACATCCTCCCCTCCCCCCACCATCATCCTCAATTGCTTGGTGCTCATTTTGTTTGCAGATATTTTCTTTCCCTCACCACATCAATGATGTGATAATGTTCTTTTATACAAAATCTTGCATACTGGTGGTTTTATTTTTATGGGCTAATTTCCCAGAAGTCAAGTCATATAATATGTAATATGATGTACTTTTGCATTAACAGGGTTTATTACATTCCTTAAAAAAATTCACAAGACCCAAGTAGGGTATGAGAACAACCCCCACCAATTCCTTTTCTTCATCTGCCACAGTTTGTGGGTATTATCATGCTTCTATTTTTCAAAAACAAATTTTATAGGAGGGATAATGTTTCATTGTAGTAACTGAATGGCAGCAGCTCCTCACTTTATCCCAATCCCAAAGATATGTCCTGGCTTTAGATTTTGAATCAGACCAATTTTGGAAAGAGTCTTAACAAGTAAAACTAAGGGGGTTTTAGCTGAGATCATCCAGGGATTTCTGGAAAATGATAAGTATCCTTATAAGAGACAGACATCCAGAGAGAAGAGGCCCCACTAAGAAAAGTCAGGAGGCTGGAATTAGCAGATAAAAAGCAAAGAGATGGGAGCCATCACCACATGGATATGAAAAAGACTTCTAGAGTCTCTGGAGACAGCATGACACATCAGTTGGGATTTCCTTCCTCTGGAACTCAGAGGGGAATACATTTCTTTAATAATTTTGTGCAATCTGTAGTGACAGTCTCACGGAACAAATATACAGTACTCATTGTTACCTTCAGCTTGTGTTTATCTGAGAATGACTGAAGCTGAACATATTCTCATATAGTTTTATTGACCACACAGATTTGCTTCCCTGGAAAGACTCTTGAGATTTTTCTCTGAATTTTTCAAAGTTTTTTTTTTAATGTCAATTCTTATGAATACCATCAGAATACAAGCACGAACACTTTGTTATATTGTAAATCATCTAGGTTAAGTATTCTGAGGTTTTATTTATTTATTTATTTTGCTTTTTGGGTCACATCCGGTGATGCTCAGGGCTGACTCCTGACTCTACATTCAGGAATGGTGTATGGGATGCTGGGAATCGAACCTGGGTCGGCCGAGTGCAAGGCAAATGCCCTACCAGCTATACTATCACTTCAGCCCCATTCTGAATGGTTGGTTTTTTAATAGTTGGTTTGTTAAAATCATTTAAAAAAACGGAATATCCTGGAACAGCAGGCACATCTTTTCCTTTACCCTGTATGAATCAATTCCCTGTTGATTATAAAAGATAGAAAGGATGGAAACTAGACTTTTGGTGGTGAGCATAGCATAGGACAAAATACAGATGTTGATTTGTGATGTTATACACCTAGAGTTTATATTACCCAATGCCACATCCATAAAAATATTTATAAAAATAGTTTTATTGGATTTTTATGTGTTTTTATTTGCTTTATGCCCCTCAATTTAATATTTTTTTTTGGCTTTTTGGATCACACCTGGCAATGCACAGGGGTCACTCCTGGCTCTGCACTCAGGAATTACCCCTGGCGGTGCTCACGGGATCATATGGGATGCTGGGAATCAAACCTGGGTCATCCACATGCAAGGCAAACGACTTACCCGCTGTGCTATTGCTCCAGCCCCCAATTTACTATTTATTATTAGGTGTATTCCTATATACTATATATGTGTTGGTATGGCAAATAGTCCATCTTAATTTTTAATTAATTACTCATAAATAATATATACTGTGCAAGCCTGTTTCAAGGTTTTTGGGTTCATCACTTCCTTTGATAAGATGAGAATATTCTTGTCCCAGTTATCCGCAGGCATCCTTAGAGATCTGTTTATAAGCTAATTCTACCAGTAATGTTTTCCCAGATCATCCAATAGGAAATAGCACACCACTGCCAACTATTCACCCTACATCCTACGCTTTTACTTTTCTCCTCTTTGATGTACATTTTCCTTATAGTATTAGCTGAGTGATTATTTACTCATTTGCAATTATTTGTCTTTTTCCCTAACAAAAATGTCAGTACAGGAAGAAAGGATTTTGTGTCTTTTGTTTACTCTATCTCCAAGCACTGGATATGTACCTGGTATTCATTCACATAGATTTCTGTAAATACTTACTTTGAATGAATGATTATATAGAAGATCTACTGATTTTTATGCTTAGTTTTTAACTTAACTACCTTTCCAAACATCCGTACTAATTACAGAAGGTTTTTTAAAAAAGAGTCCTTTGACTTCTGTAGGTATACAGTAAAATCATCAACAACAAAGGTAATAATACTTTTTCAGTCGCATGAAGTATGCTAATTACTTCTTGTCTCACTAAACTCTCTGGAGCCTCTGAAACAATGATGAATAAAAGTAGAAACAGGATCTCTATCTGTCCAAGATGGCTAAGATGGTCTCAGTTTTCCCTAGCACCACGCCTTTGGCCATAAAACATTGCAGTGCCCTAGCATGAGGTGTCTAGACTGAGCTGTGTGAGTGCTTCAGCAGCTATGCTGCTATCAAAGGTGTTGCAAGCAGAGGCCTGAGAAGTGCTTCTGACATTGGATTTACTTTTACTCTTGCTCATCTGCCATTTTCGGAAAATGTTTCTGACCTAGCCTGCTGGGGGGCTGATGGCATGTTATGTAAAAGAAGAATTTCCCAACTGTTTAGATAGAGACCATCCTAGGTAAGTCACAGGTCTCTTGTGACCTGTGAGCAAGCCAGTCAGAAAGGCACAACTCACTAGCTTATTACACACATAAATTAGCTAAGTCCAGAGTTCCTGATCTTCTGTGAGCTTCCCTCAAACACATTTCTATATTGCTCTTGAAGTATGCTACTCTTGTCATATAGTTTTTGCTATGACCAAGGTCAGTGATACATAGTTATGTGTGCATTTAATACAAAGAGTTTTAGAGTTTCACTATTCAAAAATTTGTTATTTGATAGTCTTTGAAGTACAGTACTTACCACATTTAAGCAAAACAGACGGCAGTTAAGATCTTTTAAAAAGTAAAAATGACTGGGTTGGAGTGATAGTACAAGGGGTAGGGCACTTGCCTTGCACATAGCTGACTTGGTTTAATCCCTGGGACCAAATACGATCCCTGAGCCCAGCCAGTAGTGATCTGAGTGCAGAACCAGGAATAAGCCCTAAACACTGTTGGGTGTGGTCCCAACACAAAACAAAACAAAACAAAACAAAATTTAGAATGACTTTTGAAATTAAATGATTTTTCCACATGTATTGTTACAAAAGGTTTTCTTTCCTTAGATATTTCAAAAAATTATTTTAATTATGTCCTAATATTAGTATATTTATATTCCAGGAGTAAATCCTTCTTGGTCACAGTGTTTTGTTCTTTTGAGATTCTGCCTCATTTTACTTGTTAATGTTTTATTTAGAATTTTACTCCTCTTCATATAAGTGAAACTGGCTTTGGGAACTCTTAAAATGGATCAGGAGGACATAAAGTTTTGAAAGACCCAAGTCACCTGCTCAATCTAATAGGTTTGTGCACAGATTTGCTTTGTGTTGGAATATCAATAAAAATTAATTTAAGACTCAAAAGACAATCTTAAAATATTCCATATTTTAGAAGACTCAAATCTTAGATCACAAACAACTAAAACTATTATTAACTAAGAAAGAAATAGCTGTCAATTTTACTTGAAAAATAAGATATTCAAAATCATTCTAGGACTAATGAGAAAAGCAATATTTAATCATAAATTATCTGGCCCTCGAATAAAGAGAAGCTTTTCCATGAAAACTTATGGAACACATTTCAACTATACTTATAGAAGACGCAAAACATAAGGCTTGGGTAACTTTGTTACTGGAAAGCTAAAATCTTAAGAAATTCCATGAAAAGAGGTGGACTAGAAGTGACAAAGGAAAGTTTGGGAGAGTCTTTGGCATGATGGTGTTGGCAGTAGGTAGTAATTTTGTGCACCATGAACATGAACACGGTATCTTTGTAACCAAGTTATCAGAACTACAAATAAAAAATAAATTCCATGATGATTGTAAGTATGAGTCTAATGAATATGTGAGGAACAATTTATCATTATTAAATGCTAAACACAGAAATAAAGTGAAAAATAAAAATGGTAGGAGCAAATAAAGTAAAAAATTATATATGTTATCTCATGAACATATTGAGGATGGGAAAGAGAGGAAAATATCAGGATTGATAAAACAGAGAAACATGTATTGAGATGAAATAATTGTAAACAGTATGTGACAAATGTGAAACTCTAGAGGAAATGTATTATTTCTTAACAAAATAGGCATTAAATAGCCCAAATAAGTAGTTTAAATTAAAAGTTGGAAATAATGATTAAAAGTCTGTCATTTAAAAGGGGGGAGTTGGAGACCCAGCAATGAATCCCAGAAGACAGCAGCTCACAGAATGTTTCTGTGGACCCTGTGCCGAGCCAATTTCACTGGGGCACCTCAGATGGAGCAGGTGTTCCTTCTCTGTCTATTCCAAATAAACCCCTGGTGGCCACAAAGTTCCAGAAGAAAAACCCAGGTATGCTGGACCAGGGACTGAAGACTCCAGGCCACATGGAGGCCGGTACGAGCCACCCCTTCCCGTCTCCCCACTCCTTTGGAGTCCTGGCTGTCATGCCCACAAACTGACTACGGGTGCCATTTAAGTACACTAATGGCCTTGATCCAGAGACTCACAAACCAATCTTTGAATGGATTAGCTCGCTACAGAGATGTCTCAGGACCCAAATCATTTACAATTTTAGAATTCCAGGAGCGTGCGGCTACATCAACTCATGATATTCAAAATAAGCAACAGAAAATAAATTATCTAGCATCTGCCTGTGGCAGGCAGACTTAAGTTGTGGTGGGAAAATTCAAAATAATGGTGGTGGGAAGGTGTAATGGTGGTGGAATTGGTATTAAAATATTGAATGTAATCAATTAATGTGAACAATCTTAAGAAAATAAAATTTAAAAATTAAAAAAGGGGGGGGAGTTGTGGTAACAGGAGTAAATAATTTCACACCTGCGTTCCAACTAGCAGTAAATGAACAAATGAATCGATGTTATTTAAAATATTCTAGATGACTGAAAATGAAGAGAAGTGCTTAAGTTCATTTTATGAATTATACAGATCAGTGATTTCCCACAGCATGTTTCCTAGACAAGCACTTTCTGCTTCCTCTGGAAAATAGTTGGAAATTCTTATTACTTCCCCCCACCCCATCCCACCCTACTGAATCAGAAAGTGTGCAAGTGTGGATCCAGGAATTCAAGTGCCTCTGGTGATTGAAGTGTGTTTAGTCTGAAAGCCATTGCTGGAAAAGAAACTGTTATACACATTATTTACAAAACTTTATGCCTTGCTTCATCCAACAAGTCTCCTAAATTTACTTGTTGTCTTGTTCTTGTTTCTGAACACCACAATTTATCTTCTAAATAGCATATTGAAGTTGTTCACAAGAATATTTTTCTTCCACAAAGTACTTTTTTCCATAATAGTTTTTTTCCCATTATAAACACACACACACTTCTTTGATTACCAGGGAAAAATTTATGTGGAATATAAGGAAGGGATATGAAAGGGATATGAATTAGCAGAGGGATTGTGGATATATATGACTATGTTGGTTGATGTAAAAGATGTAAGAGATCTCTATCAGTAGGTATTGGAATTTCTGTTAGGAAAAGGTGTATGTATAGTGAGGCCAAGAACAATGGTTTAGGTATCAACAGTGGTACCCATTTTGATACTTGTATAAACAATAGGTGATAGTCCCAGACTAAATTATATACTGCCCTTTGCTTGAATATTGTATTCTATTTGCCAAATGAGGAGAAAGACATTTTTATTGTAAGAACAGAGAGTTTACAAAGGGTTTTAAGATTTTAATATGCTTTAATAATGTGATAAAAAGATATGTGAAATGGTACAACACAAAAGTCAGCCATTTCACAACTATCTTTATGTTTCCCTCTTTATCTACTGTGACCAATAATTATTAGCTCATTTTTTTCCCCTTTTGTTGCCATGCTGAGGTTCAAACACAGGTTTTGTGTATGTAAGCCATGTACTTCACTACTGAGTCACACCTCCTGCTCATTATTAGATCAATTTTTTTTTTTTTTGCTTTTGGGTCACACCTGGTGATGCACTCAGGAATTACCCCTGGAGGTGCTCAGGGGACCAAATGGGATGCTGGGAATCAAACCTGGGTTGGCTGCATGCAAGGCAAATGCTCTCTGCTGTGCTATTCGCTCCAGCCCCTATTAGATCACTTTTTCAAGTGAGGAAGGGAAGAAAAATAATTGAATTATCCCAAGGACTTAAAATTTTACACAGGACTTAAAATCAGGTTTGCTTTACTTTAATCTTGCCTTGCCTCTTTCTACTAAATCTCTTAGAATATTTTTTCTCTCAGGACATTTTTTTTTCTCCTTATGACTTAGGTCCCAAGAAATTTGAGTCTATCTTTTCCTCAAGTGGACTGACTCCTTCAAAATTTTATCCTAACAGATAACATGCTTCCTTGTCTGTTCACTTAGATGGGCTTCATGTTCAAGTCCTTTAATGATGTTTTCATTACATTGACCAGAGACTAACAAATCACTGCATATGCTAAATAAAATAAAGTATTTTAATATTAATCACTCATCTTCTGGGGATCAAGAGTTCTGGGTTTTCTTTGGCATGCGGAAGAAATATTAGTTACCTGTAATTCTGGTTTTCAGGAGGTTATGGTTGTAACAGATAACAGCTCCCTGAATCTAAATTTCTTGGCACATGAAAGGACTGTATTGGGCAGGTCTAATTTCTATGGCCCTGACCACCCACAGGGAGGAGGTATGAATCTACCAACTATGTGGTCTCTGCTGAAAGGCTGTCTTCCATAGAAAGCCCTGGCTCCTTATACTGAGATGCCACACACAGGTCAATAGGAGGGTTATCATAAATATAGACTCCGTAAAAATAGACATTAAAATGTTGCTGAGGAATAAGGAATAACTTCCCAAATAGAGGAGCATAAGTTTTCATTGTTATTTGCCAGCTACTAGTCAACGAACTTGGCCACTTGAGATAGTGAAGGGTGTATCACCAAGTTTTGAAGGTGGACTGGTTAGCTGAGTTTTCCCTGAGGAAAAGGAAAGATTGGACAACTGGTGAAAAATAGTGTCAGGCTTAAATTCTCTACTTTCCATGTTACTGCTCAAAGTCCTTGAATAGGCACATTAACCTTTAAGATTACTAAAACTTTTAACCACATAGGATTTTGGAATGCTAATGAAATTCCTGAGCAGAGCTAAAATCTATCTGCCAGCAAATTGTTTTCTCATTACTTTACTAAAAAAGTTAAATTGATGAAATTTTCAATCAATTAGGTCAGCACATTACAATAAGACAGTTTAGCATCCTATCATATAGGGTCCTTAACAATTATATTTTAAAAACAAACTCAGGGCTAGGCATATGGGTCAGTAATTGCCTTACAGACACTTATGACCCAGCACTACACATACCACATCAACACACAAACACACACAATTTCTTTTACCTGTTATTAAAGGTCTGTATAGAGTATGTAAATAAATATTAGAGATGTGGATGTTCTTGGACAGACAGAATAAATAATCAAAAATATTTGCCATAGCATCTGCAGTGTAAATGGCCCTGCCTCACAGATTCATCACTAATCTTGGAAGAGAAGTCAGGTCAAGCTGATGATATGGGTACACTGGTCTTTAGGTTGAAAACTCCAGGGCCCCCTTAAGAGGGGGGATGGGCTGAGTCTCTGCCCTGCCATAGCCTCAGGAGCTGCACCCAAACTCCATAGCTGCCACCATATAAATGGCTTAACTTCACATCCTCACAACTAATCTTAGAAAAGATGATAAGATTCATAAGTACACCAGTCTCTGTACTGCAAACTATGAGGTTTCCTCAGGAGGGATGAGGACTGAGAACTGTTCCGGTTCTATAGATCCTGGAGGTCCTGGAGCATGTGGCCACATATGTGGCCATACAACACCTCCAAATTCAACAATACTGATAGCCCAGTAGGAGCACAACAAATAAGATGAGAAAGTAGCATAGACAAGAAAGATCTCACTGGTGGTATTTGAACACTAAATGCCTGAAACAACTGTATAATGAACACCTTTGTAAATGACAGTGTTTTCAATTAAAAATAAAACTTTTCTTAAAAAAAAAAGAAAAGTAGCATAGAAGCCCACTAAGCTCAATGAATGAAAACAATGACACAGATTGCTCAACTAGCAACAAACAGCTTAGTAAAGCCTCAGACAATGACATTAATAACATCATTGTGAAATATAACAATTTTCACAAATTTTCTTTTACTGAACTATTTTTTGATAATTCCACTTACTATTTTGTTGTATCAAGCAACATAAAATAAATTATTTGCTGCCTCCCAAGGAGCCAGATTTAGGGGATGGGTAGGAAACAGGGGACCATATTGGAGGGAACGTCACATTAGTTGTGGGATTAGTACTGGAAAATTGAAAGCCTGAAGCAACTGTACTATGAAAAATTTTGAAAACTATAGTGTTTAAATAAAGTTTAAAAAGCAAAACATAATTACATTGTATTATTTTTTATTATAAGAGAAATTTTCTATAAGAGCTCTTGATTGTCTTTATAAAAATAAATATGGAATATATTAATTTTGCTTTATTTCTTAGCAATAATTTGTGATTAAGCTAAACCAATGTGTACTCAATGATGGTGGCAAGCTTATTTTGCTATCCTATACACTATTCAGTCTTCTACTACTATATAAAATCGAGTTATTTTTACATCCACTGAAGAGTAACAGGATAAAGCTAAAGTTTGTTTGTGATATATGCTTATTATTAAAAAGAATTAAAAATACCAAAAATATCTTAAAATACTATTAATATAGTTATTCACATCTCTTCAAATTCTTTTCTATATATATGTATTGCTTTTATTTTATTTTATCTTACTTTTTATTGAATCACCATGTGGAAAATTACAAAGCTTTCAGGCTTAAGCCTCAGTTATACAATGCTCAAACAACCATCCCTTCACCAGTGCACATATTCCACCACCAAAAAAAACCCAGTATACCTCCCATTCCTCTACCCCCCGCCCCTGCGTGTGTAACTGATAAATTTCACTTTACTTTCTCTTTACTTTGGCTATATTCAATATTTCAAAAAAAAACTCAAACCCAAACTACTATTGTTTGGAGTTTCCCCCATAGAATCAGACCTGCTGAAAAGGAAGAATTTGATAATTTGTTTTCCATTGCTGAGAATGAAGAGATATGAGGTCGTGCAGTTGCAATAGCGGCTGCACGGTTTTGGTTTCTGTATTTTAGTAACTAAGTCCAGGGAAATTTCTGCCAGAAATTGGATCATTGCAAGCTTGTACCTCTCATTTGTGGTCCTCATAAGATGGTGGTCGCCACACCCTTCCCCCTCCACCCCCGGGCAAGGAAAAGGCGAGAGAGAAAAACCTTTCCCCTCCTGGGCAGGCATGGGACCCTGGCTTAGTTCACAGTCTAGAGACATTTCTGCAAGAAGCTGCCGGTACCAAAAGTAGTTTAGCTGGCCTCTGGAATCATGCTCATGCAGCTTCAGAGAGGCTGCACAAGTGTGGCTGCCAGGATCACATCTCCGCGGAGCTCTTTTCTATATTTTTATGTATCTTTTATATTTATAGGTAAAATTATGTCAAATAGTCAAATATTCTAACTCTTCTCTTTTTCTAGCCAACATACAATGTTAGTCTTTTGCTATATTAGGAACTCATAAGTGGCAATTTTAGATTTCCAATAGTCATATATATGTATTTATATATCATTACACATTTAACTTTGCCTCACTGATTATGTCTCACCGATTATGTTTTTTTTTTTTTTTTTTTTTGCGTGTGTGTTGGGAGGTGGCACACCCGGTGGTGCTCAAGGCTTATTTCTCTGTGCTTCGGGATCATTCCTGGTGGGCTTGGTTGACCATAAAAGGTTCCGGGGATCAAGCCTGGGTTGGCTACATGAAAGATAAATGCATTACCTGCTGTCCTATTGCTCTGGTTCCAAAATGCCTGGTTTTCAATACCAATAATGCCCTTGTTGAAATACATTTCTCAGTTCAAAATAATCTCTTTATGAAAAATTATCAAACTTGTCATAGAAGACTCTCAAATTACTGCTTCAAGAATGTGAATTAGGCTCTTTATTATATAACTCAAATTTCTGTATCCAAAGACATTTGTTTAAAGGATTCTTCAAAAAATTTTATGTTATGTTGCTTTGTCTATATTCTCACTTGGTTCTAGTCTTGAGTTAAAGTACCAAATATTATATCTGGAGATTTCAAACCACTTGTCAATGACCTAAGTCTTCACAGTCCTTGCAGTCAAGATAGGACTATCTAATTAGGCAGGTGCCATTCAGGAGTGAAGAAATCTAAATAGAGGAAAAATAATTTGAGAAATGTAAACTCGGTCTTTTAATAAAGATGTTTTATTAAAAGGTAAACTATAATCTTTGGTCTATTCTTTATATATGTACTCACAATTCTATTGTTGTATCTTAAAACTTCTGCTCATCTTTGCATTAATCATACTATAATTATTATATCATGGTAAAAATACCAGATTATTTGTTAAATATTAATTGAATATGTATTTTATTTCTTTGAATTCTTTGAATTGGAAGTGAGATGTCTGTGTTTATAAAGTAGTTTCATATCTTTCTCTTTGTTCGTGTCTTTACCAACCAAAAGTTATAGGGAGTGAGGCAATGACCCAAAGGCCTAGAATACATCATGTGGGAGACCCAGGTTCAATCCTTTCCTTATAATATAGTCCCCTGAGCACTACTGGGTGTGCCTCTCTGTCCCCAAAACCATAAATAGAAGTTCTAGAACTTTTATTACTAAGGATAAAGGAAATAGTTAACTTCCTTTGCTATTTAGGTTGCTACGTTTCAGCTATTTGGGTCTCAAAGAGAACTTTTGCATGTGCTATTCCAACTCTTTCTTGGTGACTCCCTTTCCTCAACCAGCTGCTTCATTAGAGAGGCCTTCTCTGACCACACAGCTGATGTGATTTTTGCCTCTTTTTATGTAACATTGAAATATTTTCCTTCCTTAGCTCCTTAGCTTTTTCAGAGCATGCATAAAAATTTGAAACCATTTAATTTATTTCTGTATTCTAACTTTTTCAGTATTTTTCAAACTTTTCAAATGTATACTGTACTTTAATTAATACCCCCACACATACATATACACAGACAACTGAAACAAGTTTGATAAGATAACACCTTATGAAATATAGGAGAATTAAGTTATTTATTCTATTCCAGTATGGCCACTAAGCAATCAATCATGAGAGACTGAGAGATATTATTATGAGAATAAAACCGGTTCTTGTCTTGCATGTGGCTGACCTTAGTTCCATCCCCAGCTCACTGCATGGTCCCCCAAATGCTATCAGGAGTTATCTCAGAGCAATGACTGAGCCCGGAGCACCACTATATGTGTCCTACCCCTCTAAATCAATACTAAAGGGTATTGTCACCCATTAATTTGATCTCAAACTCATAAATAGTCCAGTGCAAAATTTGGAATATTGTTTCTTTTGTTTTCTATTTCTTCTACCCTACAAAAATATGTATGCTCATAAAGCAAGAGAATATATAGCTGTAATTAACTGATATAGTCAGTTTTTAAAATACGTAAATTATCAAGCTGTGTCACTAAATTTTCTTCTTTATTTTGTCACACTTGTGCTTTTAGCAAAAATAATTACTTAGATGGAAGATAATTTTTTTCTGATACAATTATTTTCATAATCTAATCTAACATTCAGGGATTAATAGAAATTTTATGGAAAATATTGATATCACTGATTTAGCAGCATACAGCATTAAAAAATACAGTTGGTAGATAGAACTTTTATAATTTGTAGATAAAACTGCTGCTTAAATATATCAATAAATCCTACTTCATTATTCTATTTTTTTTAGGGAGAAAAGGTTAATTTCTAGATAGGAAAGGGAGTGAACAAGTAAAAAAAACCTGAAGGACAGATTTACCTTTGCATAAATACTTGTATTTGTTTTTAAGTGTTATTATTGAGTGGTAGACAAATGGCCTTTCTACCCTAAATAGAAGCTTCAAATCCCATTTCTATTCTATTTGCACAAAGGTTTTCTATATGCTTATTTACAACTCATTGTCAATCTAATACCCAATCATGATATTATTGATTGTTGTTAATAAAAAAGGTAAACTTTTCGTGTCATTTAAACATTGTTGTCTATGTATAATAATGTATTGTGATAGGAAACTATCAATAAATTTTTGCCCTTCTGTAATAAAATAATGTACTTTAACATTCTTAGAAGGAAAAAGGGAATAGAACCTTCCATACTAAAAATATCCCCCAATTAAATTTTTCTCATGAAATTCTAGTGCTCATTCATTTGCTTTATGGCCCATCCTTCTCAAACTTGGGTATGCTTGGGAATCACCTGAAGGGTTCCCTAAACAAAATTTGCTGGCTGTGTGTTAGGGCTGCAAAATTTACAATTCTAATGAGTGTTCAAGGGATGCTGATTCAGATCTGAGAACCACATTTGGAAAATCACTGCTCTGAAGCAATGATTTTCTATTGGCTCAATTTTATCCCATCAGAGGACACATGGCTAGTCTGGAAACTGTCTGAACAGGATGTGAATCTGATGGTCTCTACAGCCTCCAGTGGGCAAAGGCCAGGAATGCTGCTCAATATTATATATTGTACAGGATGGCCCCACACAACCAAGACATTTCCAGCCCAAATGTCTACGGTGCTGAGGTTTAGAAATCTTGGACTAAAGAAACTCTCTTTCTCATGGAAGCCCATTGTTTAATAAGAGTCTAAATAACTGGTAAAACAAGAGCTACTCATTTCAGAAGCCTTCAACTAAAGTGGGATGATGTCACAGAAATTAAATTAATTGGATGGTGTCTCAAGCAGATATCTACTGTCATCTTTCTCTGTGTCTGTCTGTCTCTCCCACATTCACATGTCCATTAAGCCTATAAAACACCACATAGGCCAGACGTTTACTCATCCAAAATGTAAATGAGGACCTGTGTATGGCTGAAGAGTAATGTGAAGACAATTGGGGTGAGGAAATGCTTTTATTCCCCAACGGTTACCATCAACTGGCCCAAAGCAGATAAGATTCTGCATATACCTTCATTGTGGAAAATGTAAATATAGGCACCTCAGAAAAAAATGGAGTTAAAATTATTTACCTAGCAGACTGAATATTTCTCTTCAATATTGTTTTAAGAGAAGAAGAGTTTGCTTGGCATCTTGGCCAGGATTTAACAAAATCAAGGAGTCAATGATTCTTTTACTGTCTTCTGATCTTCCCTTTAAAAGACTTTTTTCACTTGCCTGTTTTCAAAATTTCCAAAGCTGGCACAACACAGAGAACATCTCTGAGACAAAAAAAGTTACCTCACTATCAGGTGTGACTTCTTTCCTTCTCTCAAGCCTCTTCTTATACATGGATTCCTATCTTAGCAAATGGTACCCTGGGTGTGGGCACTTGCCCATGGCAGAAGTGTACGAAGCAATTTTAATTTTTTTACCCATGCATTAGACAGTCCACCTCCAAGTATGTTAGGTTACCCTTCTCTAAACCTATTTTTGGATTTTTTTTATTTCTTTCTTTCTTTTTTTTTTTTTTTTTTTTTGGTTTTTGGGTCACACCTGGCGATGCAAAGGGGTTACTCCTGGCTCTGCACTCAGGAATTACTCCTGGCGGTGCTCAGGGGACCATATGGGATGCTGGTATTTGAACCCGGGTCGGCTGCGTGCAAGGCAAACGCCCTACCCACTATGCTATCACTCCAGCCCCTATTTCTTTCATTTCTATATTGGTTCATAGACACATCAGTTTTGATTACAGAATTTTCTTTCAATTGGCTGCCAATCACTGGAATTGCCAGAACTCTATATTAAAAACACATATAAGAACATGTCATCCATTGATTTAAAATCCTTTATTTTCTTTGGGAAGATTCAAAGACCTTATGAAAATGTATAAGGTTCTATGTATATAGATTGTTGCTTGCTCCACACTTCCAATTCCTCTTTCCCCACTTTTCCATTTTCCCATTTATGATTGTGTTTTCCATGAAAAACTATGCTATCTCCCTATACTTCCCTCTGCATGTGATGTTTACCCTCCTAGGAATACTTGAGTTCCCCCCTGCCTAGTAGTCTTCATTCTACTAAATTTTGGTTTCAACTAAAATGTTAGTTTCTTTGGAAAACTTTTTGTGACTTTCCAAGTCAGTTTAGAGTCCCCACTCATGGTTCTCATGACATTTTATAAAATTGCTTATTGTGATTTTCTTCTGTTGTGATTATTCATATACCTCAGTATCCTGAAAACATAAAGAATATCTCATTTAATTCCGTAAAAGAATTATGTCATTAGGATGGAGTGATGGTACAGCAGGTAATATGCTTGCCTTACATACTACTGACCTGAGTTCAATCCCTGGCATCATATATGGCTCCTTGAACCCTGCCAGGAATGATTTCTAAGTACAGGCAAATGTAACCCTCCAAATAAACAAATTACATATCATCAGAGGCCCTACCCATTGGACAGTACTTGACACATATTAAATACTGACTAATTCTTGGTAAAGAATTACTAAAACATATTATTTTATAAAAGAATTTAATAAAACTGGTGATGGAGATGAATTTTGAATAGAAAATCAGTCTTTCCAGGGCTTAGTCCTCGAAATTAAACTATGTTTCTGATATCTTTTGTTTTGGTGGGGGGTGGAGTGAGCCACACCTGGCTGTGCTTATGGATTACTCCTGGTTCTGCACTCAGGAATCACTCTTGGTGGGTGTGGGGGACTTTATTGGGTGATAGGGATTGAACATGGGTCTGCGATGTGCAAGGTAAATGTCCTTCCCACTGTACTATCACTCCAGACCCCAATGATATCCTCTATATATGCCCACATTTATGTGGCAGAATTATTTTTTATAAAACTAAGATTTTTCTGCTTATTTTGAGAGCTAATCTCATCTGACCTTCAACAAATTTATTCCTTTTCTCTACTGTGCATCTAAGTAGATGAAAGTATCAAAAGAAGACAGTGTGGCACAGTCATGACTATTTAAGGGAAAAACAAGGCTAAGTCAGCTAGATTGTACTATGTTCCATAGAGCCTAGTGAACTAGAGTCAGGAACAAAGACTTTTTTATTAGCCTTAAGGATTTTTTTTTAATCTTTGGGTCACACTCAGAAGTACTCAGACACCTCAATCCCTGTGCTATCTCTCCAGCTGCCAATCTTTAAGGAATTTAAATCAAACTAATCACCTCATTACTCTAACCATATTGTGGAGAATAGGTTTAAATAGATTCAAAGGTGAATCAAAAGTGGAAAGAAGGGAGATAGTAAAGCTACAATGGTGGATGATGGTGGAAGAGGATGATGGTGGCTTAACCCAGAATGGATGGCAATGTAGATGATCGGTGTGGACAGACTCCAGATATCTTTTGGAGGTAGAAGATGGAGGGGTCGATGAGAATTTGGACTTGCAGGTGAGGGGCAGAGGGAAGTTTGAGTTCAAGGTCAGGGGACTGAATACCTTGAGAAATGGTGTTGGTGTTTCCTGAGATGGGAAGATAAAAAAGTTCTTTGAATTTTCAATGCCCAACTCAGTTTGCACTTTCTCCTTGAAGGACACCTTCAAGGAGACCTTCAAATCTAACCAACAAACTCTGTCCTCTCAAGAATTAGGAAATCACTGATCTGGCTTATTATGTTTCTTGAAGGTGAAGTAGTTCACCCTGGTCTTCCCTTCACATCAAGCAATGCTGGAACAGCACTTCACTTGTAGTGAGTGCTTCCATACAAATTTGTTGCTTGGTGAATTCAGTATGATTCACCATACAGCAAATACTCTAGAGCTATTCCCTGGAGTTGTTAGCTGCTAAGAATATCATCCTGCCACCCACGGGACTAACTGCTCATATCCTCCAGTTCATACTCAAATTGGACATCTTTAAAAGCCCATTACCAACAAGCTTTGAAACCTACGTTCCTTTCTAGAATCTTGAAGACAGGCATTAAACTTCTATTATATACTCTATGATTATTTAGCATTATCCTCTTTCACATGGTATATAGTTACTTTCTTTTCCCATTATTAAGTATTACCTTAAAACGCAAACTCATTTCCTCTCCTATTAAGTAGAAATGTTCAGGGTAAGTTTCTCTTCATTGAAAACACTTTGAATAATTTTAAGTGCATTTCATTCTCCACAACATTCATTCAAACTTGGGTTAGAATGCTTTTGAAATAAAATTCAAGATACCATAATATCACCTTTCATTCACTTAAAAGTTTAAAAATTAAGCCTGGTACATATATAGAGTTAGACATTTATTGAAATTCCCCACATACAGCTAGAATGTCATTTACAATATTCTTAACAGTGAAAAAATATAATCATGAGGAAACTTATGCAGAGGCAGGGATTTGGCTTTTTCTTATTCCTTATTTTAACAAAGGGCTTTTTCTTATTCCTTCTTTCAACAATGGATATCCAGGAGGTATTTAGCAAAGCTCATTTATGTTCATTATCTACTCTAGTTCTGAGATACACATTTATATCCCTGTTGTCATCCCCAGCACCTTGTGATAGATTTCACTCCCATTTCACAGCAGAATAAGTAAATATTTAGCAGGAAGAGACAGCCTTTCTGAAGATACACATCTAAAGGCAGCACCACCTGCATCCAGATCCAGATCTGAGTGAGTCTAAAGTTCACGGGGCCACTCATTGACTCTAGTGATAGGGAAGTGAATTCCCATGTGACAAATGCAGATATGCTGCAGAACTTGCCAAACTCTTTGAACAGTCTTTCTTAAATCAAGCCAAATCCTGAAATTTCCATTTCTTGTCAGCCCCAGCATCTAAAACTGGAAATCTCTTTATGGATTTCATTAGGTTTCATGAAATGCCTCACAATTTATGACAATTTTACATTGGCATAAATTCATTTTTGGTGAGTTTTTATTGATTTTTAAATCATATTATCAAAGGGGGTTTCTTATTTTTTCCTCTCCTTACTTATCTTTTAGGGAAGTACAGAGCAAGTAGAACTTTCACTCTATATGCAAAAATAGCAACAATCAGTTCTGCAGCCTTTTTTTCCATCAAGGTAAAGCACTCCCAATTCTTATCATTCTTGTGTAACATGAACATCTCCAAAAGTCAGTGGCATCACTATTCAGCAGTCTGTTTATTTCCCCAACTAAGCTACATAAGGCATATAACTTGAGAGTACTCAAAGTCCCTCAAAGTATGGGAGTAAGAACTGATGACAAAGTTCAAGATATTACATTCATTCAGTATTTTATTTCAAAATAAGAAAATATATTTTCCTTATATGTTTTCTTTAAAAATAAACTTTGAAACCATACTATAGTCAAAATCCTTTTATTATACATTTCTTTCTCTCCCCCAGCTCTGCAAAGCCCCTGAAATCAGGAGTTTTATATATATATATATATATATATATATATATATATATATATTTTGGCCTTCCTTAACTCCAATTCAAGGTATATGGGAAATATTGGAAAAAGTACATCTCTATACCATCTCACTTAGAAGTTACATGTGATCATTTTAAGAAAAGTTGGCCACTGAGAAGCTCATTCCTTGAAAAAATGGACAGTTCTGATCCAGACATTAACTATCTCAAAGTCCCCTTCATTGAGAACACAGAGAATGCCACAGGGCGGGTTTGACACTTACCTTGCTGGTTTTGTTTTTTCTTTCTGGCTTTTAGGACCTTTGGCTTCTCAACACCCTCAGCATGAGCTTCTCCAACTCTACTCCCACATCAGATAGAACAGACTTTCTAAGCACATCAGCTAATCAGCTACGTGGAACCCAAAGCCACGTCCTGCAGTATGCGGCCAAACTATCCCAATCACATGCTCTTGAAATGCATCTTAGATGCCAGTGTTGACTGACGCATAGATGGCGTCATGACTGTAAGGATTTTGCCACATAACACACGCCCCAAACAGCTCGGCTCTAGACTGCTCTCTCTAGCTGGGATTCCGCACCATGCCTCCCGGCCTGCGACCAGGAGCCAGTCCTGTGGCAGGAAGATGAGCAAAGCTTGTGGTAACCTAAACCCCTAGTGAAACAAGACTCCTATAACACCAGGAGACTGCCTGGACAGCTAACACCTGACATGCTACCTTATCCACGTCTACAGGCCGGCCCTGTGATGATTACAACTTTACTCCTCATCCAACTCCACTTCACTTCCACCTAGCTTGATCAGCATAATTGCCAAGAGAAAAGGTTCATTCCACTAATTATGGGGCTTATAACCCGCAAAGAGGGGAGAAATGACTTGACTTGAAATAGGCTTGTGATTCTCAGATTGAAGTTTCCTTGGGTTTGAAGCCATCAGGATTCAGATTTGTGAGAATAAATTTCAGATGGCCTTAAAAAGAAAAACAACTTTTTTTCAAAGAAAGTGATTATTCTAAAAATGTCCCTATATGGAAGCATTTTCTTGGTGTTGGGATGCCTAGCAATGGATTTAATTTGCTTTATTGCACTCTTCAGATAACATGTTACTGCTGGTGTGGACAGACTGGAAGCTGTCTGCATGCCAAGGCAATGGTCCCTAAATGCAGTCTTACATAAGCCTGACAAATTATCTTCAGATAGAAATAATCTCAGTGGGCTATTAGAAGGCCGTGAAAATAACTGCTGGTGAACCACCAAAACAAAATCTGGCTGAGCAAATACTGAAAAAACAAAACAAAACAAACAAGCTAAACCAAAGAAAAGAACTTCCATCATATGGAGATTGCCATGAAAAAAATTAAATGTTTAATAGATTTTTCTTTTCTTTCCTTTTTCCATCATATCCTCATATTCTTTTATTCCTCATCCCTCCCTTTCCCTTCTTTCTTTGATATTCTCTCTCACCACTGTCCCCATCTCTTTCTCACTTCCTCCTTTCCTATTGTTCTCATCTGTTGAACCTCTTTTCCCACATGTCCCCCTCTGCACTGTGTAGTGTGTTTGATTGTTAACACACCAGTTATTCTAAGATTCCAAATACTATACCAACTTTCATCCTCTAGCTGACTGAAATGTAGGTTATTTAATTACCTTTCTTCTCTACTTGGGCAACCAATGGCTTTCCATTGAAACAAGATA
This sequence comes from Sorex araneus, assembly GCF_027595985.1. Classification (NCBI taxonomy): domain Eukaryota; kingdom Metazoa; phylum Chordata; class Mammalia; order Eulipotyphla; family Soricidae; genus Sorex; species Sorex araneus. The sequence continues at coordinate 23,681,656 of NC_073305.1, forward strand.
AAGCCCTAATTTTTATTTTTATTTTATTTTATTTTATTTAACACGTTTTATTGGGTTACCATGAGATACAATTACAAACTGGCATGATTGCATTTCATTCGAACAATGCTTGAGCACCCATCCCTCCAGCAGTACACATTTCCCCCCACCATTGTTCCCAGTGTCCCACTCACCACCCTCATCCTACCCCACTCCCTGCCTCTGTGGCAGATACAGTCCTTATCTCTCTCTCTCTCTCTCTCTCTCTCTCTCTCTCTCTCTCTCTCTCTCTCTCTCTCTCTCATTTTGGGCATTGTCATTTGCGATACATACACTAAGATGTCATCGTGTTTGATCCTTCTACTTTCAGCACATATCTCACAACCTTGGCGATCTTTCCAATCATAATTTACTTAGTGGTCCCCTCTCTGTCCCAACTGCCTTTTCCCCCAGCACGTGGGACCACAAAAGCCCTATTTTTTAGGGGCAGAGAGACAGTGTGGTAGACAATGCCTTTGATTTGCATGTGACTTACCAGATAGATCCCGGGTAGCATATATAGTCCCCTGAATCCCACCAGGAGTGATCCCTGAGCAAAGAGCCAGAAGTAAGCCCTGAGAACCACCAGGTGTGCACCCCCCCAAATAAACTAAATACCCAACCCTACATTTCAGACTAATACCCTTCAACCCAACTTCCACTAGCTCCTAACTCTAGCTCCCCAATTCCCATTTGCATAGCCCATTGCACAGCATCTTCCACCATATGTGACACCTCCCCAAAAAAGCTTGGCTTCAAAACAACTCTAAGGGCTGTTCCTCAGAGTGTCTCTTTGCTTTTTGCAAGAAATCTGGGCCTGTCATTGCTGCCAAACCTCTTCCCTTAGACCCTCAGGCAAAGTTTGCTCCTTTCCTGCTCAGGTTAACATGACATTTCAAACTCTTCTTTCTGACTATCTCCTCAGATAGGCTGAGTTCCTGGGGCAAAGGTGTTGCTACCTCATTTAAGCAGGTGGTTGCTTAATGACCGTTTGCTAAATGAATGCTGTTTCTCTGAGTTTCTCCCGGATATTTTACAAGTTTGAAGATGCAGCACAGGATAGTTGTTATTGGGCTGAGCATATGGGTTCAATTAAGTTTAGTCAGTTAAAATCATAGTGTCTCTGTTTTTCCATCTTCAAAATGCAAATAATATTGGGGCCACAGAGACAGTGCAGGGGTTAAGGCTTGGCGCTGGGCCACCCCAGTTCTATTCTCCTCATTGCAAATGGTCCCGGAACACTGCCAAAATTGATCTCTGACCAGAGAGTCAGGAGCAAGTCTTGAAGCACAGCTGGGTGTAGCCCCTCAAACCAAAATCCAAAGTTAAGCCAAACTAGAAAAAATATTGTTGAACTCTTGGGCTGAGATGAGTATTAAATGAGTGTGTAGTGTCATTAGAATACTGCTTGGAAATTGGCAAGCGATAGATTACATGAGTGTTTATTAAATTAAATGGTGGCAATTCTGATAATTCATGCCTGCCTCAGCTGTGCTTGAGGGAGAAAGTTTCAAATAATTATTAGGATTGACTTGATTTAGATAAAATGATCCTTCATTATAAATGTTCAATCAAGAGGACAACTAACTCTGAGACCAAAATTCCATTCTACAAGGAAAGTTAAGTAGGCTTATGCCGTGCTCAGGGCTACGGTGTGAGCAGGGGCATCAGATCTGAAAGGCATATAAGAAAAATATAGTTAAAAATATATAATTCTTAGACTACATATAATAAAATACATATTGATTCTGTACCACTTATTAGAAAATGCATTTGTGTTCAGAGAAGAAATTATAAATCTAATATCATACACATAAAATCAAGAGATGACTAAAGGCACATTTCACTTTGGAATTGTCCACATAACAACTTAGAGAGTATAATTTTTTCTTTTACTTTATGGAGTTCACTTTTCTGTCTCATACTTCCTAAATAAAACTAGTTTAATTCATCAATGAAGAAGAAATAAGGGGCCAGAGCAATAGTAGTAGGTAGGGCATTTGCTTTGCCAATGGCCTACCCGGGTTCGATTTCTGGTATCCCATGTAGTCCCTGCAGTACTGCTAGGTGTAATTCCTGAATGCAAGGCCAGGAGTAACCCCTGAGCATTGCCGAGTGTGACAGCCCCATTCCCTTCCCCATTTAAAGCAAAAATAATATAGATAAATAGGAGTAAATATTTAGACATAATCATCAAAGGGAAGTCCTGATTCTTTTTGCTTATAGGTAAACCAAGAAGGAGATATTCTATATTGAAATTTCGTGACTGTATCTGCAGACATGCTGGCCTAGCTCATGCCTGTGTTGTCTTGCACAAACATTAAGCTCCAGCTGTCCCAGAAATTGTAGAAACACCCAAATAGAGGCTCACTTGCATGCTTTTGTATCTATCACAGCTGCCTTGCCTGGAATGCCCTCCTCTGCTTCCTGTGAGACTCTCAGATTATCACTTGTCCTGGGAAGACTTGACTTGCTCTCGCCAAGCACAATTTTGCTCTGGACGTAAGAGTGACCTGAACACACACTTCTCAAGCACTTAACACACTGCAGCACACTCATATGATCCCTTTCTGTCTCAAGATTGTGAGTCTTTTGAGACAGAAACCCCTCCTAGGTCCCTCTTATATTCTCAATGCCTAGTACAAGGCCTCAAAGAAAGTACGCATTCAATGAGTGCCCATTAGATACTTATTGAGCAGGCAAACTGCTCCATATTTATAGGAGCAAACTCACTTCCAGGTGTGTATGGCAGTAATACATGTTGAACCCTGTGCACTGTTTATCAGAGTCATACCCTGGGGATATTACACCAAGGGTGTGGAGGAGGAATTTTCACATCTGACAAAGCTGGAATGATTGCACAACCAGACATCATATTTTAGGAAGGAGGAATAGTTGGGATTCTTGAAAAGTGTTAATTGAATAGTTACTTGCCTGTGTCAAAAATATCAAAGCTTCTTGGTGAACTTTAACAACTTCTACGAGTCACTTGAGGTGTAGATGCTCATTAAAATCAGAAGACCCAGTGTTCACCCATCAGAATGATTAAAATGGAAAAGACTGACATATTAAGTCTCGGAGCAACTACTACTCTCATGCTTTGTTGGCTTATACAATAGCTTTAGAAAGCACTTTGAAAGTTTCTAAGAAAGTTAAACATATACTACTCTGTAATCTAGCATGTCTATTCCTAGGTAAACATCCAAGAGAAATTAACGTGCTCACAAAGGAAAGTCCCAAACTGGAAGCCATCCAAATGCCTATAAACAGGAGATTAGATACACAAATTTTACAATGTTGACATAATCAATGCTGCTCACCGAAAGAATGAAACATTAATATGTGCAGCAATATGTATAAATTTCTCATATGTTATATGGAACAAAGACTATCATATGTAAATGAGTATGTACTAGGTAACTGCATGTAAAAGGAGTTCAAGAATAGGCAAAACCCCATTATTAGTGGGGATGGAAGTCAGAATAGTTGGGTAGAGGTTAGGTTCTGATGGGGGAATGGGAAGCAACAGATAACCGTCTAGGTCATTGTTAGTGTTTGATATCTCCTTTTCATGGTGATCATATAGATGCATGCCTAGATACAAAACTTATTGCCTTTAATGCCTTAGCAAATGCATGATTATAACGTTTCATGAAAATGTCTTAAAATGCAAATAATTTGTAGAAGATCACCATAGGTCAAGATGCTCCATCATTCAAATGAAACTCAAGAGAATGGAACATGAACCCTCTTTGGTTTGGGCAACAAGATCATCACTGAACAAAACATAACAAATAGCTGAGTAGAATTGGTGTGGTTAAGAAACTTAGCATTGGGGAACAGCAAGCAGGGTGATTCCCTTGCATGTGGCCATCCTCTGGCACCCCATATAGTCACCTGAGCACTGCCAGGAGTAATTCCTGAGTAACTCCTAAGCATCATTGGGCATAGCACCCAAAACTAAAACTGAAGAAAAAAAGAAACAGCATTATGGTAAATTCAATTCATTCAAACAAATAAGAACAAGGATATGGTCTTTCCAGGTGGCCCTATGTATGACCCAGGAGTTACACATGTAGCCCAATTACCACTTGAGGGTGGGCAAATAAAGAATTTGATTAAACTGTTTACTACAGGGTTTTTGCAATGCAGAAAATTTGTTGCTCACAGACTTTGAATAAATTTGTTGCCTTGATATTGCACTCTTTGACAGTCATTTTATAAGAAAAATAGAGTGAAATAGAGCGCACAAGTACTACGATTACAGAAAAGTGCCACCCGCCTCCACACACTGTAAGAACATAAGGAAGGGCCACAACTAAAGCGTGTGAACCAGGGTAAGCCCCGTAACCAAGGGGGTTATGAACCCCACTGACCCCCACTACCAAGCATGTGCAACCACTGGTTTAGTGCATCAACAGCAGCAACAAAGGGAGATAAAGGGAAAAATAATGAATTCTCTTGAGTGCAAGCACGCTAAAGCCAGAAAGGAGAAAAAAAAACTTTCTATGAAGTCCTTTTTCCTGCAAAGCATTGCAGAAATATGAGACAACCCAAAGAAGATCAGAAACCTCAAATCCTTGAAATCTACTCTGTCTGCCACAATTGTTCAACTAAAAGGTAATAGATACTGCAGGAAAATGCAGTTTTTTTTCATTACTAAATAGGATACTTTGGCCCCACCACCAAGTTAAATCTGACCATACCACATACTTACAGAATTGGAGAATTCCCAAAATTTTTGAGTGTTTTTCAATTAGAGCGTTACAGAATTGGCATAAAACAAATCTTTGGGTACAGGACTGTCATACTAAACTGAAGTCCTGAAAGTTTATAATATGGCCCATTCTCCCAACACTATGATATAAATAAAACACACAACACATTTACACATTTTTTAACAGGGAATCACCACGGATGTCTTTAACTTAAATTGGCATATTATCAGCTTAAGACCTGCACACCAGTGTTCTCATACATTCAGTGCTAAATAAAATAATAAACGAGTCAGCACTTGGAAAAATAGGGGTATTCACTCCAGACCAGGGAAGAAAAACCACTATAGAAGAAAAACAAAAATTATATAGATTAAAAAAAACAACAATGCCAGGAGCTGGAGAAATAGTATGATAGGTAGGATGCTTGTCTTGCATGTGCGGACCTGGGTTTGGTCCCCAGCATCCCATCAAGTCCCCCCAACAGTGCCAGGAATTGTCCCTGAGCGCAATGCCAGGAGTAAGTTCTGAGCACTGCTGAGTGTTACCCCAGACAAAATTAAAACAAAAAATACTCCCCTAAATAAGCAAACAAAAAATAATGTCAAAGTTATGATTTCTCCAGTTAAAACTCCAATTCCTATTCTATTCCATTGGCTTAACCAATTGTGTTACTAAAATCATTTACTAATGCATCTCCAGAGATTCTACTTCTTCCTTGTACCCTATCTCAGCAATTTTGGGAGCAAAGCTTTTTTTTTATCTGGTTACCATTATCTTAAGGTAATGTGCCTCAAGAATGATATGAAAGATGAGTTTAGGATATAGGGCACGGTATAAACAATTAAAAATTAATAGTTAAAAGTTTTTATAGTTATCTTTCACTTTGGGAAAATAACATTTCAATTTTCAGTTTGTTGAAATGATGTAAAGTTTCCTTTTTAAATAATTTATGTAACTCCAAGAGGTCAACATTAAGAAAAAAAGTGATGGTGGTGGAATATGTGCACTGGTGAAGGGATGGGTGTTCGAGCATTGTATAACTGAGACTTAAACCTGAAAGCTTTGTAACTTTCCACATGGTGATTCAATAAAAGAATAAATTAATAAAAAAAGACTAAAAAAAATGAGTTGGGTCAGGGAGACACTTCAATCAGCTGGAATATTTGTCTTGTGTGCAGTAATGCCGGATTCAGTCCCCAACATTGTCTGGTCCACCAAGCAAAAAGCACCACCAGAAGAAACCTTCAAACACAAAACAAGGAGCAGCTCCTAAGAAGTATGCCATGTGGCCCCAAACCAAAAACAATACAAACAAGAAATATTAAAAAGAGAGACAAAAAAAAAAACAGTGATCAGGGGCTGAAGTGATAGTACAGCGGGGAGGGCATTAGCCTTGCACATGGCTGTCCCAGGTTAGATCTCAGCATCCCATATGGTCCCCCAAGCACCGCCAGAGTAATTCCTGAGTGCAGAACAAAGAGTAACCCTGACCATTGCTGGGTGTGGCCCCCAAAGGAAAAAAAAACAGTGATCAATTATAACAGTTGGGGCTATTTTGTGCCATGAGTTCAGAGAGCCTGAAAGGTGGTGTAGACTGTGTGTTAATATATAGTCTTCTGAGAGGAAGACTCATAGTTTTGTTTTGTTGGGGTGGAGAGGGCACTCCCAGTAGCTTCATGGGGAGGATGCAGTGATGAAGACTGAACACACATAGAAAGGCAGGTGTTCTACCACTTGAGCCACATGCCTAACTGAGGTGATCATTTTAATGGGGAACTCTTAAAAGTCACTAGTCACATGTGATCGCACAACACTCCACATGTGGTCTGAAGTGAGACATGCCAGAGATACATGTCCAATCTAGACAAAATTTCAAAGACATGATTTTAAAAAATGCAAAATATTTCAATTCTTATATTGGTTACTGTTGAAAAAATATTTGGAAATGAGTCATATAAACTGAATTTTTTTTTGGGTAGAGAGGGGCACACCCTGCAATGATCAGGGGTTATTCCTGGCTCTGTTTTCAGGAATTACTCCGGGCACTGCTTGGGGGATCATTACAGGGCCCCAGAGATTGAACCCTGGTAAACCATGTGCAAGACAAGTGGGTAAACCCACTGTACTATTTCCTGGCCCCTATATTGTCAGACTGAAATAAAATTTACCTCTTGTTTTTATTTTATTATGTGGTTATTAGAAAAATTATAGTTTTATATATAAATATATATGTGTTATATGTAACAGATTTTTAGCAGATAAAATTTGGTTTTAGTAAAAAAGAAAGAAATAGTCTTAGAACTTGACAATTGAGAACTTAAATCTATCTATCTATCTATCTATCTATCTATCTATCTATCTATCTATCTATCTTTCTGTATCTTTTGTGTTTGGGCCACATCCAGTGGTGCTCAGGGCTTACACCTGGCTCTTTGCTTATGGATCACTCCTGACAGAGTTCAGGGAACTATTTGTGGTACAAGGCAAGTGCCCTACCTGCTGTACTATCTCTCTGGTCCTAAAACTATGAATGTATTTAAATAATACTTAGCAAGCAAAAAAATACCACCAACCCCCCCCCCAAAAAAAAGCAAAGCAAAACAAAACAAAACAAAAAACAACTAAAGATAAATTTGGAGAAAGAGAACCCAACCTTTTCTGAAATAAAAGTTTAGAGAGCAATAAAGAAAGAAGAAATTCCACTTTAAAACCTTTTAGCCAGGAAAATAATCCAGTGTTAGAAGCATAAACCCTATTCTTTTCAAAGCAAGACTATAAGCTCTATAAGTTCAAACAGGAATTTTAAACAATCCTGGGAAAAATAGGCAAATGGGCTAAGTATCATTTTGTTGTTATTGCTAATCTAATCTACATGCACTAAATAACAGGGTTTATTGTCTTTACCTTGGGCCAGGTCCAGTTTCCACTGCTGTCTTATAACCCCTCCTAGGGGTAATTAAAGTGGATAAAGTCTGTTAGAGCAGCTTGGGAAGCTCCTTTCTGTGCTTGCACTTCCAGAAACCAGCACTGCACTTTGTGTCTTAACATCCTAGGGGTATCAAAATTTCTCTCAGTTTTTCCTTTTGAACTCTAAGTTAATTGTTTTAGGGTAGAGTTGCCCAGGTGCAAAGGAATATTATTGGGATATTTTCTCTTATAATCAAAGTTTCGACTTATCTATAATATTGTACTGAAAAACATTTCTTGATATACAAATTTGTACTTTCTGTGAACAATCTTTGGGTTCAGTCTCATGTCATTTTATTACCTAGTCCTGCATCTAATCTATTAGAGAAAAGATCAAAGCCTTTAACTTTATTTCTTCTTAAGATCCAGCCACCTTTGCCTCAGAAGTGCTGTTTGGGAGTCATGTACGGGGCAGTAGTAGGTTAGAATATATATGAAACTCATGAGTGAATTTATTCAGAAAAGTATTTCCCTCTTGGGTACAGAATTGGGCTCACTCATCTCTCATTCAATTCATTCATACTTCTACCCAAACCTAAAAGATAGTTTTTGGCATTTCTCAAAACTGACTGCTGGCTCTGAGCTCAGGTATCACTCCTGACATGTTTTGGGGACCACATGGGGTGCTAGGGATCGAACTTGGGTTGACCGCCTGCAAGGAAAGTGTCCTACCTACTATACGATTGCTCCAGTGCAGTTTGAAGGTCTTCTTACTGGTCTTAGACATCCATAAAATGATTCCATTCACAGGCACATTAAGTGACTCACAGCTCAAGTTACTGCGACATTATTCTCAACAAGTTGCTTTGTTCTAACAAACTGAAGTTTCAGGCAACCACAACTCTTTGGCATATTGTTGTGAATTCTGTTCTCATTATGCTCCCTGGAGCAGCATTTCTACTCCTTGAAATACCAACTGTTTCCCAAGCTATGACAAGGGTTGTTAATACCTCTGTTCCAGACTGTTCTTAGAGTGGCAAGAGCAACCATACAATTTGCTAGCCACGTGGAATGCAGGGACACTAAGGACTTCTTCCATTTTACTGTGTGCAGGAATTTCCCGTGGATCATCTGATAAGCACGGTCAACTCTGGTTGATAAAATCTGGAGGAACCCCTGAGAATCTGCATTTCTAACAAGCTCCCAATCAGTGCCAGTGCTACTGGCTATATTCCACCCTTTTAGTAGCAAAGAAGACAAGCTCTAGGAAATTGTCCATCTCCAGAATACTGTGTGACCAGAAACCAATAGCTGACCTACGTGGGAAAAGATTCTTTAAGGATCTTTGCTGGAATACTTAGGTCCACTTTGTAAACAATGATCTAAATAGAAAGACAGAAAATAATAGTGTGAGTTCAGGGGACAGTGTGATTGTAGACGTGGGTAAGGTGCCTGTCTGGCATATGGTTGACCTGGATCCATTCCCTGGCACCTCCTGGTGTCTATTGAGCCAAAACCAGGAGTTATCCCTGAAAGCGGAGCGAGAAATAAGCCTTTAACAGCACCAGATGTGGCCCAAAAACCAAGGGGGGAAAAGAGTAAGAATCTATCATCCCAACATTTTAGTTAGAATATTGCAGTGGATCAAAGTTTTTACCAAGTAGGTCTTTAAAATGTTTATTTAGCCAGTTTGTTCCTAAATATTTCTATAAAGAAACCTCTTTATTCCTGGTGGGTCTCTAATAATGCTGGGTGCAAATTCTAAGTTTATTCAGTAACCTGCTACATAAAGCAGTTCTCTTGAATTTTTCTGCAAAGAAGGATTTTACTAAATAAACATTTGCCTTTCAATCTATCTGTTATATAAATACAAATGCTCCCAAATAAGATTTGTTTAAAGTGGAACATCTCTAACTCATTCCATGTCTCATAAGTAAAAAGGAAATAATTTACAGTCATAGCAAACACGAAAATTTATAGCTCCTTCTATCAATTACTTTAAAGTTTCAACTTTGTATGTCTACCAGAGCTAGAAAGATATCTCAACAGATTGAGCACAGGCTTTGTATACAGAAGGCCTGGGTTTGATCCCATTACCACATAGTCCTATGACCTCTGCTAGGAGTGATCCCTGAGCACAGAGCTGGGGGTAGCCCCTGAGTACCACCAGGTATACCCAACCCCCACCCTCAAAAGTATATATATACATTATATACATATCACCTTCTATCAAATTCTTTGGTATGGACAAAGTCTAAAAATAGACTGTGGAAGTAAAAAGAAAACTTACATAAAATCTTCTCTCTACAAAATATGCATAGAGAAGATTCTGTCTCTTGACTATAGGCGATTGTCTTTTCTGCCCTATTAACTGATGCTGTGCAAATATTGTGCTAACTACAAGGAGTGATGAGTGGTGAGAGATGAAGACCAGGTTTTGTCTCTATTAGATTTAGTATAATTGGAGCTACAGACACTTGAGTAGGTACTTCCAATGTAACATGCCTATAATAGCTCTACAGACAAATTACTATGTGAAAGGATTTTAGTCTAAAATAGAACTTTAAGGCAGGAAATGAAAAATTTCAACATACTCAGAAAAACTGAATTGAAGGACCAAGAGAGTGATTTTTGATAAATACCTAATTTATAGAACATTTCCTGACTAATTAACATTTACCAAGAGTCTCTGTTTACCAGTCAATAAATTTGCTGCTTAGATTATGAATAAGCTTCCTCATTCTTATACTCTTTCCCATAAATACAGTCCATCTCCAACTCTTAAAGGTGCTTCCTACAACAAGAATTTTATGAATTGCAACTCCTTGGTTATTCCCAATTTTACAAATTGTAAATTCTTAGCTATTCTCAAATTAATTCAACTTACCACAACTTGAGTTTGCCACAGTTATTCTTCTTTAACTAACATTTGGATGAAAACGTTGGTCTCTGAGCCCAACATTTCTTCATTGTTGTTGTTTGGATCATACTCAGTGATACTTGTGGGTTATTTCTGGCAGTGCACAAGGGACCATCTAGTGCCAGGGATCAAAGCTGGAACTCACACATGTCAAGCATGCCCTCCAGTTCTTTGAGCCATCTCCATGTCCCCCAACATTTGTCTAATGTACATTTTTCAGCTTAATGTTTCATCAAGTTTGGAAATGTAAACTAATTAATCACAAGGGCAGAAGGGAATACATATTCAAGGTCATGGGTGTGAGATATAAACCTATCTTTGTCTTATTAAGTTCGAGTTCTTATGGCAGATTGAGTCTTAATAAATTCTCATGTTTTTTATAGGATTTATTTGTTATGTGCCTGGCACTCACAGATTTAAGCAGTTTATATATATAGTAACTCCTCTGAAGCTTCATTGCAAACCTCTGAAGTCTTATCTCCATTTTGTGGTTGAGAAAACAGATATAGGCAATTAAAAATATTCCTCACAGTCTCTAGGAGAATATCTGGAATATCTAGGATTTGAACCTGGGAAATCTGGTCCTGGAACCACTTTGCTGCTCAAAGTGTGGTTTGTGGACTAATATATGGGCATCATCCAGGAGCTTGGTTAGCGGTATGGAGGCCCAGTTATCATCTACATCACTTAATTCTGAATTATTAACAAGATCAATAATCATTAATAAAATTCCCAGGTGATCATTTGTCAGGAAATCTTGAGAAGAACTATCCAGAACCACCATAATATGCAGCATCTATTGCTAAAAGCATAGCCATCAGCCCTGATATTCACCTTGGCCTGAAATCCCATTCTGAAAGATTTCTATACGTCCTGTGGGCACCTGACCTGCCTGGGTTTCCATTTGTGCATTGAAGTCAGAGGCCACAGAGCTATCAGTATTAAACCTTTCACACTATTTACTGAGGCTCTGCAGGGTCTTAGAGATGAGTGAGGTGACTCTTCTGCTATGTCACTGGTGCTTTGTTCACCCCGTTCCTTCTTTTATTCATCCATTCTCTCTCTTTCTCTACTTCTCCCCAAGAAACTCTCCTTGTCTTCATAGAAACAGACCCACTTTCATTCAGATCTCTTGAAAATTTCTCTTTCTACCTCCATGCTCATTGGTCAAGTCAATTTCCAAAAATAAACACATTTCTCTTCTTTAGAGAGTTCTGTTCTAGTTTCACTGCTGCCAATGATACTAATTATCACTGACCATTATTGAAGTTCTGTCCTAACCTCTTTTTTTATTGTGAAATATAATCCACATACAGAAAACTGCATATGTGTTAACTTTTTACCTTCAATTTATTCTCTTTGAATTTTGATGGTATGTGTGTGTGTGTGTGTGTGTGTGTGTGTGTGTGTGTGTGTGTGTGGTTTAGGCCACATCCAGTGATGCCCAGGGCTTACCCTTGGCACTGTGTTCAGGGATTACTTAGTGATGCTGGGGACCTGTATTTGTCTTATTAAGTTTGAGTTGTTAAGAAGAGGATAAATTTCAACCTCATGTGCTGTGGTGGGGATTCAAGAGGGATCAGAATCATTCAGAGCAAGTATTTTAATATCGTCCTATCTCTCTAACCCTCTCTTTGAATTTTAATGGAAAAAACAGTGGATTTCCATCAATAGCATATTAGATAAATATATGAACCATAATATTCAGTTAAATGATCACTTTATAATTAGCAGTTTACAATAGAGGTTCTAATCCAGGAGCCACATACTCCTTTTGGGGCCCCAGGATATCCAAGAGGGGTCAACCAGTAAAGTATGGAGCCACAGAAGGAAACAAGATTGACAGGGAACCATGGTTAGAAAAAGGTTGAAAAACACTAGCTACAAACCCAAGAAACAAATGAACCAAAGCAAGCTTAAACTGGAAAACTAAAGATCTTTGTACAGTATACTGCTAAATGGGTTGCACTGAACTGTTTGTCTTTTACTCCAGACTACCAGAATATCAAATAGGCAAATGCATTTATAATACCATATTCCAATTTTGTGTCTACCTGTTGCAAAATACATATTATACTAGTTCTGATTTAATGGGAAATGCAAGATATAAATGAGAGTACTTTGGATTTAATGGGAACATCTAGATAAAATGAATAATTGTACCATTTCCTATTTAGTCATGGTCTGCGTTTTCAGACTCTGGATTAAGTTCCTGCTTCCTGCTTTTATCTTTGAACCTCTTTCAGATAATAATAAAAAGAAGTAGAAGAGAAAAAAAGCCAAACGTATCTGACAAACTCTGTCACTTATTAATCACTTTCAAAGATTTTCTTTGAGAAAAGGTTCTACTGGTAATTAAATAGCAATCTCTAGAGTGTGTATGATACACTGTGCCCTCTGACCCTACAAAAGTTGATAACTAATGGTTGTCAAGAAAACTGTTCTATCAAATGCTTTTTTTTTCAAAGGAAGAAAACCTGCACTAAGAGAAGTGCTTAGTTTATCCTCATTTCATTGCAAACAATACTTAGTTTAATGAACAGGCTTCTGAAATCTTTTGAGAGCCAATCCCATTATAGCCATCCTTGCTCATTTACTTCACTGATTAATTTCAACCTCAAAGCTATGTGTGTCAATGCTTAGAGTAGAAATTATGTAGATTTCTTAAAGTAGAAAGTATAAAGAAAAAACTCTTTATACAGGTATCACTGTATCACTGTCATCTCGTTGCTCATCGATTTGCTCGAGTAGGCACCAGTAACATCTCCATTGTGAGACTTGTTACTGTTTTTGGAATATCAAATATGCCATGGGTAGCTTGCCAGGCTCTGCCATGTGGGTGGGATACTCTCGGTAGCTTGCCGGGCTCTCCAAGAGGGGCAGAGGAATCAAATCCGGGTCGGCCGCATGTGAAGTAAATGTCCTACCTGCTGTACTATCTATCCAGCCCTTTATACAGGTATAAAACTATAATGTAGCCATTGTCTAGAGATTAAACAACTGAGAGCCTACAACAACACTAATTTTTTTTCAAAAACCCTAACTGTTAAATGTTGAGAATAGGGTTTTTTTTTTGAGAATATGTTTTAAGATTATTAACATTCCCTATCCATTCCTCTCTGTAGAGTCAAATTATCTTTAATCTTCTAGGCCTTATTCAATCCTGATCTCCCCAGTAAAAGTATATGGGCTCTTGAAGTCACTACTAGTATATCCTGTTCTTAATATCCTAGACATGTACTGTGCTCCATACAGATTTTTGAAAAAAAATAAATATAATTAGCTAACATTATTATTTACTTTTACCTTCATATATAATTTCCCAGTTAATTTTGTTTCTTTGGAAAAGTATGGTTAGCTATATTTTTTGTACTTCCCATTGGCACAGTGTGGGATGTTGCATACATTATGAAGTTAATAAATATTTATTTATTAATTATTAAGTTAATAAATGATTTATTAAGTTAATAAATGATTTATTTGCTTCAATGGAGCTGTTCCACCTATTATTAGATTTTTTTGTTTGTTTGTTTTTTGGGGACGGGAGTGATAGCACAGCAGGTAGGGCGTTTGCTTTGCAAGAGGCCGACCTGGGTTTGATTCCTCCCTCCCTCTTGGAGAGCCTGGCAAGCTACCAAGAGTATCCTGCCTGCACGGCAGAGCCTGGCAAGCTACCCATGGCGTATTTGATATGCCAAAAACAGTAACAACAAATCTCAAAATGGAGATGTTACTGGTGCTTTCTTGAACAAATCGATGAACAACGAAATGACAGTGCTTGGTTCTTTGGGTCACACCTGGCAATGCTTAAGGGATACTTCTGGCTCTGCACTCAGGAATTACTCCTGGCGGTGCTTGAGGGACCATATGGGATGCTTGGAATCGAACCCCAGTCAGCCTCATGCAAGGCAAATGCCCTACCTGCTGTACTATGGTTCCAGAACCCTCCCTCCCCCCATCTATTATTAAATGTAGTACTGTGGTTCGGTTGTTCATGGATTTGTTCGAGTGGGCACCAGTAACATCTCCATTGTGAGACTTGTTGTTACTGTTTTTGGCATACTGAATATGCCATGGATAGCTTGCCAGGCTCTGCCGTGTGGGCGGGATACTCTCTGTAGTTTGCCGGGCTCTCTGAGAGGGATGGAGGAATAGAACCTGGGTCAGCCACGTGAAAGGCAAATGCCCTACTCGCTGTGCTATCGATCCAGTTCATCTATTCTTAACAGGAAACACAATTCTAAACCAGAAATTAATTATACCTTGCTAGAATCTCCTCACAGTTCAAGAAAAAGCTGCCCAATCAATAAGGGTATTCATGAAATAAGACAACCCAACATTCAAAACAACTGCAAAAACTTTTGCTTAAAATAAACCAGGTGCTCTGCCCATTTTGCAAAATGAATATTTTTCAAAGATTGACTTTGTTTTTCCGAATGAATACTATTACGTATTTAGGAATTAGCAAATTTGAATTAGTTTTAGTTCCACCAATGACTTGCTATGAAATTGCTGGCAAATCTTAATGGCAATGGTTTATCACATTCATTAGTAGATAATAAAAAATTATAGGTTCCATTAGATTATGTAGTTCTAATCAGACCCACTGGTATGATTTAATTAATATGACAATCTCATAAACTGAGAGATAAGGTAATTTTTGTCTTTTTGGGTCATACCCAGTGATGTTCAGGGGTTACTCCTGGCTCTGCACGCAGGAATTACTCCTGGAGGTTCTGGGGAGACCATATTGGATGCCGGGGATTGAATCCAGGTCGGCAGCGTGCAAGGCAAATGCCCTACCCACTGTACTATTGCTCCAGTCCCAAGATAAGGTAATTTTAAAAGCAAAATATATTGGGGCTGAAGTGACTAGGGTGCTTATCTTGCATGTGGCTGACCTGGGTTGGATCTGGGAACCTTTTAATTCCTCTCTCTGAATGGAAAAAGCACCTATTCCACTATCTCTTTCCTTTTCCTCCTCTCTTTGGCCAGGCTAGTCACTACTTTACAGTTGTTTTTCTCCTACATGTTTTTATACTTCCACTATGTAAATGTATATGGCCCCTGAATATTTCGAGGAGTCATCCCTGAGCTAAGATTCAGGAGTAGGCTCTGAGAACAGCTAGGTGTAGCCCCAAAACCAAATAATTAAAGAAAAGTAAGAGTAAGATACATGAATAATATGGGTAAGGAAATTCCTAGTTCGAGTTGGATCTCATAGTATGTACTTTACTTTTAATATGTACTTTAAGACCACCTAGAAGATGGTCTATTAACTGATTTTTCTGTGGTGATAGGAAGTGAACCCTAGTCCTCATACATGTAAGGTATGTAGTCTACCACTGAGCTATTTCCCCCAGCCCTGAACAGGAAGCTTAGGGAGAGAGAGGATCTAGCATGTGCAAAGTCATAGAAGTATGGTAAGTGATTTGTAAGAAGATTGGGATGGGTGAAATAAAGAACTTCAAGCACTCAAAGCTCTATGCAAAGGTCATTTTTCTCATTGAAATATTTAAATTACAAGATATTATATACAAAGGGTATGTAAAAGGATTATAGAATCCTACCCCACCATTCAAACCCCGTACCCACTATTCAAGCAAATTTGCCCTATTTGCTTCATCTCTTTCTTCACAAGAAATAAAGTATAACAAAACACGATGACCTATCTCACTATCTCTTTCCTCTCCCTCCTCTCTTTGGCCAAGCTAGCCACTATTTTACAGTTGGTTGTTTTTCTCGTGCATGTTTTTATACTTCCACCACGTAAGTGTATAGGTATTTACTTTTTAATGAGAGACTTTGTCCAGAATATTACAGTAGAAATTACAACACTTGCCTCAGCAGGCTTCCTGAGAAGACTCCTGAAGTAGCAGGTAGCCAATGCCAACCAAACCTGTCACTCTTCCATGTTTGCAGGCAAGAACAGGGCTCATATTAGCTTTAAAAAATGCAATTTGTGGGGAGCTAAAATTCAAACATCTGGGTATGCTTTTTTAATAGTAGCTGGCTTTAAGAGAGAAAATAGAAAATTGCTTTTCCTTTGCAACCAGAGGTGTCAAACACAATACCAAGAAAGTTGTACTGACAAACTTAAGTCATTTTTATTCAGCCTTGTCACTGCATGCATACACAAGGATGTGTGCATATGTGGGTTAATTATGTTCCATGGGTGCAAGGTGTTCCAGAACAGCTGCTTTGGGAAGTTCTTGATCTATGCTTCCTGAATCAGAAATGGGTTATAATTTTATCATTTGCAAACGCAAAAGACATTACTTGTAGCTCTCTGGGGACTAACATTGATAGCATCTGGAAATTCTGAATGAAAAATTTACAGAAACAGGGTTATCAAACTAATGATAGTTTCTGTAATATTAAAGAAGTAGTTTCTTATGATAACTATTTATATTTCTTTACAATTTCTTTTCATTCCCTTGAAATTCTATAATTTAGCTTTTTCTTTTTCTTTTTTAGGAATGTCAAAATTTGGACATTATTGTCATTGGTGGCATAGAACATCAGAATAATTACATGCTGTGCTGCATGCTTGCATGCATGTACTTATTTAGGTATTATTTATACACTGACAATAAACCATATCATCAACATCATAGAGAAACAAGTAGTCTTTTTTATTTATTTAGATTTTTTCTCCAAGAATTACCTAAATGTGCATTGAATTGTTATTCACATATATGCATATGTATATGTACACATGTATATATAATGTATTCTATATGTACACGTGTGTTTGTTTAAACCAGTTTTGAATTAATCAACTAGTCAACAAATATATTGTTTTTGGGTCAATATAGTTTAAACAAATTCCATCACATTATATCTTCTCTCCTGTCTCTGATACCACCTTCTTAATAAATATAAAGCATAACACCAGCACCTGGAGTCCTCAACACTACAACTTATTAGGTCCTCTTTATCTAACATGCAGTTGATTCTGGGCTCAGTGCGTCTGAACTGTCACCCTGGTTAGTCCCTTCCATAATCAAAGAAGTTCTAACAGATGCCTAACTGTGACCAGGTCAGCCAGCTTTCACAAACATTCTCTTATAATAAAATATTATTGTACTTTAGGACTGCAAGACACCTGGCTACAGTTTCCAGCTTCTTTTGCAACTAGAAGTTGATAGATGAGGTTATAAATAGAAATTGTTGGGAAGGAATGCTAATAAAACATACTAAAGAGAAAAAATCATGGTTGTTCATGGATGACATTTTAATTTGGTTTATTTACCTGGAAAGATGGGTAGAATATACCCCGTGGTGCTCACGGCTGTCTCCTGGTTCTGTGCTCAGGAGAGACCACTAGCAGTGCTAAGGGGGTATGTGTGAGGAGTCAGCCATATGTATGCAAGTGCCCTAACCCCAGTAAAATCTCTCTGATCCTGGTAACAGATGACTTTCATGCCTTCTTTTCTAATATCTGTGCTGCCCTAGAATTGTGTGTGAAGGCTACAGCTCCAGCCGTCATCTGAAACCAAGAAAAAACATTGTGGGTAAGATTGTATATTTAGGAACCAGAGTACAGTGGGTAGGGAGCTTGCCTTGCATGCCTTTGATCTGACTTTACTTCTCTGGCATCCCATATGGTTCATTGAGTACTGCCAGGAGTGATTCCTGAGTGTCGAGCTGGGAATAAGCTCTGAGCAAACTGGGTGTGGCCCCCAAATAAAAACAAACAAAAAGATTGCCTGTTAAGAAGATGCTACTACATGGCCAGAGAGATAGTACAGCAGAAAAGGCACTTGCCTTGCATGCAGTTGACCTGGCTTTAATCCCTGGTACCACACATGGTCCCCTGAACTCTGCCAGGAGTGTTCCCTATGCACAGAGACAGGAACAATTCTGAGAAACACTGGGTTTGCCCCCTCAAAACTCATTCCCCCAAAGAATATGAAGTAGGTGAGATCAATATTTAAAACATATCTCCAAAATATTATCATGATGATATACATATAAGCATAAAAATACTAATGAAACATTTTACATCCTTTTAATTTTTGTACCAAGTCTTTAAAAGCCTATACAGGGACTGAGAAGATAGTATAATGGGTAAGGCATTTGTCTTGCATGTGACCAATCTTGGTTTTATCCACAACAATGTATATGGTCCCCTGAATCCTGACAGATCCCTGAGCACAGAGTCACAAATACAACCTGAGCACAACTGGGTTCTCCTACGCCCCCTCACCAAAAACCCAGAACAGAATTAAAGAAAGATAAATGTACCTACATCCTTTATGGCCACAGAACCACCCAGACTGCCCTGAAGAAAAAAAATAAAGTTTGGTGTTTATCATTGGTATTTATAATTTTGGGGAGTATAGGGAGACCCCCCCAAAGAGAAGTTAATTCTCTTCACAATTGAGAGAATTACTACTTCTCCAATCCAACTAATACAGTATGCTGATTAATTGTGATTCATGGTTTCTCTACTGAAAACAGAGCTTTATAGATAGGATAATCTTTATTAAAAGCAGTTTTTCTCTCTGACTGTAAAATTGTTAGGTTTTTATTCTAATCATTTTATCCTATTTCATTTTCTGTAAAGTGAGGATAATAATAATAACATTAAGTTGCTTGATATTTTTCTTTCATCCTTTTTGGGGGGTTTTGTTGTTATTACTACAACAGGACAAACTAGAAAAATAGTTGGGGAAAGGAATACGAGATAGTACTCAAATCAGAATATTTTCATACTTTAAACAGTTCTTATATAAATCATGATGGTTGAAAAGGTTCAAGTTGATGATTTTTGAAAAGTCAGTGGGGAAAAAAATCAGTAGATTGGAATTTAGTTATTAACATTTAACTCTCATTCTCATGAATAGCTAAATAGATAAATACACACATGCATGCATAACTTTTAATAATGTTGGCTGTAGAAGAATTGCTTGTTCCAAGTTGCTGGAATAGAGAAGACAAACAGTTTTGTCTTGGTGCTTTCCATTAAGATAAGTTGACTCTTAATGACTCACAGTTCCTTCCAAATGGACACGGAGTTGCAAAGAAGCAAATCCTGCTTATACTCTTACATGGTATAATTATATTTATGCTCATATGCACATTAAGCTAAATTGGTTGGATAAAAATCTTGCTAAATTAATTTGATTCAATTAGGAAATTTGCGTTTATATGCAGGCAAGGACATTATGTGCAGACTAAAATATATCTGATTATTTAAAATTTTTTTTGGTGGAT
Organism: Sorex araneus; assembly: GCF_027595985.1. NCBI lineage: Eukaryota > Metazoa > Chordata > Mammalia > Eulipotyphla > Soricidae > Sorex > Sorex araneus. The sequence goes on from NC_073305.1 coordinate 23,701,441, forward strand.
GACTCAGTTTTGCCATAACTTCATGAATGAACTAAATTTTTGTAAATGTGGATCCATCTTATGAATTAAACAGGCCTTGGTTCTTTGTTGGGAAATCACTCAAAGAATTGAAAGCTTGTCCATTCTGAGGAACAGTAATATTACAGTCTTAAAGGCAAGAATATTTGAGCATCTTTACTTCCTCCTACATTACCCCCTTGCCATTTCCTACAACTGTCATCTTCTTTTCAAAACATTTTCTTAGATCTTCTCAGTCTGTTTTTCCATCAGACACTAATCAGCCCAACAGAGATGGCCGCTGTTTCTTATCCACCCTGCCCTCTACTGAGCTGTGTTTTAACTCAAAGGATTACTTACACGTTTTCCACCAGACTTCAGAAACACACATATAAAAAGAGCTAAACATGGTGGGATCAACATATTTTAGAGGGAATAAAGTGTTCTGTAGAGCAATATTCTTGGACCTTTTTTTTTTTATGTCTATAGCCCTGCACCAGTTCAGCATATTGGTCCAGCAGACTGGTAGTTATAACCAAGGGGGTTAGACTCATGATTTTCCACCTTCCTACATCGTGATTTGGAACCAGTCCATGGATTGGTGGTTGAAGATCACTGTTCTAGAGAGTCAAAATGCCAAAAAGCAAGGACACAGGTATAAAAGCACTCATTTGAATGTATGTGACATATGCCTCAGGCAAAAGGACTGAACCTAAAAATAGCCAATGTTACAGGTGTCATCATGTGGGAGAAGAAATCTTATATTTTAAAAGGTAAGGGAAAAGCATTCAGATGTATTGAGGGACCAAAGTTTATTCTATGAAGAACTCCCAGAGCATCACTGTATCACTGTCATTCCGTTGTTCATAGATTTACTCGAGCGGGCACCAGTAAATGTCTCTATTACACTCAGCCCTGAGATTTTAGCAGCCTCTCCTTAGTCATCTTTCCTAATGATTGGAGGCTCTTTCAGGGTCAGGGGAATGAGACCTATCATTACAGAGCATAATTAATAGTATATGTCAAAGTAGTGTAATAAACAAATATTGCAGTTGGGGGGGCAGGAGGGATAGTGCAGGGATTAGGGTGTTTGTCTTGCATGCAGTTCACCCTGGTTTAGATCCTTGCTCCAAATATGGTCCCCCTCCTCCCCACCCCCCACCCCAAACACTGCCAGGAATGATTCCTGAGCATAGAGCAAGAAGTAACCCTTAAGCACAGCTGACTCTGACTATGGCTTAAGAACAAACCAAACCAAACCAAAACAAAACTGACCATGGGATTTTCGCTTCTAGAAACCCAGAACACATCAGCCACTTTACAGGACAGAAGATCCCAAAGGACATTCACTGGTTCATTTGGCTAGAATTCTCTGAGAATTTGTCTTCTAGCTTGGGGAGTTACTGAACAAAGAAAGGTGTCAACTTGAGGCTGTTGGAAGTGCAGCATGCTTTACTATCTTCACTACACTAGTAATCTTTGCGTAGTGACCTTAGCCCAACTCAGTTAATGGCCCACAGAGCTTTAAAAACATTCATTGGTATTTTCAGAATTTAAGGAAGTTCAGAAATATTTTCATTCCCTACATACTTAATGTTTTGGCTTAGTAATTTTTTTGTTGTAGTTTTGAGAACTGTTATGTCAGCCACGGATCTATAGACATTTCATCCCTCTTATGAAGTCTTCCCATGCAATCCCCACTTCATCATGAGGTAATCATTCCTTGATTCCTATCACCCCATCGACCAGACCTTTCTTAGGACTATATGATAATGTATTAATACAGTGTGTGCTCGTTAATGTCTAAAGCCTCATATTTTAAGCATCTGCAACAACTTCTGTTGTTTTCCTTCTCTTTACAGTAATGGAAGAATGAAGCATAATTACCCTTGGGAATCAAAGGCTCCTGGCTGGGTCAGGAACTTCACAGTCACCTTGATTGGGGATGGGTGAAGAAGAGGTGTAAGAGGGGTTTGTGGCCACCCTCCTAACCTTCAAACAGAGCCACTGTACTTTAACCTGCCTAACAAACTCAGGTTCATTGGAAGATTTCATTGGGGAAAAGGATTCTTTGTTCAGGAAAAAAAAAGTTAGTGAAGCCCAGGTCTAGACATTCCCAACTAATCTCTTTTCCTTGAACATTCTATAAATTACAAACAGTGTTTTCTGATAGGAGAGCTGTGGCTGGGTCCCTGGAGAGAGGGCTGGGAGACAGAGGCAGCCAGGCTGGGGCCCCCAGGGAGGGCTGGGCATTGAGCACTGTAATCTTAGCACCAGTTACAATCAGATAGTGCCACCCCACCTGAGGCACCCAGACAATAGGCCAGAGGCCATGGGCAAGGAGAGCCACAAAGACAGCATTCAAAAGGCACAGCCAACCAGCATTTCTATAGACTCCCCTTGGGCCCCTGCCAAGGCTGAATGTCACCTTCCAGCTTAGAAAGTCATTTTTTCACGGTTAACTTTTAAACTGCTAAAAATAATAAACACAGAAAGCAAAGTGCTGACACAACCTTCACTGCATAAGCAAACTGAAACTGTTATTGTAATAATGTAAACAGACAGAGGTCTAAACGCTAACCACATGTTCCCAAGGGACTGCTTGGTATGACCAAATCATTGGGGTGCAGAGGGGGAATTCAGGGGATTTGGAGGGCTTGGTCAGTGAAGAAAGCAGAGTTCCACTGCATAGGTGCCCAACTTTAGTGGATCTGCTCTAACCAATGACAGTGGAAGTCTTGAGGCTTTCTTAGCAAAGAAAAGACAGATTGAGAAGATTGCTAAGTCTTTATTCATACCATTTTTCCATACCAGGAGTGAAAACGGACTTCTTTTTCTCCCTGTCTTATTTGCTTTCTACTCTTCTAGCCCTGCCCAAGTTCATTCAATTCCTTTTCTCTATCAATTTTATTTAGCTCATATAAAGTCCTATACTTCCCCTGAATGCCCACAGAGCTCAAAACCACGTTAACCATAGCACCAATGCCACAGCTTAGTAGATATTTCTCACAGTGCTAAAATGTGACAGTCATAAATATCATAAATCAGCAGAGGCAAGTCAAACTAGACATCTGACCTTCTGATCCATCAAATCAAGTGTAGAACTTGGCACCCACGCAGGACAGCCAATGGAAGGAAAACCATAGATCTGGAAAAAAAAAAGGAAATATGAAAAGATAAATGAATGTGTTATTTTTTTCCCCACTAAGTTCCCCAACATTTGCTTAATCTGTATCTGCTCTTCTTTCTATGTTTAAATAGGGTCTGGTTTCAGAGCTGTCTCTGATTTTAAATAAATTCAAATAGGCTTAGATAAGATCTTATTTCAAAGAGGAGATGATTTTAGAGAAAAAAAACTTGAACATGAGTACTATAACAACACATTTAGATGTATGCAATATTTGTGGACACCAAAGCCTACTTTTCAGGGATTAGGACTCAGAAGCTTGGGATTCTCAGCTTGTGGATATGAACAAATGTCATAAGCAATTTACATGTTTTTTGGTGCCACGCATGTCAGGGCTTAGACCTGGATCTGCACTCAGAAATGATTCCTGGCAGTGCTTGGGACAACATACAGGCTGCTGGTAATCGTACCCAGGTTGACTCATGCAAAGGCAAGTAACTTACCCACTGTATTATCTCTTTGATTCACAATTTAGAAAATTTTTGTTATAAAGGGATTAGATGGTTCTGAGAAAATGGTTTCTGAGCTAGGTCCTAGATAAAAGCTTCAGTGGTGTCATTATGGGGCAGAGCCATATGGCACCTGGAATGCAACGTAGATTATGTATCAGGGTGAGCACAAGAGCATCAGGCCATGGTGCTGTCTAATTTTGTTGAGATTATACTGGTGACATTTATAAACAACATGAGAGACATGAGCACACAAACTCTAGCATCTTCTCACGCAGAAGTTGATGTTACCAAGGGTCTGTCTACACAATAATCTGGAATCGTGTGTGTGTGTGTGTGTGTGTGTGTGTGTGTGTGTGTATGTGAGCATGGAAGGTGGGGGTTTCAGACATGGTAGTGCTCAATAGCTATTCCTACTTTTGGGCTCAGGTGCTGGGGACTAAAACAGAGTTTGTCACATGCAAGACAAGCACCTTACCTCTTGTATTATCTACCCAGTCCACTAGAAGCTGTTTTTTTCCCCTTTTAAATCTACTGTGATACTACAAATTAATTTTCTCTTTGTGGACAACTTATAAATCATGGAAAAACAGAAGTTATTAGAACAAATGTTTGGATTCCCACTATTTCAAAGGACCACTAACAGTATTTTGCTATATCAGCTATTTTTAAATAAAAAAAAATAGAGTTTAGGTATAATTTCCTTGGCACAACCCTATTCCAAGAACAAATCATTAATGTTTCCTTATAGCTCACCTTTAAACAATCACATGTAATATGTGTATCAGAAACAATGAACAAAGTTACCTGCATGATAGGAATGGATTAGCTTGGATGAACATTGGTATGAGAGAGCTCACCATGTTGATCTGTAATAGCTCATTCTCTTTAACTGCCACATTGAATAAATATAGGCTCAGCCATTGTCTTTTCACCCAACACCCAACATTTATGATACCATAAAAACACTTGTTATATCATTAAAGTGATTGTTGGTTATGTGTGGGTGTGCATACGCTTGTACGTGCAAATTTTCTCTGAGACTGACTCACATCTCAAGATGTGGCCTTATTTTTGGTCGTCTACACTAAAATTCCATGCAGAATGTTTAAGGGCAACACATAGTTAAAAATAGATCTGCTTGTTATTGTTTTTGCTCCTTTTAGAGAACATTGGAGAAGACTTTGGGTTGCATTTGTCTAATTTCTTCAAAGTTACTCTCACTGCTCTTGTCATAAATCTTCAGATCCAAGCCATTAACATCATATCACTATTTGCTAGGCAATCAAAAATAGTGGTACTCATATAGGCCATTGATCAAATAATTTAAGAAGTATATTATAAACTCTAAAAGACTAAACTGGAAAGACTGGTGGAAGCTTGTGCTTCTGTTGTGGCTTAATAATGAATGAATATACAAGCCATTCCAATGCTAACATTGAAAAACTTTTTTTTTTACATAATATTGAATCTTGATTTATTTTTGAAGGTATAATCCTGAATTATACTCTGAAAAATATGTTAACTTGACTCAGTAAAATCCTAAAAATTCTTTTATGGTAATCAATAATGTGTATCTTTACATCTAACATTTATAAGCATTTATTTTTATGGGCTGTGCTCTACCAATTATCTGACTTAATTTCACTTAATTTAATACAGAAGTCATATAAGGTGAATATTTTAATAACCCCGTTTTTCAGATGGGAAAGCTTAAAAATTTGCCTCAGGTCAAGCAGTGAAGAAGGGATTACCAAGAGATTTTATTCATACAGTATTGAAATCCTCAGTTGCATTCTGAATTTCTGAGAACAGGCTCAGATTTTAAAGATGAAACTGTAGAAAAGAAACCTGAAAACCTGTCATTGGTGGGGCTTCCTAATTTTGCTGTCACTGTCACTGTCATCTCGTTGTTCATCAATTTGTTCGAGCGGGCACCAGTAACATCTCTCATTGAGAGACTTATTGTTACTGTTTTTGGCATATCCAATATGCACGGGTAGCTTGCCAGGCTCTGCCGTGCGGGCTCCATACTCTCGCTAGCTTGCCGGGATCTCCGAGAGGGGCGGAGGAATCGAACACAGGTTGGCCGCGTGAAAGGCGAATGCCCAACCTCTGTGCTATCTCTCCAGCCCTAATTTTGCTGTAATAGAAAGAAATAACATCTCTTTCAGGGTATACCTCAAGATAGGAACAAAACAGAGGGGCTGGAGTTGATTAGCAAGTAGGGAGTTTGCCTTGCAGGAAGCCAACCCAGGTTTGAACCCCAGCATCCCATATGGTTCCATATGGTTCCCTGAGTACCGCCAGCAGTAATTCCTGAATGCAGAGCCAGGAGTAACCCCTGTGCAATGCGGGTTGTGACCCAAAAAGCCAAAAAGCCAAAAAAAAAAAAAACAAAACCGAGTTTCCCAAGTACACAAGTTCAAAGTAATAACTGGAGATGGGGGAAATTCAAAGAAACAGGATCAAACCCCAGGCTCTATCAATTTAAACATACCCATTAAAGATTCTTTTCCTCCTAGAAAACAGGGAGCTCTAATTTTGCTTATGGCTCAAGAAGAGAGACCAATTTGTTTATACAGGATTCAAAGCAAAATGAGAATCACCCCCTGGAACAACTTTAGCCCAGAATGTGTGTTCTTAACACATTTTTAATTGGGGCACAAATATATTAACAGTGTGGTTATTTTGTACTTTGAAAAGAATTTGTTTTATAAATGATTCATATTTATAATTGGAATACATTTATTTCTGGGCATGAAACAGTTCATTTTGTTAAACCATCTGACCTCAGGTGAGGTTGGCAAACTTTCTCATGACTGCTCCCAATTAATGCAAATTGTAGGTTAAAGAATAAATAAAGTCCCTTTAACTTGGTTTACTAATATGTTATTTATAAATGACTCTTGGTCTATTTATTTCAGTATTAATTATACACAAGTGAGGCATAGAGCAAATAAGTAAAATATAATATAAATATTTTGCAGTTTTTATTATAAAAGGGTTGCATCATGATAAAAAGATACCATCTGTATATCATCTATTTATCTGTTTATCTACCTATCATTTGTCAATTTATCTCTTTAGCCTCAGCCCTCTCATTAAATGCAATGGAGCCCAAGACAAACTGAATGCATTGCATTAATGGCCTAGATTCCTCCTCCTCTATAGCTATTCCTTTGACATGAAACTGCAGTACCTCTCACTAAAGAAGGGCAGTCTACTTCCCCCCTATAAAATGGAGGTAGCATCTCATATTTCCAAGATACATAATTTGCTAAACCAAAAAGTTCTAGAATGAACACATGCTGTCTCCTCAGTTAATCACAGATATCAGTAGTCATAATCAACTTTTCTTTATTGCTGAGTTCAAACACAATCTTCAACTTCTCAAGTAGTATACCAGTTAATCTCTGTATTTTTCTAGAGCAATTTTTATTGTTTATTGTGTGATTTTTAGATTACAAAGACGAAGTACTCAAGAATAGCTAAATTAAGCAAAATTTATCATATATTAATATGCTCTGTGTATACATATTTACATATGTACATGCATGTTTCCGCATGGTGGAAACTTACTGATAAATGAACAGGTCACTAACTACATGTTACCAAAGCTCCTAATTCTATATCAGTTAACTCAAAACAACAGACTTAAAATAAGCTGAATTAGGTGGGGGAAACTTGACACAACTTAGCCCATCATAGTAAAATTTTTTAAATCAACTTGACTATGTCATTGCAATTGACTAACAGTGATTTGCTTGACAAATTCCTCATTCTAGTCAGAGGCTTTCTGCCAAAGTATGGTGACCTTTGGTTTCTGTCTGAATGTCACCAAAGGTTTTTTAACCTTAGGGTGTTTCCTAAGATGTTTGACATTTGAATAGAGGTGTTACTATCAGAGTGTTATATGTTAGGACAGTAACACAGGCAGATTCAATAAGCCAAACTTTATTTCTACTTAGAGGTTTTGTTTTGTTTTGTTTTTGCTTTTTGGGTCACACCCAATGATGCACAGGGGTTACTCCTGGCTCATGCACTCAAGAATTACTCCTGGCAGTGCTCAGGGGACCATATGGGATGCTGGGAATTGAACCCAGGTTGGCCACGTTCAAGGCAAATGCCCTACACACTGTGCTATTGCTCCAGCCCCCTCTACTTAGAGTTTTTAACATCAAGCAAATAATTACTGTTCAAGCAATTTGAAGACTTTCTACAGTTACTTCAACCACAAATCCCAAATTATTAAATTCCAAGCAAACAATGTTTTGGGAAAATTGTTCATATCAAAACATAGTCCCAAGAAAGAATCTCTAAAGAAAAAAATTCCTAGCGACTATTATTTGATCATGTTCCACAATAAAAAGTATATTTTAATATGTAGTACACAGTATTTATGTAAGTCTATACATCTAACTAAAACAACAGTTCCATAAAAACATTCATACTCATTAGATGCACTTAAAAATTTTGTATTCCATCCAACTTTATCCCATTCTATGCTATTTTATATATTATTCCATTATAAAGAAAGTAATGACATGCTATGACTTCATTATCCATTAATAGGGTGCAACCCACTATTTATAAAATGCCACTGGAGCAAAATGACTAGTCTGATTTTATTTACCAATGTAAACATATCCACAAAAGGCCAATCCTGAGCAATTTAGCAGGGGTAAAAAAATCTCTTGGCTTTCTTCCTAGTATCCTGGATAAAGCCAAAGTTTGCAGAGCCAACTTTTGTACTTCGTGCTTGACAATGACTGAAAACTGAAAGGCAGAGATCAAATCCTCACTCTCCTCAACACATCTCTTCCGCTGGGTAATTTATACCGTGCAAGTATCAAGCTATTTAGTTTTGCTGTCATTTACTGTTCTTTTTCCAAAAGCAATGGAAACACAGGATCGGTTTACTGCCCTCTCTTTTGGGTAGAATTAGATTATTTTCCCTCTTGACTCTTTAAACAAAGATGGCATTCATCACTCTGGAGAACCACCCCAGACACTCTCCAAACAAAGCATGGCAGAGAGATTACTACCCATGAAGGAGCAACAGCAGAATCTGAGTGTTGAGGTTGTCAGTCCAGATTACACACCAGAAAGAACTTTGCATGATTATTTCAGAGAACACAATTAGAATTAGAGCAACATAATGAACAGAAAAAGCAGACAAAAACAGAAGTTCTCTGGGTACCTGGGTCAAAGCAAAGCTGTTTATTAAAAATATAAAATTTTATTTTATCTGCCTAAAAAGAAAGACAACAACTAGATACCATAGAATAATATCAGAAATTCTCTGGAGGTGTTTTCAGTGTTCTGGTCTAGGAATATTCTTTCTAACACATCAGTTCTCTGGCATTAATCCATTTACCGTGTACACCCTTACCTAGCAAAATAGGTACTGTTGTACCAAAACCCTTAAGTTTTTCTAGATAGCCACATGCAAAAGACAGAAATAAAAATGAAAAGAAATTAACTGTGTGGAAAAGTTAATTTGAAATAAATCAAAGACTTGGACTGGAGAGACAGAACTGTGGGTAGGGATCTCTGCCTTGCATATGACCAGTCACCAGCACAGAGTTCAATCACTGGCACCCTATTAGGTCCTTTGAGCCCTACTAGGAGGACCAATCCCTGAAAGCAGAGCCAAGAGTAAGCCCTGAGCACTGCTAGGTGTTTCCCCCAACACGCAAAGAAACAAAAACATAAATATTTGGATGTTAGACTTGAAATAATAAAACACATTAAAGGAAATATAAGCAAAACAGTCCATGCTGTTAGCTTCAGTGATATCTCTGGGAATTTGAATCCATCAAAAGGAAAACAAAGGCAAAAATAAACAAATGGATTATATCCAACTAACAAGCATCTGCACTACAAAAGAACCATCATTAAAATATAAAGATATCCTGCTAGAGGAAGAGCCAAGATGACTGAATGTGGAGAACTTGTTTTACCTACTTCCATAATCAGAGCAAAACCATAGCAAACTTTGCACAAATCTACACAGGACTTGAAACCACAATGAACAAAGCTTTTACTACAAGGGACAGAAGAAGTGCGTCCAAATGAATTGGGAGACAGAGAGACATCCTCCTTGAGGAATAAACCCCACAGCAGGGTAACAAGCTGTTTTTGAAAAGAGATTTCTGAGGTGTGAAACTTTACTTGGGGCAAGGGACAGGAGATTTCAACAAACATCTAGCAACCAAACCCACAATCTTATGCTTACAAACACTAGAACTGGAGGCAAGAAATTATAGGGTATAAAGGGGCTAGAGTTGCTGCAGGCACCATTTTGGCAACCTCTCATAATCTTGCTCATCTCAGTGTTGGGGGAAACCACACTAGCTCTCAGTGTCCATAGTAACAGATCCTTAGGGCAAATTACTAAGGAGAACTCTGCTCAACCCTAACAAATAGCTGAACTAGTTGAGGACTGAGAAACCATGATCAAGATAGCTTGTGCCCAATAGATCAGTAGACCTTGTCCCTGCCAGTATCTAATAGCAAGAAAGCTGCATGCTTTAGGTTAGAAAGCATCCTGTGCCCCTATCAGGCCTCCAAAGAGTCTTTTTAACAAGAGGACCCCGTTGCCTGCTATGCTCCCTTGCTTGTCCATGGCCAGCTCAATGCTTTTCTCCTGAGTGTACATTCTCTCATGAGAAGGACTAAGGTCACAGCTTCCTCTTAATCCCACCCTTGCATGGGTTTCTCAACCACTTCTGAGGTCCATTGACCACAGCAGCTTGATAGCTGGTAGATACTGGTGACATGGTATCATTGGTTAATAATCAGGCCCTTTCAAACTTGGTGCACAGGTGATCTTAAATACTCACCATCTTAAGCCCTGCTTGCCACCCAAGCCTGCAAAACACAGGCCCTCAGACCCTGCTCCCTGCCCAGCCGCTCACATTCCCTCCTTCCCCCATCCTTGTTGAAAACACAACAGGTAAGAGCGAGACCCAGAAACCAAACTTACTGATGGAGCAAGCGAGCATCGGAGGAAGAACTGAACACAAGGAGCTATATGAGCCACCATACTTGCTACCTGAGGAGGACCCGAGAGATAGTAGTACAGCAGGCACTTGTCTTGAATGTGGCTTACCTGGGTTTGATCCCTGATAGAACAGATAGTCCCCCACGTGCCACCAGGAGTAATCTCTGAGCACTGCTAAGTGTGGCCCCCAAGACAAAAATCAAGACAAAACATTTGAGAAAAGTCAAAATAAATCATAGCGCTAAAGATGAAAGTAGTTGAACTACAATTAAAAACAGGAAAAAAAGGAACAATGCAAACAAGCTCAATAGCAGAATGGAGGAAGCTGAAAATTATATCAATGAGCTCAAAGTAAATTGTGAAAAAATATAAACCAAATAAAATTTTAAAAAGATAAAACTAAGTATTATAATATAGAACTATATGGGACATGATCAAGAAGAACAAAATTTGTAGTGCACAATTCAGCAGGAGAAAAGAGAAAGGGGAAGTGTTTTTTTGTTGTTGATTTTTTAAGAAATAATAACTGACAATTTACCTAAATTGAGAAAGAAGACAGATACTGAGATCTAGGAAGCTCACAGATTTTCAAACAAAGCAAAACCAATCACATGCAAACCAAGACATATAATAATTAAAATGACAAAAACAAAGATAATGAGAAAATCTTAAAAGCAGTGAGAGAAGAACAAGAGTCAGATATAAAGGAACCCACAGAAAACTGCCCACAAATTTCTTCACAGAAATTGTATATTCCAGAAGAAAGTGGCATGATCTATACTGAAGAGAAAAGACCTGCAACCAAATATTCTACCCAGCTAGGTTATCACTCAGGTGTGAAGCAGGAATAAGAAGTTCTTAGAGAAAAGTAGACTTAAAACATTCATTGCCACTAAATCACTACTCCATGAAATACTTAAGAGACTTCTCTAAAAGTTAAAAATAATTTCACTTGAAAGTAATAATACATCAAAAATAAATAAAATGTGGAGAATTATAATAATGGGGATTCTTCACATTTACTGATTCTGTTCTTATTATTTCAATTCTGTTAAGTTTTTAGCATTTTATTTTCACATATTGTATTTTAGCTTCAAAAGTTATAGTTTAAAAATATTATATTTCTCCATTAAATTTCATATGTATTCATTATTCACATATTATTAATTAAATAATTAAATAGTTACATATTTGATATTATTTTGCTCAATTCAACATTTAGCTAAGATGGTGGTGGTATGTATTCATTTTATTTTCCTTTGAGAATGAGTAAGGTAGGCCTAATTCTTCTTTTGCTGAATAATTTTGTTTTGTCTCCCAGTTATTTTTTATATTTTATTCTGAGTCTCAAATCTATTTTATTTTCTGGAACAAAAAAGATAATTTTAATTCTTTAATGTATATCACAACCAGCATACTTTATAAATCTATTTATACATGCATAGTTATAATGAAGTCACTATTTTCCTTATTTTAAAATTTGAGTATATATAATTTTTAAAAAGAATATAAAGATAAACGTTGCATGAATCACACAGATACCCAGCATAATCAAGTTTACATTAAATTTTATTTTTTATTATTTATATATTAAAAATAATATTATTTGAAATAGTTAAGGATAAAGATTTGAATAATATATTTCATATAAATCTTGATCTATCAGCTCTAAGAAAAATTATTATACCAGAAATGATCTTAGGAAAAAACACCCTAATAAAAAGGAGAACACATGTGTACTGACAAAAGACAAATTAATAGAAAAAAGTATTTGCACCTGACAAAAGACATATATACAAGATATAAAAAGAAATCACAGAACTCAACAAGAAAAATTCCTAACAAAAAATAATGAAAAGAATTTCTGCATGGACACTTCAACCAAAGAAGACAGATGGTGAACAGACACACTAAAAATACTTATCATCACTGATTATTAGGTAAATATAATCAAAATAAAAATAAGATACCATCTCACATCTGAAGATCAATCTATACTAGAAAGTTCAGAAGCAACCAAGGCTGACAGAGGTGTGGAGAAAGAGAAATATTCATAGTTGATGGGAATATGAACTGGCGGTCTCTCTGGAAAATAATATGAGGATTTCTCCAAATGTTAAAATGACAGCTACTATATAAACTAGAAATTCCACTCCTAGGAACCTATCCAAAGAACACACAAAAACCAATTCAAAAGATATACACCTAATCAAGTTCATTGAGGCACTATTTTTAATAGTCATGGTTTAAAAAGAATCAATATTTAACTGTCCAGGTGGAGAGAGAGACACACAATGAAATGCTACTCAACTATTAGAGAAGATGAAATCCAATATTTTACTACAATATGAATGAAATTGAAGGGTGGCCTGCTAAGTGAAATAAGTCAAAAGGAGAAAGGTGAATACTACATGATCTCATTCATACACAGGATATAAACAAGCAAAGGAATGGGCAATGTCCAAAGAAAATAAACCATTGGACTCTGAACATAGTAGTGTGGCTAAGAAGTGAGAAGAAGACAGTGAACTGAAAGGATCCTGTGACCAGTGGTAGAAGGATACTGACACTTTGGGGATAGGTGTGGTATCACCTATCATTGTACTCTAAAACATATAAGCATCTACTCTTATAAACAAATGTTATCTCAATGAAAAGACTGAAAACAAAGTTTAAAAAATCTTTTTATTCAGTATTTCTAATTCTCAGAATTTATTTAAAATTGATATTTGTAGCTTTTCTCAAAAGTTTAGTGACAGCTCTATTGCAGTACCTATAATTAAAAAAGACTTAAAGGATAATTTGTTGCAAAAGGTCATAATCTTTGGATGGTTAGATTATTGGTGATTTAAAATTTATTCTATATAGTACTCTATATTTTAAAATTTTCCCCAACTAAAAATGTGATAAATAGGGTCAAAATAAGTAAAATAACTCATCTCTGCTTGTTTCCTAAGCACCAACCAGTCTGCTAGTAGACCACAGGGACCCAAAGATGTTTAATGATTCTATACAGAGGCACATTTTTAGAGAGTGTGGTGCCCACCTCAGTTTCGTCCATGGTAAGATGAGGACAATAACAATTCCAAATTCATAAAGTTGTGGTAAGATTAAATTATTTAATGCTTAGAATAGTAGCATAAACAAGAAAGAATGGTGTAACTGTTAATAATTATTTGTATTCATAGTCTACCTTAGAAAATTTGAAAACAACTTGCCTGATTTAATACTGAACCCAATCTAATAAGCTCCAGAAAGAAGGGCTTGTTCTGAGTGCCTCCAAAGTTATTCTCTGCCTTTGGAAAATCAAAATGAAATACAGGGAAATTTCTCGGGGTAATTGTGATTGTATTGATTGTGTTAATATTTTAACAGTAGACATGTAAGTCAAGATAGCAACTTACGTACATTAAATATATGCCATGTAACATGTCAGTTTTACCTTAAAAATTTTGTGGGGGCGGGTATTGGGTCACACCCGGTAATGCACAGGGGTTACTCCTGGCTCATGCACTCAGGAATTACTCCTGGCAGTTCTCTGGGGACCATATGGGATACTGGGAATTGAATGTGGGTCAGTTGAGTGCAAGGCAAATGCCCTAACCATTGTGCTATCACTCCAGCCCCTTAAAATTATTTTTAAATAAAGATCAAATACGTTTTCAGAAAATCAGTGATAAGAGAATTTTCTATAAGCAGATTATCACTACAATACTAAACTGTGTGTTTCAGGAAGAAGAAAATGATCTCAGGTCAAACCCTGAAAATGCACTAAGGAATGATGAGCACCAAATGTGGTGACTATGAAGTAAATCAACATGAATATCAACTGTTTTAAATAATCACTGATTATCTTATAGGTTTATGAGCTAGTATAGCCTTAGTACCATTACTGAACAAGAACACTGCCAGATAGAAAATTATAGATTAATATTCCTTATAAAGCTAGTAGAAAAATACCTCCCCAAATTATGAACAGAATTCTGAGTTTTCTTTTTCCTAAGTAGAGAAGTCTATTACTCACAGGTCCCAAAAGTTCACTGATCACAGGAAGTAGGTGGCAATGCCTGAAGGGGTTATACATTAAGATCAAGGCAGAATATAGGCTAAGAATGAGGTGAGCCTGGCACATATGCCTTTCTTAAGGTGGGTGGGTGGAGTGCTTTGGGTTTCCTAGGTACAGGCTGGATTGGTCAGTTCAAATCAAAACAAGTGGGTTTTGTTAAGTTCCAGGGGTGGGGTGTTATCTAAGAGGCACAAGGGAAGGCTCAGGGGGGCGAAGGATACTGTTAATCACAAGGGCTGTTAGGAAAGTCATATGAGGAACTTACACTTGCTTGTGATTCTGTGGGTTGTTATCTAAATTCTGAGACAGTTTGAAAAAGATTACACATAACAAACCAGGAAAAGAAAGGTTTATTCTAGAAGTGTAAGTTGATTTAATGTTGTCAAATTAACAATGGAAAGCATCCTATAAATACATGTGGAAAAAGCATATGAGTGTTTCAGTAGATATGGGAAAATGTTAATGCTAAAATTTATTCACAATAAGAAACTCAATAAAACTAGGACTGAGAGGAAAAAGTATTAATCTGATAAAACCCTTTAACACATTGTAACAAGTAGTTTACATAATGATGAACATTAACAGCTTCCCCAGTAGACTAAGAGAGAGTTAATAAGAGGTTGGTGTCTATACTCCTGCCTATTTGACATTAGGTCCTATTTGACACAAGGTCCTATTTGGCATGAGGTCCTAACTACTGCAATCAGGAAAAAAAATAAGGTTAAAATCAGGAAGAGATAAAATAATGATTATTTTCTAAAATAAAAATATGCAGTGAGGCCAGAAAGGTACTATAGCAGGTAAGGCATTTGACCCCAACCCCCAGCACCACCTAAGATCCTCCTAGCCCTGCCAAGAGTGATCCCTGAGCACAGAGACAGAAGTAAGCCTTGAACACAGCTGGGTATGCTTTCCAAAACAACAATAAACAAAATATGCATTAAAAACTAAAATACTATATAGAGAAATTATTAAATTAATGAATTTAGCCAGATCAAGGCTACCCTGGCGATGATGGGGTGCGGGTGGGGAATATGCAGTGCCGGGACTCAAACTTGGGGCCTGAGTTCTAGCACTTGAGCGATCTCCCCACTTCCCATAAATAAGTTTTTAGTGGAAGTCAGTAGACTAATTCTGACCAAGAAATTTCTAACCCAGAAATTCATGTAGAAAGGCAATAGCCCCCAAACAGTCAAAGCAACACAGAGGAATGAACATCAGAGAACAGCACACTACCAGTTATATTATTACAAATATACATTATTCAGTAAACTAAGACATTGACACATGGGTTAAGAAACCACTCAACTCAAAAGAGAGTTTAGGAGGGGGCTGGAGCGATAGCACAGTGGGTAGGGTGTTTGCCTTGCACCCAGGTTCAATTCTCAGCATCCCACATGGTTCCCCGAGCACCGCCAGAAGTTATTATTGAGTGCAGAGCCAGGAGTTAACCCCTGTGCTTTGCCGGGTGTGACCCCCCAAAAAAAAGAAAAAAAAGAGAAGGTTTCGGAATGGACTCACTCAGATATCCCCATTAATCATTATAGGTGGTGCAATAGTGTAGTGAGAAATGAGCAGTGTTTTCAATAAATGGTGGTGGATTAACTTCAGAAGATACAGATTATTGTTGTTCTAAATATAAAAGGTAACTTGGACTAATACACTAATGACTGGGGTAAGCATAGTTTCCCTAAACAGAGCACTGTAAAATAAAAGGAAAAATAAATAAGTAACATTAAGGATTGACATTAGATTATTTACTGTTAGAAATTTCTGTTCACCATTGTGAGAAAGCACAAAGAATACTAGTAATACATACAACTGGTAAATGAATCATATTTAGAGTAACTAGAACCTTAGCCTTATAAATCAATAAGAGAAACATTAAAAATACAGCTAAAAGACTTGCGATTCCTCAGATGAGTGAAAATTCAAATGTAAGCAAGCATATAAAAAGCTAGTCAACTTCATTAATTATCAGGGAAGTGCAAATTAAAAACACATTTGCTGAATGACTAAAATAAACATTTTTAGTGAAATTTTTGTGAAAACTGCCAATTTTTATAATGGAATATTAGTAAAAATGTAGTCAAAACACATTTAGCCAAAAAGTCCTAGTATTGGAGAAGATAAGGAGAAATGGAATCTCTTATACGTTGTGGGGGTAGTCCCCACAAATATCACTGTATCACTGTATCATTGTCATATTGTTGTTCATCGATTTACTGAAGTGGGCACCAGTAATGTCTCCATTTGTCCCAGCCCTGAGTTTTAGCAGCCTCTCCTTACTTGTCTTTCCCAAAGATTGGAGGCTCTTTCAGGGTCAGGGGAATGAGACCTGTTATTGTTACTGTTTTGACATATTGAATATGCCACAGGGAGCTTGCCAGGCTCTGCCGTGTGGGTGGGATACTCTCGGTAGCTTGCTAGGCTCTCCGAGAGGCATATATATATATATATACACATATATATATATTTCCCTCTATGATTTTATGGAAAATGGGTGGGGAGTATTTTATGATGTGTTGCGCGGCTGCAAAGCCACAAAGTGGCCGTGCAGTCCAGGAATATGTTCACTCATGCGTTACGAGCGTGTGCAAAGCGCCTGGAGCATGTCGGCAGTTGGGTAATGGAGGTTGGCTGCCGGGGCTGGGTTCCTTGGGGCGGGGAGGGCTCTCACCCGCCCATCTCTGGGACGCCCTGAGTGGAAACAGCCTCTGGTGCAGAGTCCAGTGCCATGGTTATGGGAGCCTCAATTTATGCTTCCTTCCGGGAGAAGCAGCTGTGAGTTCTGGAGGGTGGCTGATGAGGAGATTATCTCTCCACAAATATACTGAGCTAAATATGTCAGATACAAAAAAGTATATTTTACATGAGCACTTATGCTTGACATGAAGCTAAATAAGTCTTTAGTTCTCCAGGAGAGTTTAGTATCCTTTACAGGAGTCTGAATGGGAACGTGAAGAAATCAATGTTCTACTTCATGATCTAAATCAAGGAGTCATAGAAGTATATATATTTTGAAAATTTATCAAGCTGTATTCAAATAACTTGGATACGTAGTTGCAACAAATCTTGTAAGTAACCCCATTTTGCATAGGATGTATGGGGGCCGGAGAGATAGTACCCTGGCACTTGCCTTGCACACCACTGACCGGGTTTGATCTCTGGCAAACCCTTATGGTTCCCTGAGCCTAATCGGGAGAACCCTTGTGTGCAGAGCCAGGAGTAACCCATGAGATGAGCACAGCTGGTGTGGCTCAAAAACAAACAAACATCAAATGCATGTATCATGTGTCAATGTTTTGCTTATAACAATTACTTTAAAAATTTTGTTCAAGAAATATCATGTCTTTCTTCTACTCTCTGTCATAAGAACACAGGCCTAACTCATTATATCAAAGTAAATTTCAGACTTAAAGAAAGTAGAGAGAAAGCTGTCATGCAGTGTGTGGGGCAAAGTGAGGAGGCTGAAATAAACAGTCTGAAGTTACCAAGGTTTTGATGAAAAGGATGTTTGACCTATTATTCAATTTTACTCTGTGATGGAGAGCAAACCTTTTTATCCTGAACACGTTTCAGGAGATGAGCAGTCGAAATTGTGTAAATAAGCAGTTTCAGTTTCTCTTCTTTTACAATGACACCTAGAAATAAAATTTTACAGCCCTAAAATTTGTTTTGGGGGCAAGAGCGATAGCACAGCGGTAGGGTGTTCGCCTTTCACGCAGCCAACCCGTGTTCGATTCCTCCGCCCCTCTCAGAGAGCCTGGTAAGCTACTGAGAGTATCTCGCCCGCAAGGCAGAGCCTGGCAAGCTACCTGTGACATATTTTATATGCCAAAAATAGTAACAATAAGTCTCACAATGAGAGACGTTACTGGTGCCTGCTCGAACAAATCGATGAGCAACGGGATGACAGTGACAGTGAAAATTTGTTTGGTATATATTGAGAGGCAGGCGGATTCAAAAATTTACTTTTGGGGGGCTGGAGCAATAGCACAGCAGGTAGGGCATTTGCCTTGCATGAAGCCGATCCGGGTTTGAGTCCCTGCATCCCATATGGTCCCCTGAGCACTGCCAGGAGTTATTCCTGAGTGCAGAGCCAGAAGTAACGCCTGTGCATCACCAGATGTGACCTAAAAAGCAAAATTTTCTTTATTGTGGACAATGTAAAAAATACATTTTATATTAGACCCTGTATATAATTATACACTTAAATGTGAAATATGCATTTTTGTAAAAAATGTTATTTTCATAAAATTCTCTTTTAGATCCCTTAAAAATATAATTATTCTGAGTTTTCCTATCCATATAATTAAAAATAGAGGCCGTATTGAAAGTAAGTTTGAATAATACTGGCTTCCTTATAAGTAGCAGACACGTATTAGGCACTCAATAAAAAGTTACTGAATGAATAATGGTATACAGTTTGCATGTTAGTCTCATCTCTGGCTTGCTGGTGTTTATTCTTGTTTCCATTTGTCATCTTATATTTTTTCTTTTCTGATTTATGACAACCGATAATGAGTATCTTTATAAGTTGTCATAGCCATTTCCAGAATAACCATTATCTTAATATTGATTTAAAAGATACAGAGTAAATTAGTCAGGGAAGAACCAGGAGAGATGTTCTCCCAAGTCACTGAGTCACACTGGCAACAGGGAGCTCAATACCTGTGAGAGACACTTCCTGTTCCCCCATAGCACAGCAGAGCAGATGGCGACTGTGACAAAGTGACAGGAGCCATATATATACTCTTGCTTACCATGAAGGTCTTTTACATTTCTGACAGCTGGAAGAGAGAGAGTCAGCTCACTTTGAGAAACACAAAGACACTTTTTGAAAGGGGAACAAAGCATCCTGCAATTGACAATAAAGAATGGTGTGAACATCTATGTGCCTTACTGTGATAAAAAATATTTGTGGTCTTGATTTTTCTTTATTGCTCTGTTCAGAGTTTGAAGTCTTTCTTAGGTCTTCAAAATTACCTGTCCACAGAAAACTTAGCAAACACATTGGAAGGAGCTAGCTTAGGCTTGTGAAAAATAAACCTTATCTTTTAAATACAAGAAATAATTTCATCTCAACAAAGCTCTTGAAAGGGAGAGAGAGGAAAGGAAGGAGAGAGAGAAAGAGAGGGAGTGAGAGAGAGAGGGAGGGAGAAAGAAAGGGAGAGAGGGAGGAAGGGA
The DNA here is from genome assembly GCF_027595985.1 of Sorex araneus. NCBI lineage: Eukaryota > Metazoa > Chordata > Mammalia > Eulipotyphla > Soricidae > Sorex > Sorex araneus. The sequence goes on from NC_073305.1 coordinate 23,721,339, forward strand.
AAGAGAGAGAGAGAGAGAGAGAGAGAGAGAGAGAGAGAGAGAGAGAGAGAGAGAGAAAGTATCTGCCATAATGGCAGGCAGTGGAATGAGGAATGAGGGGGCGGGAGGAAAACTGGGACCATTGGATTGGTGATGGGAAAAGTACACTGGTGAAGGGATGAGTGTTGGAAGATTATATGACTAAAGTCCAATCATGAACAACTTTGTAAATATCTAAATATGTGTATCACTGTGATTCAATTTAAAAAACAAATAAATAGGGGGGAAATTAAAAAAAATAAAAAGAAAGGAAAAAAATAGCACTATCGTCATGCCATTGCTCATCAATTTGCTTGAGTGGGCACCAGTAACGTCTCCATTGTGAGACTTGTTACTGTTTTTGGCATATCGATACACCACGGGTAGCTTTCCAGGCTCTGCTGTGCCGGTGAGATACTCTTGGTAACTTGCCAGGCTTTCTGAGAGGGACAGAGGAATCGAACCTGGGTCGACCAAGTGCAAGGCAAACGCCCTACCCGCTGTGCTATCGATCACTTCAGTCCAACATTTAAACACACACCAAATATTGTTTTAGCTCTCAGAATCAATTTTAGCTGATGGCTATTTGCTACCTGCTTATTAAAAACACTGAGCTAAACACGTGGAATCTTTTCAAAGTAAAACATCAGAGAACAGAAGAATTTTTTTGTGTCCACCTTTTCGGATGCTTTTTCTATGATCTAGCACTTTTTCCATGACCTAGAAAAAATAAATCTCTTAATTTAAAATATTCTTCCTACTCCTACTAAGCACAACTTTTCCTAGGGAACATTTTTGAATCACTGTTGGGCGTGTTGTTAATCCTAGTTTACAGAGCAGCATGCCCAAAGAACTGGTGCCATGTTTGGGAGCAAGGACCAAGGTTCAACTTGCTAAAGTCATTGAGAGAACAAGATAGTGGGGTCAGGAAGATAAGTGAATAAGACTGGTCATCCTTTAGCAAGAAGGGTCATAAATAAAGATGAATTTAACAGGGCTGGTACAGATCACCACTCTTAGGAAATTGATTCTAACTTTGTTTCTGCTTAGGTTCCACGAGTATATAGATTCATAACCAAAGATTAAGAACAAGATTTACATTCAGAGATGTCTATAAAAGCATTTGCCTTAGTAGTATTAAATCAGAATCATTATAAATGCTCTAAACTAAGAAGGAGGGATGATTTAAAAAATAATTTGCAGTCATTAAAATGAAGTTGAATCACCATGTGAAAAATGATCACAATAAAATGTTAGTTATGAAAAGCATCATGAAAAATTATCTACATACAAAATGTGAATTCAACTAGTTTTTAAGTATCTGTGCACTTAATAGTGTATACACACATAAAGAGACTGTGTAAATAGTACATAGTACTAGTCATATTATATATGTATAGACCATAGTGCATGCATATATAGTGCAAAAAAAAAGATTTGGAATAAATACTCCAATATGTTAAGAGAAGCTATAGTTGTGAAAGCAAAAGCAAATATTTAATAATTTCTTTAAACTTTAATTTTATTAAAATGTTCCTTTAGGCATGAGTTGCTTTTAGAATCAGATAAATAAAGCACTTGTAAATAATGTAATGATAGATTTCTCCATTAGTTCTAATGTACTTATTAATTTTATTTAATAAAAATTTGCTTAGCATGGAGAAGATAAAAGACTGAATAAATTCTATGCAAAGAAGAAGCATCGTAGTTGATCACTGAACTTCAATACCCGAGAAACTAGTCTTCTGTCCACAATGAGTTATCACTGCCATTCCTTTCTTGCCGGCTATTCAAGCATCTCTGAGCTAGAACTATTTCTTTTTCTTTTTCTTTTTTTGGTTTTGGGGCCACACCCAATGATGATCAGGAGTTATTCTGGGTTCTGTGCTCAGGAATAACTCTTCATAGTGCTTGGGAGACCATATGGGATGCTGGGGATCAAACCTAGGTTGGCTGCATGCAGACAAGTGTACCATCTGCTCTACTGTCTCTTTAGTTCCTGAGTTAGGACTGTTATTTTCTCCTCTATGACTTCTGTATCACTGTCATCCCGTTGTTCGTTGATTTACTTGAGCAGGCACCAGTAACATCTCTATTACACTCAGCTCTGAGATTTTAGCAGGCATGACTTTTATTTTCTTTTTTATTTCACTTATTTTAAATTGAATCACCATTAGAAACACACATAAAGTTGTTCATGATTGGGTTTCAGTCATACAGTGTTCCAACAGTCATTCCTCCCTCCACTGGTGCACATTTCCCACCACAAATATTCTCAGTTTCCCTTCCAACACGGCTCTCCCATACTGCCTCTAGAGCAGGCACTTTTCTTCTCTCTCACACATGCTCTCTTTCTCTCTCTCCTTTTGGGCATTATGATTTGCAATACAGGTACGAAAGGTTACCATGTATATCCCTTTACCTCCTTTCAGCACTCAGTTCTTGTCCAGAATGATCATTTGCAACTATCGTTGGCTAGGACTGTTTCTTTTTTTAAAATTTTATTTTATTTTTATAAAGTTGTCACAATAATCATTTCATTCAATATTCAAACACCAATCCCACCACCATTGCACCTTTCCACCATCATAAGAGAAAATTGTGTGAAGCCTGTTGTGTTTTATCCTGGAGTCATTAAGCCCATCTCTTGTACATGGTATAAGAGATTACAAACATGTTTGCCAAACCCAAGAAAATGTGTTCTACTCTTGGAATGTCACTGGTGTAGAATATGAAAGGTCATGTGGCCGCATTTGTGGCTGCATGATTGACTAGGATTATTTCTATGGCAAACTTTCAGTAAGAGCTTTAGAACTCAATAAAAACTTTATTATGTAATAAATACCTCTGACCCTACCACTTCATGATGATATTATTAACAGAAATTCAACCCAATATAAATTAATGGTACAAGTCATTTGAAAGATCTAATAAGATACAATGAGGTAAAGTGAACAGAAATATGCAACAGAAAAGAACAAATTGACTGGCTGATTGCCTCAGTCCTAGATCATTCATGGAAGCTGGGGCATCTAGGAAGGCAAAGATTGGTGGGGCAGGGGAGGGGCAAGAATAGAAATGTAGAAACAGAATAAATTGCCATTTAATTATATAAAGATTTTAAATAAAAGTTTTAAAAAATTCAGCGCCTACCAATTTCTCTGTGACCTATTACTAATAATTGGGGTTGGCCACACTCAGTAGAGCTCAGGAGCTACTCCCAGCTCTTTACTCTCAGGTGCTCTCTGCAATGCTTAAGAAACCATGTGGTTCTAGGAATAGGGCCTGGACCTTGTGTCTGAAAGCATGTGCTCAGATTGTTGAGACTGAATCCATTTCCTTCCTTCCTTCCTTCCTTCCTTCCTTCCTTCCTTCCTTCCTTCCTTCCTTCCTTCCTTCCTTCCTTCCTTCCTTCCTTCCTTCCTTCCTATCTTCCTTCCCTGAGTAAACTCTATAGGTTTTTTCTCTGACTGATTTTATGAATTAAAAAAAAATTAGTAGAAATATACAGAACATCAATGGTGCTTAAAGGAGAAATAAAGATAATTTGTTCTAAATTCCTCTTTTCACGGTGGGGGAAAGCAAAAAGTCATTGGTGAAGTGAAGTTCTAAGTCTTAAACTTAGTCTAGTAATTGTATTTCTTATTGTTAGAGAAGTAAAATGTGTGCAGCTAAATTTTATTTATTTTTATTAAAAATTTTTGGACCACACCAAGCAATGCTCTAGGGTTACTCCTTGTTCTGTGTCAAGAATTACTCCTGGTGGCACTCAGAGACCATATGGGATGCCAGAATTGAACCTGGGTTGGCTGTGTGCAAGGTAAACGATATGCCTACAGTATTACCTCTCCAGCCCATAAAAAATTATTTTTATGTTCAAGAACATGTCACAGAAAATAAATCTTTCTAGAATTGATCAATATTAGGAAAGTCTGATTTTCTTCCCATAAATGTTCATTGCATAGACATGTATGGGTTATCTGTATATTCGTTTTCATAGCACACTCATTATAAATCTATATTGCTCATTTTGCTTGTTTTTTACTCTGACTTCCTCTCATATCATGTGTTCTAAAGTGATTTCTTCTAGATGGTTATATAGTTTTACCTCACACTTTACAATTGCAACTTCATGCTATTCTCTGGTAGTACTAGGTTTCCTCCACTATCCAAAAGTATATTTGTTCTTTCTTTTTGGGCCACACCCGGCTATGCACAGGGGTTACTCCTGGCTCTGCACTCAGGAATTACTCCTGGCGGTACTCACGGGACCATATGGGATACTGGGAATCGAACCCGGGTTGGCCGCATGCAAGGCAAACACCCTAACCACTGTGCTATCGCTCCAGCTTCCCAAAGCAGAACATAATTTTGCAAACTTCTTTAAGCCAAAGTGGCATCAAGTGATGAAGAAACAATTTCCATTAATTTATATGGAAAATATTTGAGGACTCTCGGATTCCAAAAATAAACTACAGAACCATACAACACATACAATTAGAATGACACTTGCATGCAGTGAAAGAAGGAATGTCATTGCTGTAGCCTGGTGCTGCTGCTCCTGCTTCTTGAGGTGTATGTGATGTTGCAAAACAAATGTGGAATATTATTTTCACTCTTCACTCTTCAACAAAGAAGTGAAGATGTACATTTGGATTTTTTTTTAATGTTATGGGGGAAAAAAGGGTAAGAAGGGTTTTTTGTTTGTATTTTGCAAAAGTGAAGCAGCATAAAGCAAACTTTCACAAAGCAGGAGATAACCTGTATTTGGTATAGTTTAACTGTGTGCATTTTTTCATATGCTTCCCTCATTTGCTTCTTTTTCTAAAAACCCCCTACACTGTTCATCATTTTCATTTTCATTTCTTTTTGGTGCGGAAGCAAAACCAGCAGTGCTGATGGGGATATCTTATGGTGGGGATTAAGCCTAGGACCAAGTGCTTGCAAGGCCTGAATTCTATCATTTGAGACACATCCCTAGCCTTCTAGATTATTCTTCACTTCTTCCCATGCTTCAGTTTCTTTTGCAGCTATTCTCACTATCTGAAATATTATTTATTTATTTTTAAGTTATTTGAATCCTAGCTACTAGGATGGAATTTCCATGGGATGAGAAATGAGTTTTATATTTGTTGTATCTTTAGTCCAGAGAACAATGATTAACTTCTAGTATGTGCTCAATAAATGCTTGATGAATAAATGAGTGAATGATTTGCACATTTTGGTATCAGATTATTGCCTTTTTATTATTGATTCATAGAAGTTCTTTACATAGAAAGTAAATGAGCTCATTTATCACGGTGCTACTAATATATTTCACAGTGTGGTGCCTGGTATTTCATATTGTACTTTTGCCATAAATAAGTGCTTAATTATTAGGAGCTCAAATAACATTTGGGTTTCGTAATAGCTTTTGAGTTTTGTGCCATTCTTAGAAAGTCTTGATACACTCCAGCTATTTAAAAATTGTCTGGTACTTTCATGTTTGTTTTTATATTAGAAATTTTGATTCATTTGGAATTTATTTTGGCATAAATAGTGACTAAGTATTCAGTTTTGTTATTTAAAAGACTAGTTAACCAACTGACCCAGTATTGATAAAAAATAATCCATCCTTTCTCATTGTTCTTAATAACATTTTTATCATATTAGTAAAACCCATACATATTTATATCTATGTTGGGTCTCAATCTGTTCTGGTAAATCACCTGCTATTTTCTATGTTGGTACTAATTTATTTAATTCCATTGCTTTATATGAGCTTGACTGAGTCCTTCTTTTTAAATTTTTTTTTTTACTTTTTTTTTTAACCCGGTGATGCACAGGAGCTTTTCCTGGCTCATGCACTCAGGAGTTACTCCTGTTGGTGCTCAGGGGACCATATGGGATGCTGTGAATCAAACCCGGGTCGGCCGCGTGCAAGGCAAATGCCCTACCCACTGTGCTATCACTCCAACCCCCCAAGTCCTTCTTTTTTTGTCATCTTCTGGCTATAATTTTCTTGTTAATTCTCACATGACTATTTTTCCAAAAGAACACCAAAATCTACCAATACAGTCATAGCTCCCTCCAAAAAATTTTGTTCCTATTTTATTGAGACCAGATCATGTTATAAATTAATTTAGAAAGAAATAAATTAACAAAAATACACAGCTTCCTTGACCCTTGAATATTTTTTGTGCTTTCTCTACTTTCCTGACATACACAAAATTAATCTTTAATATGAGGAAGTAAGAAGACTGATGATTACACTAAAAATCAAACTTTCCAGTTACTATTAAAGTGCAGTAAACCACCCCAAAATTTAGTGGTTTAAAACAAAAACAACTTAATTACATTTTCAGTTTTGTGGGGTGGAAACTCAGGCTTGGCTGGGTCATTCTGCTTTCATGTGCATACTTAAGTAAGGACATTCAACTGGTGGCTAAACTGTTGGAGGTACAAGATAGCTTCACTTACAAGCATGACATCTAGTCACGGGGTTTCTAGATCCAGCCTCTTGAGCATAGAAGCTTGATAATACTTGGAATCCTAACAAGATGGCTCAGAATCAAAGGACTAATGTTTCAGAGATGAAGGGAACGTTGCATGGCTCATTAGAACTCAGCCTCAGAATTCACAGTGTCTCTTCCATACTTCATTGGGCTAAGTGACCATATGCTAACCCAAATCAAGAGGAGAGGACATATACCTTCAGTATTTTTTCTAGTAAAGAGTCAAAGAATTTGTGCCTATGCTTGAAAACAACTGTAACTTGTTAGCAGACAATGATAAGCTTTTGATCACTAATTACTCATGGGCTCAAGTGATAGCACAGCAGGTTCAATTCCTCTGTCCCTCTCAGAGAGCGCGGCAAGTTACCGAGATTATCCGGCCCACAGGGCAGAGCCTGGCAAGCTACCCATGGCATATTCAATATGCCAAAAAACAGTAACAACAAATCTCACAATGGAGACATTACTGGTGCCACTTGAGCAAATCGATGAACGGGACAACGGAGCTATATAATTGCTCATGATTTTTCTACAATCTTTTTACTTCCCTCATGGGACAGCCATACCAAGTATGACATTGGCTCTCTTCATCTATACTTTCTGTTAGAACTCTTCTTGGCTTTTTTCCCAGAGGTTGCAGAAATAGAGAAAGTTTACTCTAATATATCTTGTATCTTTAAAATGCTATTTTTTTGATGTTACTGGTGCCCGCTTGAGCAAATCAATGAACAATGGGACGACCGTGCTACAATGTTACAATATTATTAATAATGGTTTCTATACACATAGTTTTCAAACCATACCCATCACCATTATACATGACTCCCTGCCTTAAAGACCCCCAATATCCAACATCCCCTCTCAACACCCCCGCCCCACTCAGTTGTGTAAATCAGTTCTCCCATTATGTTGCCTTTGACCCCGTTTTTCTACCTTGCTGTGTATCTATAAATCCGACATATGAGGGGTCATTCTGTCTATCTCTCTCCTTCTGACTGACTTCACTCAGCATGATGTCTTCTAGTTCCAGTCATTCAACCCTTAATCTTATAAATTTCAGCAATAAAAGCTACATTTACTAAATTTATACTGTTTTTGGTATTTCGTACATATTTATTATTGCATCTATTTCTGACAGTGCTTCAAGAGTGGGAATTCTTGTGCCCACTTTATACCTGAGGGCAGTGTTGCTTTAAGTGACGGACTGGATTTTTCCAAGGGTCACAAAGTTGAAATATAGCAGAGTTATTCTCATTCCATTAACCAATAGCATTGACATTAGCTGGGAGTATATCAGAACTACTGTACCACAGTCTCATTTTTAACCTACCATGCTACAAGGTTCAGTACAACAAGGTCCCTGGACAGTGCACAGTTAAAGTCTAAGAAGCCCTGCTCAGTATCTCTGGTTCTGTATTATTCCTGCTCACCAAAATTCCATGGAGAGCTCAGAGGGAAAAAAAAGTACTCAGACTTAAGTACCTTTTTCCAATCCATAATTTAAATGGTTTGAGCTATAGTTTGGACAATAGGATTTCTCAAAACTCCTCTTGGTATTTCTACTATGCTGCAAAATTGGCACTAAGAATTTATATAACTCCAATGGTAGATAGATATCTTCTATGTTATAAGCTTGTTTATCATCATTTTTAGTTTTTATTGAGTATTGTCATTTATAATACTGCTACTGTCAGACATATACCAACATTACAGCCACAACTAATTATCATTTTATATATATTCTATGTCAACATTATGAATATATTTCATATTTCTGCACTTTTTCCAGGATAATTTCTTGCACAAAATATAAACTTAATAAAACTTGCTGCTATCACTGTGTTAAACATGATGCTATAACTGGTCTTCTGTGAGACTTGGGCATCAGTATTCTTGAAAAAGCACCTCATGTGATTTTATTGTGCAGTAAAGGTTGAACACCAGTGGCTTGGCTCCCACAACTTCAGCTGATGGTTGCTATGGAAAAAATTTGAGTGGAGGAGTGCCAAATGTTCTGAATTTTGAAGAAAAAAACCTTAAAACTTGGATTTTTAAAATAAGTGTCAACAAATTTAGACTTTTGAAAAAATGTGTATATAAGAAAAAATCATCTGCAGTCTGTGCATGCGTGTGTGTATGTGTGTGTGTGTATGAAGGACTATAGTTGTGTAACAAATTTAAGGTCATTTACTTGGAGTCATAACCTCCTTAAAGTGTGATTATTACATATGTCACCACTACTGCTGCCTTTGAATAACCAGGCTATAATCATTCTATAACCATACTAGCTTTAAAAAATGAAGTCTATATAGTTTCTGTCAACGCATGTAATATAGAGCACAACTAGAGATTGTCAAATTTTGGAGGAAAACGGTGCATGCATAATTCTGTGTACTATGCAATATCTAGATGTGCCAAGGGAACTAAGAAATGTGAACAGGAGGAGCATGAGGCATCTCAAGGATCTGTTTAAGAATAAGGCAGTATTGTCATGATTTCCTTCAAGTGCCTGAGAACCAAACGGTGATAAAAGTAAAATCAAGGAAAGGAGGCCCAAGAAGAAAAGCTAAGACCAGAAATAAAAATGTTGGGAAGAGATACTAGAAATAAGAATGCAGCAAAGAGATATCAAAAATAAAATTTTCCATGTAGTTCCTAAAACTACTTGTGGCTATTTATGTTTGGACTTGTTTGCCAGAACTGATAAATAGTGAGGGCTTCAGTCAAGCTACCATCAAGTAGCTGAAAGATGACAGGTTGGGGTCACAGAGCAGAGGATGTTGTGAGCACAATAGCCAATGTGTCAAATTTGTTGCCACCATCACCTCTTCTTGATTTAACCTGGGTGCTGGCTGAGAGAGGATCTAAAACCTGAGAAGGAAAAAAAATAAAATAAGTGTATAAATCCACCTCCTGGTACTTGTCTCATGGTGATTAAAAACCTGAGTCATTCATTGCTGGTGGAAATGCCAACTTTTTCCAAAAGCCATTTTGGAAAACAAAATGGATGTTTCTCAAAAAACTAGAAGTTGAACTTCCATATGATCCAGAAATACCACTCCTGGGAATATATGCTTGGGGACCAAGAACACAATGCAGAGAAGCTATATGTACTCCTTTGTTCGTTATAGCACTATTATAATTGCCAGAATTGCAGCACTATTCATAATTACCAGAATTGCCAGAACACCCAAGTGCCTGAGAAAAGATAACTGGATTAAGAAACTATGATACATCTACACAACAGAATTCTACACAGTTGTTAGGAAAAATGAAGTCATGAAATTCGCTCATATATGACGATATGAAGAGTGAAATGAGTCAGAGGGAGAGGGACAGACATAGAATGACTGCACTCTTTTGCAGGATGTTAAAAAGAAACCTATACTATGAGAATAATATCCAAAGAAATGAAGGTCAGAAAGACTGTCCACGGGAGGAAGCTTGCACCAAGTTGTAGTGAAGTGCAGTTAGGACAGAGAAAGAGCCACTATAACAATAATAGGCAGAGTCTCTTGCCCCCATGTCTGTTTGTCTTCACCAGGGCCCTTTGGAGGGGGTGGGTTGAGTTTCCCTCCCCATCCAGAGCAGATCCCTGGCAGCCAAAGACCTCTGGAACCCAGCCACAGCCATACTCAAGGGCCCTCTCCACATGTTCGGACAAGCCTCACACATGAAGGAACCGGCAGAGGAACCCAGGTGTGTGGGACCTGGAGCTGAGATCTCCAAGCCTGCTCAGATCGAGACTGGGCCTCTTCCGCCCAGATCCTCCACTTTCCAGTAGCTAGGTGGTCACACCCAGAAACTGCCCCCATCTCCGTGTAATCCCATCAACAGCCAACATCCAGAGACTATAAAACCAAGCTCCCGGAAGATATCTTATAGCCTAGTTCTCACTCTCAGAGAACCTGACAAGCTATTGAGAATTTTCTTCCAGCACGGAGAGCCTGGCAAGCTCCCTGTGGCGTATTCATATGCAAAAATCAGTAACAATGATGGGTCTCATTCCCCTGACCCTGAAAGAGCCTCCAGTGTGGCACCATTGGGAAGGATGAGTAAAGAGAGCCTTCTAAAATCTCAGGGCTAGGACGAATGGAGATGTTACTGAGACCGCTTGAGAAATCGACTATCAACGGGATGATGATGATGATGATGATGATGATGATGATGATGATGATGATGATGATGATGATGACAATGATAATTGGAAATGATCACCGTGGACAAGAACTAAGAGCTGAAAGGAAGTAAAATTGTAAGCATGATGACCTTTCAGTTCCTGTAATGCAAACCACAGTGCCTAAAAGGAGAGAGGGATTAAGAAAGAGAGAGAATTAGAGGTAGTGAGAGAGGGAGGGAAAGAGAGAGACAGACAGTGACACAGAGACACAGAGAGACAGAGAGACAGAGGGACAGAGAATTCTCAGAGTTTACTTCAGCTCTCTCAGGGATCTCTCCTGTGAAGCTTAAGGGAGAATCTTATTCAGTGCTTCAGTGCTGGGGATCAAACCTTCGTCTGTTGCATGTGTCTTACCTTAAGATCCCCCCCTCACACACACACACACATTGATTCTTTCAAAAGAGAACTCAGGTTTTGCTCTCCTGTCCTTAAAACATTTCTGTGCTTCCCATTTTACTAGGTATATAAAGGATATTGCTTCCATAGCCCACAAAGCTCTATTGGATCAACTTCCTATTTCCTATTCATTATTTCTTTGGCCAACCCCAACCACCTCAAAAAACTAACTTTATTCTACCAACACGAAACTTTTACACCATGTGTCTAAATTGGAAAACTCTTTCTTTCCCAGTATCATGAGCATCATTTCTGTCATGTTCTCAATAAACTCTCCTCAGACTAATCTATTCAAAATTACTTGTTCTTAATATCACATTCCCTTTTAAAAATATTTCCTAAGAGCACTTATTAACAGACAATTTTTTACTTAATTTTTATTTTTTAAATTTTTTTTCTTTTTGGGTCACACCTGACGTTGCACAGGGGTTATTCTTGGCTCTGCACTCAGGAATTACTCCTGGCGGTGCTCAGGGGACCATTTGGGATGCTGGGAATCGAACCCAGGTCGGCCACGTGCAAAGCAAACGCCCTACCCACTGTGCTATCACTCCAGCCCCTTACTAATCTTTTAAATTATTTTTAAGGCACTAGACTGTAAGCCTCATGACAATAGAGATTCTCTTCCATTTGGTTTATTGTTTTGTCATCAGTGCCTCGGAAAAGGGAGTGTCAGTATTTTTAGGATGAACTGGAGTTACAGTGACACTCCTGAAAGATAAATGATATAGTTGTCCTGCTTTAGCAAATTATGAGTATGAGGTTTAAAGTAGTTGCATTTGCCCAAATCACAAAAAATCATAAAAAACTGCTAGAGTGGAAATGTGGACCTAGAACCACCTGACAACCAAGTCTATATAACATTTTGCACTCTGTTGAAGATGAAGGGAAAATCCTCAAGTTAGCAATTTTTGTTTCCTTTGGTTAGTATAATCCTTAACTTTGAGGGAGTTTGATAATATATCTTGGATGATCATTGGGGAGGATGGCCCTTTTGAAATATGATGATGGAATAAATAAAGCCTAAGCAAGTCGTATTTCTTTGGGGTGAGTAAATCAAGGGTCACTCTAGACCTTTAATTGCTTAGTAATTTCATACAGTGAGAGTCAGCTGCAGGAATTTAAGAGTCTAAAGTCTAGTCCTGCAAACATGTCCCAGGGACTCTTAAGTAATTCTTAATAAAGTACATTAACTCAGTTTTAAAGACCACTCCAACATTTTCTCATCCAAGAATAAATTAAAGTGAATTCAAACTCAAGTCAATCACAAGATGCCTGTGCTAGCTAGAGCACCCGAAGCTTTGGGGGCACCTGGTAAATATTAAGCAATCTATGTGGGCCTGAGTTTTTCAGAGGGTCAAAGTCTTAGTCTGTAAGAAATTTGGTGTTTGGCTAAACCCCAAAAACAAAGTTCAAAGAAAAAAAATTAAAAAATTTTCTCTGGATGGATGGAAAGAAGGAAAGGAGGGAGGGAGGAAGGAAGGAAAGAAGAAAGGGAAGGAGGAAGGCAGGAAAGAAGGAAGGATGGAAGGAAGGAAGGAAGGAAGGAAGGAAGGAAGGAAGGAAGGAAGGAAGGAAGGAAAGAAGGAAGGAAGGAAGAAAAGCAATATAGAAGGAAAGAATCAATAAAACAAGGTTTTTTTTTCCAAACATCTTTGGAATATAGTCTGTGCAAAAGAAAAAAAAAACATAAAAATCTTTTTGCAACTGATAAATTTTATGGATGAAAATGTCTTTTAAGTTGTTAAGACAATTAAAAAATAAATAAATGAGTGATTTGGCATTTTAAACTTAATAGTTTCATGTAATAAATTTCAGCATTTCCAGAAAAATCATGTGTCTTATGCTAGTACGAACAATTAAGCTTCTGTATTAAGAACAAAGAAATTAGAAAAGTGTGGCCTCAATCTTCCTTCTTATAAATACATATCTTTTGATGATTTAAATTTATTTTTATTCTTTACAGAAGTCCCAAATATTCTACTTTAATATTAAGAATGAATGGATTCAGCTAAGTAAAGCAAAGCTCAATCAAACTTGTTCCACATTTCCTTGTTGGTAAGAAAATCAGAATTCAAACTTAGTTCTGATTCCAGAGTTCCAAATATTTCTGTTCTGCCACCTCTATAAAAATTAGAAATAATAATTGAAGTAATTTACTGTTCCCCAGAGAAATGACTGTTCATAGAATTCCTATGAAAATGACAAAGGCGAAAATAAGTAAGAAATCAGTCACTGCAGGGTATACCTTTTAATGACAACTGAGAGCAGTTGAAATATTTCTCTGTGGAGATATATTATTTTAAATTTTGGTTTTTGGACCACACTTGACGGTACTCAGGGCTTACTCCTGGCTCTGCACTCTGAGGTCCCTCCTGGTGTGCTCAGAAGACCAAATGGGATGCAAGAGATTGAACTCGGGTTGGTTGCATAAAAGGGAAATGACAGGCCCACTGTACAATCTCTTTGGCTTGTCGATGGAAACATTTTAAATATTTTTTTTAAATTGTGCTTCCTTGAAAAAATTAATAACAATAATTTGTAGTGAGATAATAATTTATAGGTATACATGTGACTGTTTTTATAGATTCAACTTTTTCAAATAGAAATGCTTTTTCTAATTTCATTCACTTTAATGTCTTTTTTGGGAGGCTTGTTATGTACTATGGAATCACTTCCGGAAGGTTCAGTGGGAACATATGTGGCACTGGGAATCAAATCTGGGCTAGTCACATGCAAGATAAACACACTTCTCACTGTTCTACGGCTCTGACCCCATTCTAATGTCTTATGTTTTTAATATTTTCAAAAATTATTAATTTCTTCTTGCTAGATAATGAGCCCCATATTTATCATATGACAGAAGTGAACGATTCATTTTCTTCTCCCTTGTTATAAGTATTTTGATTCATAGTATATTTTTAAGTCCTGTGTCTATAAGAAAAAGTATTCATATTCCATATTTATTCACTTGACTCTTTTTGCCTAGAGCATGATTGCATGCCATTTGCACCAAGTGTTTCTTGAAAGAACACACCTGTCCATTGCACCAAGCTCTCCCCTTCTTCCTCCCTTCCTGAGCTTGGAAGTGACCAGGAGAGTGAAAAAACAGGCAGGAGGAAGAATGGACACTCTCAACCTATGTTTGGAAACTGACAGAGTGCAGAAATAAAATGGTGACTGTCCCAGAGACTTCAGTCAATTTTGTATTGCTAGACTTTATAAAAAGCAAATAAAAGTTTTGCAGGGCTGGAGCAATAGCACAGCGGGTAGGGTATTTGCCTTGCATGCAGCCAACCCAGGTCCGATTCCCAGCATCCCATAAGGTTCCCCAAGCACCACCAGGGGTAATTCCTGAGAGCAAAGCCAGGAGAAACACCTGAGCATCGCCAGGTATGACCCAAAAAGCCAAAAAAATTAAGTTTTTCAACTGCTAAAATTGTTAATAATGTTACCTCTTTATAAGGTCCACGGTCAATTTAATCTTTGGAATGTAGAAAAGACACTTTACAGAGAGAAATTTCATTAATAGCATTATTAAAATGGGATTATTACTTTGGGAATCATAAAGGAATATAGAAATTAAGAATAAAATGGAAGATCATATGGATAAGCCTTATCAGCTAGAATATATAATTTGATTTTCTTATTAATGTCAATTTAATTTTTGAGAGTTTGAACATCTGAGACACAACTGGCTGCTCAGTGCTTACTCTTGGCTCTTTGGTCAGGGATCATTCTTGGTAGTGATCAACCTACAGTACACCATACAGGAATTGAGTTATGATGGGATGTGTGCAAGGTACCGTAACTCTCCAATCCCAAGTGTCAGAATTTTGAAATCTTAAAAAAGAACATGGAACAATTATTTTTTTTGTATAAATCTCACCTGAAAATATACCTTTTATTTCACTTGCCTTATATTTACTTCCTTAGAGGCTATTTTATGTCTTCATGCACTCATGAGACATAAAAATTCATTAATAACTTTCTCCTCAATAATAATCTCAATGTATTTGGTAAAACACTGCAAAAAAACTTCCAGAATATTTTTCACATTTGGCAAACTTAAAAGAGAAGTGAATAAAAAGGTCTAATGAAGGACATTCTGACCTCAACCACATTTATTTTATTTGTAATGCATTTGGAAGGTTGAAATTATTTGTTTACTTGGCTACTTCCAATATTAATCAAATATAGTAGGTACATACTACTTGCACATTGAAACTTATTATAACTTTAAGGCAATTTAGGACTGATGAGCATAGGTATACTTCAAAAACTGTGATAAAATATTTAAAATTTGACCTAAAGAGTCTCATTCTAATCTTGATGATGATCAGTCAAGAGTTGAGTCAAAAAGACAACTGTATTGATTTCAAGTCTTTAGAAATAGAAATATTTAAAACACATCTATGGGATGTGTAGGTATTAAGGCTTGTGTGATTTGGAAAGAGAGCAGATCTAGACCAGAGCTGTGTGAGTTAAAACAAGCTAGTTTTTTCTACATTTACCTTTACTGTCACAGCAATGGTAAGAGAAACAGCAAAGACCGAACTCTTTGCTCACCAACCTGCTAGCTTCTCTGCTCCCTAGAAGCACATTCACTCTGGTGTCTTTAAGAGAGTCAGAATCTCTTATTTGTATGTAATTCATCACCTTGTTGGTTTCATATCTATTTCTTTCCTATGGATATACCATATCTGCCTTTTTTGAAAATAACACTCACTAACATTTGTGTAACTGATGACACAGTCATAATTCTTTCAATGAATGTATTCTGTGCACCAATTGTTCACCAGGAACTGAGCTGAGGGCAGAGAGAATGAAGCTTACTCAGAATGTGAAGTTCTCACATTCAGAGAACTTTCAGCTTATTGAAAGCAAGAACATGGAAGCAGTCCAGAACAATTAGAAGGGATAATGGTAGAGCTCAATGAAGGCATTGGAGAGTGAGCATTTGCACATTCAAAGAGGTCAAGGAAACTTAATCAGTTAAAGTGGTTGTTGAACATTTCATCAATTCACAGAAAGAAATGGTGAAAAATACTATAATATAATGAATAAAAATTAATGGTGCTTTAGGGTAGAAACTTCACAAAGACCCTGTGGCATTTGCCAACCACAAAGATTAAAGATTATCAGGTACATGAAATAACTATCCTTTAGATTAATTTTCTCCCCATATATTTAGACTTGATGTATCAGGTAACTGTGCAGAATAGCAGGAGCCTTTGAGTTGGTCTCAGACCAACCTAGCCCTGATATGTCACTTAAAGCATAAAGACAGCAGACAAGCTGTTTGCTTTCATTTTAGTGGGAAACTTGATTACATAACATGCTTTGAAGGAATAGACATCTATTAGATATTCTTAAAGACTCCCCACAGCAACAAGACTAAGATTACAACAAATGAAATATTTAAAATTTTGCAGGGCTTACAGGAAATCCTGAAAGGGTATGATGAATAAAACAAGAATGGGTGGTTTGCAAATGAATAAACTACCTAGTCACATGGCCAGAAACTGAACTAGCACTGGGATGAGAAGTATAAGCCTGGGACTCCATACAAAGGGGAGAGTTGTACATGAGAGCTACTCTACAAGTTCTTGAGACCATTTTCCTATGAGTATATCGAGGCTTTCCAACAGCAGCAAGCAATTTTTAGATACTAGCTAAGTGTCTAAGAATTTAATTTAATACTGATATTCTCCTCTTGGAGATAGCATCAGATCTCATAGGTAAAGGAGTCAGTCTTCCAAGACCATCATCCATTTCAGAAGGCAATCTCAAGTCCAGTCTCAAGTCTCAAGAAGGCTTTTACCCAATCTTCTGATCTACTGTCTATTAATTGCAGCAATATTTCTCAATCATTTTTTCTGACAGTAGCCCCTGCTGACCTTGCTTCCTGTGCCCTCTTCCCTGTTTTGCCAGTTGATCTCTTGGTCTTGCTTCATGGACACCCACTTATGTGATTTTTATCTGTGGTCCCTTTGGAATGTTCTAGAGTACTCAGGGGGACCAAAGGCCCTCCCTACCCAAAATGTCAATGGATGTGAATGGAATGTCAAACCCACTATTCACATGGTTCCTTTTAAATTTTTTTGTTTTTCTCCCAAACTCAACCTTATTCACATAAAAAAACACCTTTATCACTTTTAATACTTAGGACATTCCAAGAAATTTGGGATCTGTGATCCAGGAATTGTGGATAGATACTTCTCATAAGGAGTATATTTTGGTCATATAAATGATAAATATGCTTCCTAAGAAACATGATATAAAACCTACTTTAAGCCAAAATCATTAAATAAACCAGCATAACCCAGACTAACATCAAATAGGTGGGGAGTTAGATTTAGTCTATGGATTATATCTTAAAGATTCCTGATACAAAATGAGAAAAACAATGTTTAATAAACCTAACATCTTATGATTTATAAACTTTTTAAGAATGTATCTAATAATTCCCTCTGAAACTCATAGAAGCTAAATCAGAAGCATAAGCCTAGTTCTCTGAGACACAGTATCTCACTAACAAGACAGGAAGTACCAGAAAAACTAATGCTAGGTATAAACCAAATATTAGACACAAAGCTACTTCACAGAATGAGGGGCTAGAAATGCTATATAGTTGAAAATGCCTGTTTGGGTTCCACTACTACCATCAATTGCACAATTCACAAAAATGAGATAAACAGCTTTAGTCTGTTCCCTTTATTCCATGTGTATGTCGTTGACTGTGGAAGCCAATATAAGTTGTGATTCAACACACAGTTGATGGTCAACAGTCACCTTAAATATGCTGATACCCTGCAGAGGCCAAGAACAATAGACAATTTGTGAATACTTGAACTTACAACAGAGAAGAACCTCCTATACTGCCTGATCAGGAACACCTTCATGCAACTGGGAAGCATTTTGATTGCATTTTAGACCTGACTGTGCTGAAGTCTCTCACATTTTAAAGTCTGGAGTCTGGAGAGGTTCGCAGTGGACATATATAATTATAAAACAGATCATGTATTAGTTTCTGAGAATACAAACATCAATGTCACAAGCTATTATTTCCAGATAGCTATACTTCTTTAAAGACCAGGGCACTAGCAGTCCCAGATAAATGCCACTGCAGGAGACAGGTGGAGAGGGAGGAAGAATATCAAGTCTATCACATGAAATGCTGCGGCAGACACTTTCTATCTCATGGCTGATTTCATTATCATCAACTGGCTCCGGGTTTGGTTTTTTATAATGCAAAAGAAAAGTGGAGATGAGGCAATACAACCAAGCTCTTCTCGTGAGTGAATGATAGGGCTGAGATCTGAAACTCTACTGGTTTCAAAATGCCCTTTCTGTACACATTGCCTTCGGATGCAACAGGGCATTGGGCATTTGGGGGACAACCGCAGAAAGGAAGGATGAGAGTAAAATAGTAAAACCAGCTTCCTTTATAAGATGTGGGATGACAGAGTCTGTTTATTTGTCTGAACTTGGCACTAGGAACAGAATTTTACCTGCTAGCTGGGTCATTGTTTCCTACTCTTCTAAACAACATTTTCAGCAACTATCATAAAATAAAATAAACACTTCACCTTTAAATAAAATCTGCACTTACAAAATCAAAATATTTAACCTTCCAGATATTTTTCAATCTGTATAGTCTATTTCTGAGGAAAAAAAGAGGTAAAAAGCTCATTTAAAAGAAGTGTAATCGCAAAATAATAATTTTTGTTGTTATTTTGGGGCCACACCTGGCAGTGCTCAGGGCTTACTCCTGACTCTCTGACTCTGTACTCAGGTATCACTCTTGGCCATCTCAGAGGACCATGTAGGATGCTGGGGATCAAATCTGGGTCAGCTGCATGCAAGGCAAACACCCTACCAATACTCCAACCCATAAAATTATCAATTTAGCTTACTGTTAAAATGTAAAATAATGAGCTGCAATAGCTTAGAGGTAGAGTGCCTGCTTTGCAGGCATGAGGCCAAGAGTTTGGTCATGCACTGAATACAAATATATTTGCTGTTTGGAATCCCCAGTTTCACAACAAAGTGTGTAATCTCCCGCACACCACAGATAAGTGAGCAAGTATAGCAACCCATGTGTGTACACCCTAGTGAGCACTGCAACCAACCTGTGTGTGAGCACTGCAGCTAAAGTATATCCCAGATGAGCAGTGCAACTACGTGATCAAGCAATACCCACTTAAGTACATGAGCACTGCAGTCAAGTGTGCAAGCATCAAAACTAAAAGTTGTGACCCCTGATCATTGTAACAACATGTTTGGGGGTATTTTATTTCAGATTTAATGTGAAGGCCCCCTGACATTAAAGAAATTAACACCAGGATGATCTCCTAGGTGGTATATAAAAAAACAAAGAAAAAGAATGGACAAGGAAATGGAACAAAACCCTTGGACTCCAACAACAGAACCAAGATGGGGAGGGGAAAAGGAGTGAGGAGGGATGGGGCAGAGCAGAGTGGCAGAAGGACCATGGTGGGTGGTTTGGGTGGCACGCTGGTGGTAGAGGTGTATAACTTTATAGGAAAAAAACCATAAATATGAATACTGTATTGAACAAATAACATTTGTAAGAAAAGATTAATGAATTATACGGGGACTAGGATTATACTTGAGCACCCTTTCACTGGGATCCTGGTACAGATGAATGTTACCTACAAAGTTAGTCTATTTTTTACACCTTCCTTAAGGAGAAAGTCATTCCCACTGCTTCACCTGTGCAGTGTCATGAAAATATTGGCAGAAATACCTTCAGGTCTGAAATCAAGGTAATGTCCAATAGAACATGTCAGTTCCTTTTGCAGAAAGAGTTCTACAACTTAAAAAATATAATTGGAAAACCCCAGCAAAGAGCAAAGTCTAGACTGTTAATTTTCAGACAAGTTTCCTTGATCTAAAATACTGGCTCTTGCAAAACAAAAGAAGACTTATAGTGGCTCTTTTCCCACAACTTGATGAGATGATACGTGAGCAAACACTTTTAAAAATAATAAACTTATGTAACATAAGTCAACACAGGTCCTCAAACAGCGGGTCCTCTAAGACTTTCTGATGTCAGGTATGCCAACTTTCTTTTCCATGATCTGCCAGTCTGCCAGGGGTCACTGGAGAGCAGTCCAAATGTCCGCCCAGCTTCCTGAAGGAGTGCACAGAAGGCAGCTTCTCTTCACACACTTGCTGGGGCAACAGTAGCAGAGGCCACAGGGACCTCTGACAGGTCTCTGAGAAAACACACATGGCAGCTGGGAATAACAATAAACATGCTAGGTCTTCAGAACCACAAACATGCCATCACACTTTATAACGCATTTCAGGTGGAAAACTGAACTGAAGGAACAAAGAAAAAGGTCTTTTCCATCGGTCAAAGACATTCAGCTCTTTCAAGCTGAACAAGGAGACCAGATGTACCAGATCAGATGGTGTAGATGTAAGTTGCATTGAAATATATTAAACTGGAATTTACTCAGAACAAATATTAGATACTAAGCAGTTTCTTAGACCTGGCAGTGTGTATTTTTCATTTGTTTGGGGGACATATATAGCAGTTCTTGGGGTTCACTCCTGGCCATGCTCAGGGAACATCACCATAGGCCTTCCAAGTGCAAAGTATGGACCCAGCCCAATGTGTTATTCCTGTGCCCCTCACCTCTATGGTAAGCTTATAGGTAAAGTTAGACCTATACTAAAGCACATATTTCTAAAATCAATATTTATCTTGACATTTCTATGGAAAAGTATTAGAAACGAATAAATATATTGTTCCTGTTATGCTTTGAAATACTTGGGCATATGTCTATATTCCATGTTTGTTTATGTGTGTATATTTATGTCAATTTTAACACTAATAAAGTGTGTAACTTCTTGTTGGAATAAAGAGCCTTTAAGATTGAATGTGTTTATGATGACCTCTCAGTGTCTGTGTTGCAAGCTATAATGCCCAAAAGTAAGAGAGAGAGTATGGGGAATATTGTCTGCCTTAGAGGCAGGGGGAGAGTGGGAAAGGGGGTTATACCTGGGATACTGGTGGTAGGGAATGTGCACTGGTGGAGGGATGGGAAGCTTGTAACTATCTCACGGTGATTCAATAAAATTTTAAAAATTTTAAAAAAAAGATTGAATGTGTTTAAAAAGCAATTGATTATGTACATTTCAAATCACATAAAATGACTATAAACCAACACACACACATATATATATGTATATATATATATAGGTGGATATAGGTCAGGTGAAAATATATGTACTAGGATGGGGATTCTTAAGTATTTTACACTTCTTTGGATTTGGTGAGATTCTGAAATGAATAGAAGTAGAAATAAAAAAGTACAAAGGGACTAAAATAAAGCTTTTAGTTTATTAGGACATATCTAACTCTCTTTTAAATTTATAGGCACTTCAAAACATTTTAATTCTGTTGGTTGTAAATAAAAAAATACATTGAAAATTTATTTTACTCAAAACCAAGAACACATGCAGCGATGAAAAGTATTCTTCCCTATTACCCAAAAAGCTTGAATTTCTCTGTACTTGCCAGGCATGTAAAAAGTTAATCTTTAGCAAAGCTAATGTGCTTAAAATAGTTGGTCTATTGTTCTGAACAGGTTATAAACCTGGAATATGAAACTGTTAAACACTAGAGATACAGAACTCAAATACACAAATTCTTTGGCACACATTTTCACCCTCTACTCCACTTTTTTTTCTAAATAAGAGCTCAGATTTTATGACTGACAGATTAATAAAGAAGAAAATAAAAGAAAGGCAAACTTCTATGAGGTAAAGTCAAATGATAACAGATATTCTTTATAAAGAGGCACACATTGTCTTTCTTTAATAACAATTTTGGATTTGGTTGCTTTGCCATACTAAAACACTTTATGTTCAAATATTTTGTTGATGTTGCATTTAATTATATGAGGGGGAAATGACTTAAAGACTATGTTTTAAGGTCCATTAATTCTAAATGTGCATACTCCCCTAAACTACTATTGATGGAAAGTAATAGTACTCTTCTGGGTTTGATCCCTGTAACTGCATGGTCTCTCAAGCACCACCAGGAGTAAGTCCAAACCCAGAGACAGGAGTAGATCCGCAAGCACTGTTGGGTGTGGTTCTCAAAACTAAACATCACAGTCAAAACAAGAAAGCTATTCTGAACATCACCATAAAAACCCTAACAGGCTGGTTTTCTTGTTCATTTACAATCAGCCACAAGTCAGGGGACCTTGAGGTCAACAGGGATTTGAACCTAAATCTTGAGTCCAAGCATCTTTTTTTCCCACTTACTCTAAAAGAGTTTCCATCAATGACCATATTCCTATTTATTTATTTTTGCTTTTTGGGCCACACCTGGTGATGCACAGTGGTTACTCCTGGCTCATGCACTCAGGAATTACTCCTGGTGGTGCTCGGGGGACCATATGGGATGCTGGGAATCAAACCTCGGCCGGCCGTGTGCAAAGCAAATGCCCTACCTGCTGTGCTATCACTCCAACCGCCCCCCTCCCACATTCCCATTTAAAAGAAAATTATTGAGAAAAATTAGAATTATAATTTATAGAGATAAAGATAAACTCAGGATAGATTGCTTTTTTCCATCCAAGAGGAAGCTACCACCTCCTGTCATTCATTGAAAAGAAGCCTACATATGTCCACAGTAATTTGGGGGAACTTTCTGTGATACGATGCAGCCTTATATTAAGAGCCAAACTTGGATGACTAAATCTATTTGTTCAATTGAAGTATCAGAAGAAAGGTTTACAACTGGCTCTTACAGATAAAAAAAAATAACATAAGCAACCGTGAGCATAAATGCAGTATTTGAATCAATTGTTTTAGACACTGAATAAGAGAACTTGAATGAGATGTTTCAGAGGGAAGAACAGAAGAGGGAGTTCCACATTCATTTGCCTTAGTTTTCTGCCCACTTAGTGGGG
The DNA here is from genome assembly GCF_027595985.1 of Sorex araneus. Classification (NCBI taxonomy): domain Eukaryota; kingdom Metazoa; phylum Chordata; class Mammalia; order Eulipotyphla; family Soricidae; genus Sorex; species Sorex araneus. The sequence goes on from NC_073305.1 coordinate 23,744,387, forward strand.
AACTTTTCAAACTATAGTTCACGGACAAAGTCATTTGGAGAAGGAAAATACAAACTGGTGGCTGATAGGGAAGAAACTGGTGGAGGAAAAGGGTATTGAAGAAGAAGCTATACAAATAAAAAACTCAGGAATATGCATTTTGTCCTTAATGATTATTAAGAAAAGGAAAGAATAAATTTGGACAAATCAGCTTTCCTGTGAGCAGAAAAGAGTTTTTGAAGTCTGTATGCTACCAGGAGATCCTGGAACTCATCTATGACTCAGGGAAAACTTTGCTGAACACTTCCAAGATTCAGTTGAGACCCCATGAGGACAGATCCCTGGAAAGACTATTCTAGTTCTACAATAAGGCTCATTCTAGATTTTCTCTAACAACCTTTTAGCCAAGTCTAATATAAATTCCTGCTAAGTAAAAATTCAATTTTTCTAAGGGTAGGCAAACATAGTTTTAATCTTATAACAACTATAAAGTCTATCTGTAGCACTGTATGTAGCACTGTCACTCCATTGTTCACCAATTTGCTCGCGTGGGCACCAGTAATGTCTCCATTGTGAGACTTGTTACTGTTTTTGGCATATCAAATAAACCACGTGGCATTAAAAATCATATAACTGGGTCTGGTTGACTTTCAAAGTGGATAGTTATTTCTGTCTGCTTAATGGGTCTTTTTCCATTTCATAAAGGCATACATTTGTAATGAAAAATATTTCTTTGCTACAGTGAACATTTGGTTTAGTAAAATCTCTTTAGTCTTATGAGTGGACGAGTGACCAGGAGAGAAAGAGTGTGTTCTCTTATTCAGGGGTGGACACATGACCTAGGTTTTGCCAGCAAGCCATTATTCTTGGTACCTGTTCACTAAAAATACACTCAAACTAGCATGATATGAAAATAGGGTTTCTGATGGCCTCCCATCTGCTTCATGAGGTGACCACATTCAAAAGATTATATGTAGCCATATAAGACATCTTTTATGCCTCAGATTTGGTTGTGTTAAAATAACTTTCTAAACAAGGTGGAGTAGAATTTAGAAGTATTCTAGTTTGAGATCATTTGGTAAAAACAACCTGGACAACTATAATATCTTTGTAAACATGGTGGGGTAGAACTTAGAAGTATTCTAGTTTGAGATTATTAGATAATAACAATCTGGAAGGATCTTACATGCTCATAGTAAATAACATGTAGTCTAAACTGTGACTCAGAATGCAACTTTCTAGTTAGTGGTAGAATCAACACTTGAAAACTAAAAACTTGAGAACTAAAATCAGATAGCTCTTTCTCCTTGTTAAAGGACTACATAATCTTGGGCAAATCTTTCATCTTATAGTCCCCCTACAACCTGAGAATGGAGACATTGCAGGACTTTTCTAGCTACAAAATTCCATGAGTTTATGAAACAAGAGATTTTCCAGTTGCTGGATAAGAAATTAATGCTAATTTATAAGTTACTCATTGAAGGCTACATAGAAATGTTTTTAGATTAGAAATGGAGGAACTTGGTACTTAAGTCTGAAGAAAAGGCTAAAAGAAAATCATTTGGTTTCTCAATGTTCCATTTTATGGATTCTTGTGCCAAATTTTCTCCCTTTGTTTATAGGTTTGAATTAAACTAATTTTAATACCCAGTGACATAGGCTCAAGAGGAGAAACTCAGAGTGAATGAGGGACAGACTGAGTTAGGTTAGGAGAGTCTTATTTTCCCTTGATCCTGTATCTGTTGAAGATTTTTAACAAATCTCTTAATTCCTCCTCCATTTTCTAATATTTGAAATTATACATAGTGGCTTAGGACAGACATGATGAATAAAAAAGAAAAAAAAATTGTCCAAATACTCGGATAACTGTAAAATTTGTTTCTATCTTTTGACTAATTAGGACTACCTTAACTAATTCTATAGGAAAATAGGAAAGTTCTATGGGAAATAAGGACTTATCTTACATATAATGTAGCCTCTGATTTGATATGTTTAAATAAAAATATATGTCTGTGTGAAAGTCCTGTTACATTTAAAAAGAGATAATGTCACCCATCATTTAGCCATAGGATCAGGGAATGACTCATTAGAGAATTGAAAAGGTAGAAATATGAATAATGAAACAGCAAGTAAACTATAAATAAGATGCAGGTATCTATTTTATGATACAATGGCCATTTAATTATTTAATTGGGTGACAATGGTTCCAGTATAATGGGTCACTGAGCCTTTCCTTTTAAAAGGATAACAGTTGAGAAAAAACTTTATGGAGGCATGAGGGAGTTGCATGAATAGAAAATACATGAGTTGAGAATTATGAACTCAAATCTCAATATTACATGGCTGATTTTTGTCCTACTACACTGTAGCACTGTAGCACTGTCGTCCAATTATTCATTGATTTGCTCAAGCGAGCACCAGTAACCTCTCCATTGTGAGACTTGTTGTTACTGTTTTTTGGCATACTGAATATGCCATGGATAGCTTGCCAGGCTCTGCCGTGCAGGTGGGATACTCTCAGTAGTTTGCTGGGCTCTCTGAGAGGGACGGAGGAATCGAACCTGAGTTGGCCACATGCAAGGCAAATTCCCTACCTGCTGTACTATCCCTCCAGTCCCTCCTACTACACAATACTATTTATTCTAGGAAATGCAACTTATTCATATAAATTTGCTTTATCAATTTTATTTTCATTTGTCTTTAGTAAAAGATAACAGAAAATCTAAGAAAAAAAAGAGGTGACAGGAAAAAAACTTTTACATTCCTGCAACCCAAATATATATATAAATGTGTTTTCCAAAGAGGATGTATTTCTTCCAATATTGGGTTTTTTTTGTTATTAATGGCAGAACCATTAAAGGCATTTTATGATCACTGTATTAGTCAACCTTTAAACAATTTGATGAGATAAATAGCGTTCCCACTTTGGATCTTTGTAGTACAGGGTTCTACCTAATTTCAAAACCCACGTACGACACTACCTTGGATGCTTATGTGTGAGCAGATGCATGCCCTATATACATAAACATAAACATAGACATATGTTCACATATCCCAAACCTTTTCTATTTCTACCCTAAATATTATAACTGCATATAGTATTTTATATTGTATATTCCCCTTACAACATATTAGGAACATGTTTCCAATGAAGTCACAGATAGCCCCAAATTGAGATTTAGGGGAAAAAAAGGCCAATTGGTATTTGTTGGATATTGAGCTCCCATAAAAGGAGAGGACAGGGAACAAAAATCTTCAGAAGAATGTTTTCTGACATGAAAAGAGACTCACAGCTAAAGCCAACAGAAACACCTGATTCAGGATCCTCAAAGTGGAAAGATTTTGAGTTATGCTAAAATGTATTAAGTTGCCTGTTTATTTTCTGTCAACCATGTTTTCCTTTCTTGGAGTGGAAAATAAGTACTAGAAAGGCAATTTCAATTCAGTATAAAGATACTATGGCAAATCTATAACATTAAGAAGATAAGTCAGCAAGTAGACTTAAAATTTTTTAAATTTATTATTATTACTATTATTATTATTATTATTAGCTTTTGGGGGCGATACCTAATGATGCTCCAGGGTTTCTCTTGACTCTGCAATCAGATATTACTCCTGGCGATACCTAGGGAACCATATGGAATGCTGGGAACAAACTTGGATTGGCCGCATGCAAGGCAAATGCCCTACCGGCTCTACAGTTGCTCCAGTCCCCAACTTTTTACTTTTCCCCTCTTCAGACCTCCTTCCTACCCCAATGCATTGGATTCCATTCATTCTTTCTTCTTCATATTCTGCATTGCCCCTTCATTTATATGCCCAGTGTCTCAACCTTGGTCGATGTCTTTATGACCATAATCTTATTCTGCTAAAAATGATATTTGGAGGGAAAGAAGACAATAGAATAGTGGCTCTCAGAAAGGAAATATGGTAGAATAAATATATGGTGGTGAAATTTGCTGGTACACGGTGGCTTACATTTGGTGGTGGACTTGTAAAAAACAAATGGACAAATACAATGAATACTTGATGCACTAAAAAGAAATACTACTAGCCTGTAATATGAACATAAATACTTATTTTAAAGGAAGCAAAATAAAAATATATTTAATATAGCCAAAACTTCAAAAATATGGGGAAGTGGTGAAATGACAGTACATCGGGTAGTCTGCTTGCCTTGAATGTGGCCAGTCTGGATTTGATCTGTGGCATTGCATATGTTCCCTGAGTCCACCAGGAGTAATTCCTGAGTGCTGAGACAAGAGTATGTTTTGAGCATTGCCACATGTGGCCCCAAAACAAATAAACAAAAATTTCAAAAACTAAAAACTTTGCGAAATGATTATGGAATGGGGAGCCAAGAAATCTCACAAATTATTGGAGAGGTCACAAAATATTGCAATCTTGCTTGAGGGTACTTTGAAATACCTATCAAGCATTAAATACGTTAATTTTTAAAAAATTATTTTTAATTATTGTGAATTATAGAGTTACAAAGCCATTCATTATTAAATTTCAGCATCCAATGTTGCAACACCAATCCCTTCACCACTCCTTTCCTGCCCCCAGCCAGCTTCTGAGCAGCACTTTCTCCTTCACCATTGTACCAGTGTTTCCTTCCCTAACTTATCCCCTCTCCCCCCAATCCAGCGCCAAGCTTCCTACTGAAGAACAGTTCTCTAATTCTTTGTTTCCCTTGTCTTTGGGGCTTTGTTATTTCCATATGAATTTTCTTTATATCCCACAGGAGAGAGAGATCATTCTGTGACTATTCTTCTCCCTTTGACTACAGATATACTTATTTTGGGGGCCAGAGTGGTAATATAGCCAGTAAGACATTTACTTGCGCAAGGCTAACCTGGTTTGATTCTCGGCTTCCCATATGGTCCCCTGAGCAGCACTGCCAGGAGTAATTCCTGAGAGCGGAGCCAGGAGTTACCCCTGAATGTCACCAGTGTGGTCCAAAAACCAACTCCCTAAAACTTAAATTTTTTAAACTGAGCAATTCAACACATTACATATTGCCCAAATCTGCAGACACATGTTATATATACATTTATTTCTAATTGCAAGATTGTTTAAAATGACTTCCCTCTCCTAAATTATAACAAATAAATAAACAACAAAGCAGAAACAATTTTTATATATCTATCAATGAGACACTGAGGAAAAGGATTATGTCACAACTGTACAATGAAATACAGTTAATTTATCAAAAAGACATTATTGAAAAGTGTGTGGGAGGAGGAATCTGCAGAACATATTCTTAGGGAGAAAGTACAAGATCAGAACAATGAGTTTAGGATGATTTCTTTTACATAAAGAGATAAAACAATGAAATAACTCTGTATCTTTCTTCCATATCATTTTAATCTGATTTACATCACTAAACCATGTGAATTTTATTTTCTAAAACAGGGAAAGCCTCTGTTTTTTCTTTCAATGATATTGAAGTCTAAGTTGTCTTCATTATTTCCCTTTCACTTCTGCAACAATCCAACTAGAGTTTAACTATGAATTTTCTCCACTTTCGCTCAGTCTGGATTTTAGCAATTCTGACTTCATGCCCTTGAACAAATTCAGCTCCTCAAGGCACACAGCTTTTGCACATTCTCTTGTTTCTGTCTGAAACATTCCTACTTATTCTAACTTACTTTTCCATCTTTGAAATTTCAATATATTGTCAATTTCCTCAAATTTACAAGCTCTTCTTGGTTGCATAAAATTTGTAATCATATTTTACCTGTGTGTGAGAAGTATCTTCCCTCTAGCCCTCTTATAATCTGTGATGTCTAGCAAAGTAGGTAATGTATCTATTTTTTCTCACCATTGAATCCTCTGGAAGGTAACTGATTCAGAAATGAAATCAATATATCTTTGTCTTTCCCCCCCTCTCCTTTTCTCTTCTTTTCCCTTTTTCCTCTCTTCCTCTTCCTCCACACTTTTTCTCTATTCATTCTGTAGCTACTTAAAAAATATCTGTAAGAAACTATTACCAATGGTTATTGACAAAATAAGAATGAAATGACTGTTTCTTAATTTTAAATATGTAAACTTGTTTATATTTTATTAGGTAGCACTGTAGCACTGTCATCCTATTGTTCATCAATTTGCTTGAGCGGTCACCAGTAACATCTCCATTGTGAGACTTGTTGTTACTGTTTTTGGTATACCGAATATGCCACGGGTAGCTTGCCAGGCTCTGCCATGTGGGTGGGATACCCTTGGTAGCTTGCCGGGCTCTCTGAGAGGGATGGAGGAATCTGGTCAGCTGCTGCAGGGCTAACGCCCTACCCGCTAAAACAAATTTATCATAACAATATTATTACTTATTTGTTGATAACATGATCAAATGTTTATGAGAAACTTCTCTTTCAGAGGGGAGTAAGAAGAAAAGGATGGCGGTAACAGGGATAGGGGTCAGGACCCTGGGCATATTTGTGGTACAGAAGTGTGGTATTTGCATATATCTAAACTATAGAGCTAACAATAGTATAAGAAGGATATCCAAACTATAGCAATCAAACCGGAAATGTTCCTGTCAAGGAGGCAGGTCGGAGGGCTGGGGTGTACCTGGGATACTGATGGAGGGATATTGACACTGGTGATGGGACTGGTATTCAAGCATTGTACACTTGAAACTCAACTATGAATAACTATATAATCACAGTGCCTTAATATTTTTTTTTTGCTTTTTGGGTCACACCCAGCGTGCTCAGGGGTTACTCCTGGCTTTGCACTCAGGAATTACTCCTGGCGGTGCTCGGGGGGCCATATGGGATGCCAGGGATCGAACCTGGGTCGGCCGCGTGCAAGGCAAACACCCTACCTGCTGTGCTATCGCTCTGGCCCCTGCCTTAATATTTTTTAAAATGCAAAAAATAATCAATTAATAATTCAAATTTATCCTTCAGTGTACAAAGGTAATTAAATCATTTACCTATATCTTTTCACTGGGACTATACTTGTAACACTGAGAAACCTGCATATTAACACAATTCTCTTTTCTTGTCAATTCAATTCAGTTCAATTCATTTCTAACTCAAATGTAAATAGATCTTCTCAGAAGCATTCTATGTGTGTTTACATATTTATGCAAACACAATTTTTTCATTAAAGGTATTAGAAATATCCCTAAAAAATTAAGTTGCATTGTCATAGTATTTTTACAGAAAGAAACAATGTGTAGAAAACATGATTCTTTTGAATTTGATTAATGACCAGTGAAATCTCTCTAACTCAGTTCACTTTAGGGTACCCTCCCTTGATGGAACTATCTGCTCTTACAGCAAACAGAAGGTTACCTCTCAACATCTAATGAGAGAATTTAAAAATTAATGAAGAGATATCTTTCTTGCTTGCTTTTTATTTATTTTTGGGAAATAGAAAGGTTTACTGGAAAGTACAAGGAAAATGAAGAGAAACTTCACAGATGGGGAGGGATTTAGTATAGGACTAAGATGATCTTTCTTACTTTTAATTCCTAATTAACTCAACACTGTTCTGTCTTGGAGGCTTTTTTCAGTCTGGAGAATGATCTCAGTAGCAGCAGCAGCAATCGCAATCTGGGTCATATGAAATCTTGCTGTATCCCTGTGTGGTCACTGAACATCCTTTCATTCATTAGATTTCGCTGAAGAAAGGAGCCAAGGACTCCTAATGTTGGTTTCTACTGAGAATTTAGAACCTATAGATGATGCCATAGAGATCAGAAAGAAAACGAGGACATTCTGTACTATTTCTAGGTTTCCAGAATTGTTCTGGAATAAACATTGGTCATTTATAAAATTCTGCATTCTTACGTAGTAAGGAGTAAGCCCTTAGCACAGGGCTTATGTATTTTAAAATGATACAACTCAGAAAATTCTGCAGTTTCTGGAGATAAAGCCAGGAAGTATTATAAGGTATGATATGTGTTATATAATTCATCAATATGATTAATATAAAAATTCTATTCAGATAATTCCTATCAGAGTACTTTGTATTTGGGTATCCATGGAAAATTTGGTTAAGATTTGATTCTGTGAAAATAGTAAAAACATATGACTTTATTCTAAGGAGAGGAATCCACAAAATCAGTCACCCTTAGTGTAATTAGAGAGTACTTCTTCTGATTGCAAAAATCCAAGGATTAGTCACTTGAGTCAAAGAGTTCTTTTTATACAATTGACCCCTGGAAAGAAGTCAAGAGTCCTTCCTAGTACTTTAGCATACTCCAACAAACATGTTTTAGTATTTATTGATATGTAAGCACTTAAAATCCTGCATCTTGACCAATTTCATGTCAGTCAGAATGATGCTTACCTTTAGGAAGTGACACTGACTAAAAAAGCACATTGGAAGGAACTTTCTGGGTGATATAAATATTCTATAATTTGATGTGTTAGTAGTCCAGTAGTTTAATAAGTATACACATATATAAAATTTTGTTGGGAATGGGTTTATGATTTGTGCACAGTATCATCATCATCATCATCATCATCATCATCATCATCATTCCATTGATCATCGATTTTCTCAAGTGGTCTCAGTAACATCTCCATTTGTCCTAGCCCTGAGATTTTAGAAGCCTCTCTACTCGTCCTTCTCAACTGTGTCACATTGGAGGCTCTTTCAGGGTCAGGGGAATGAGACCCATCATTGTTACTGATTTTGGCATTTGAATACACCACAGGTAGGTTGCCAGGCTCTCCCATGTGGGCGGGAAAGTCTTGGTAGCTTACCAGGTTCTCTGAGAAGAAGAACTAGGCTCTAAGATGTCGCTCTTCCAGGAGCTTGGTTTTATAGTCTCTGGATGTTAGCCAGTGATGGGATTATATGGCACCGGGGGCAGTTTCTGGGTATGACTGCCTAGCTGCTGGAAAATGAGGGATCTGAGCGGAAGAGACCCAGTCCCAATCCAAGCAGGGTTGGAAATCTCAGCCCTGGGTCCCTAACACTTGGGTTCCTCTGCCAGTTCCTCCATGCGTGAGGCTTGTCCGAACATGTGGAGAGGGGCCTTGAGCATGGTTGTGGCTGGGTTCCAGAGGTCTTCGGCTGCCAGGCCTCTGCTCTGGGTGGGGAGGGAAACTCAACCCACCCCCTCCAAGAAGCCCCGGTGAAGACAGTCTGGCATGGGGGCAAGAGACTCTGCATATGCATAGTAGCACTCTAGCACTGTCGTCCCGTTGCTCATTGATTTGTTTGAGTAGGCACCACTAACGTCCCCATTGTGAGACTTGTTACTGTTTTTGGCATATCTGTGATATTTCATTTAGGATGAAATTAAGTAAAGGTACATTTTCTAAAAAGGCTAGGGGCAAAAATATTTAAAATAATTTGGATTGATATTCTGTGGTTCACAATGCTGGTTTAATTAATAATGGTAAACATAATCCCAACACCACACCCATCACCAGAAAACCCACCTCCCCTAACCCTTTTTCTGTTTCTTATTTTTGGGTCACAGCCTGCTGTGCTCAGGGCTTATTTATGGTTGCTCCCCCTCTTTTTGTTTTGTTTTTGTTTTCTTGATTTGGGGCCATTATAGCTTTGCTAAGGACTTACTCCTTGCTCTGCCTTTAGGGCTCAGGGGACCACATGGGGTGTTAGGGACCTGGCTGAACTCATGCAAGGCAAGCTCTTTACTTGTACTGTCTCTCCAGTTCCCATTTTTCAGGTGGAAATGTATTCAGTGAGTAAAAGAAGGGCACAACCTGATTCTCATATCTAAGATTTAACCAAAATAAAATTCTCTTGATTACGTAGTATCAGAATAGTTTTATTATAAATGATACTTTGCAGATTCCCTAAATATGGAACTCCATAAATAACTTCTAGAGGATGGTAATACAATTTGAAATGTTGAATTTGTATTTATAATTAAAAAAGATACAACTAGCTACCAGATTTCTACTTGGTATAATCATATATATTGCTTATTTTTTTTGGGGGGGGGAGGGTCACATCTGGCAATGCTCAGAATAATTCCTCTGCATTCAGGAATTACTCCTGGTGGTGCTAGGCGGAGCGTATATGGAAGGCTGGGGATCAAGCCAGGTCAGCCTTGTGCTTCCCACTGTACTATCATTCTGGACCAACCATGTATAGTGAAAACTTTAACAATTAGAAATTTCTTTCTAGTTTTGCCTTCAATATTTCCTCAAACCTAGGGGAACACCAAGATTATCAAATATTTCCCAGAAAACAAAACCCACTACAACTTAGGCACACACAGAGTGAACATGACACATATATGGAAGAGCACAGGTGTGTTTGATGTATCATCATATAGTCTTTAAATATTGGAAGTTGCTCCCTCCTTTAACACCAAGCATAATATGCCTTCAAATCCTTGGGATTTTGAATGATACATTACAATGTAGATCCTGCAATTAAATTGTCTTTAGAATAAAAGCAAAAGTATACACAAACCCATTGGGCTACACTAGCAAGCGGCAGGGATGAATGGAGACATTACTGGTGCCCGATCGAGCAAATTGAAGATCAACAGGATGACAAGGGATACAAGTGATACAAGAACTAAATGGCATTAAAGGATGTTTTATCATAAAATATGGCACAAACTGACAATAATGAGACAATTAGAAACAAATGAATTTATCATCATCCATGGCGAGTCAGGGGTACATTTCCATGTGAGCCTCTACATAAAATTTAGGTAAGTCACTATTGAATGATCACTATTTCTACAGTACTATTGCCTAGTTTTAGATAGGTGGTAGTATTATTCTTGCCCTTTTCTTGAAACATTTTACCTGATGTCAAATGTTAATATTAGCCTAAAGCTGAAAGTTTACACAGCTGGTGGCCACAGTGACAGCACATTTATTAAAGAACATTCTTTAAAATATCACTTAAAAATTCTTATTCTTTGCCCCCTCTCTAAATATATAGTTTTATAAAGTATAAGATGGATGGTGTCCAGAAAAACCAAACCCTTGGGTTCTGACAAGAAAACTGAGGTTACTAAGTGAGGGGAAGAGTGGGAAACTAGAAATAATGTATGGGCAGTGCTCTAGGTTTGGGACACTTTGGGAATTGTGATAACAGAGCAAGTTTATTTTCAGAGTATAAGCATTTTCACTATTGTAAATGATATAATGACAATAACAAGTTCTAAATGTATAGCATCAGATCACTCAGTTTGGATGCTTTTTCTTCAATAATCTCAACTTTATTCCACTTAAACTCCAATATCTATCCTCAAAATGGTGATTCTTGAGGTCACAGTATTGTGGGGAGGGCCATTGCCTTACATAAGGCTGATCAGGGTTCAATCTCTGGAGTCCCACATGTTCCCCCTGGCACTGCCAGGAGTAATCCATGAGTGCAGAGCCAAGAATAATAACCTCAGAGCACCACCGAGTGCGACCCCAAAAGGCAAAGCAAAAAAACAAAACAAAAAAGAAAGATAAAGAAAAGTCAAAGTCCTGATTCTTAATGTCTTCCAGGCAGAACCTGTCTCCTGAGGTCCAACCTCTATTTTCATGACCTGGATCTGAGTTCATTGTGTCTCTGCACTCACTTAATGTTTAATGGATATAAAATGTTTTATATCCAGTCAGGTGATTTTCTGTATCTATATAGATTTTTTTTACAATCATTGACATATTAATGAACATAGTTAAGCATTATCTATGATATAATATTTTCTTATAAATCCAGCATTACCTTTTTAGGATAAAACACACTTCTATAGGTTAATTCAGATTTTCTTTTAAAAAACTTTGGGTAGTATATTTGTAGAATTTATCTCAGTAATTTAATGTATTAGCACAAAATTATTTTTACTAGGACTGAAGCAATAGCACAGTGGGTAGGGCATTTGCCTTGCAAGCGGCCGACCCGGGTTTGATTTTTCCGTCCCTCCCCGAGAGCCTGGTAAGCTACTGAGAGTATCCCACTCACATGGCAGAGCCTGGCAGCTACCCATGGCGTATTCGATATGCCAGAAACAGTAACAACAAGTCTCACAATGGAGACATTACTGGTGCCCGCTTGAGCAAATCGATAAACAATAGGATGACAGTGTTACAGTAACATTTTAAATCCATATGCCTATAGAAAACATATATAGTTTTAAAAAAATATTTAACAGCTTGTTATTGATTTACAATTTTATGGGATTTCAGGGTTTAGCTTTATTTATCTCTATGTAAATGTCACCATCTCCACAATTAAAGAAAACTATCTCATACGTGGTATTAAAAAAAGCTTAGTAAGGGAATAACAAATGATCGAAGTCATCAGAACTATAGACCTTTGTCTACCGAATTGAGCTTACCTGGGAGGGTGGGAATGACCTTGGGACACTGGCAGAGGGAGGTGGGCACTCTGGTAATGGGTGTTGGAACTTTGTATGCAGGAGAAGTATAATTAGCAGCATGATAAATCATGATACTTCAGTAACTACAATTTTAAATAAAAGAAAGCACTTGCTACCACAGTCCTTAGTATTTAACAAACTTTATACTAGCTACCATATTATTATCATCACCATCATCATCATCTACTTCAAGAAGAATATTCTATCTTGCCAATTTAATGTTTTCCTCCCATTGTACTTCAATAACATCTAAAGCTTTGATTAAGTTGATCAAAATAAAATAGGATGTACCTCAGTGGCAGAGCACATGTGTGAAGCCCTGAGTTTGATATCTAGCACTGCAAGGAAAAGAAAAAGCATGTTATACTACAAAAAGGCAGGTATGAATTATTAATAACTGCCTACCTTCACAGGGAGGAATAAATTCCATAATCAAAACACATACTACTGCCTTGCATTTTTCTCAGTTACCTTATAAGTCATACACATCTTTCCAATCTATAATTGGGTAAATCAACAACCTAGACATTGTCCCCACTCGAATTCCCACTCTTAAAATATGCTAACATTCACTGAGTTTTGCAAGTCTGTCTCCTAATGCATTTTATAACCTGGCCCTTTCTGGTACAATAAGTATTGTTACAATGAACTATTATTTATTAAGATCATTGTGATTGTTTCTTATCAGAAAACTGGTAACTAGAGGGTACATTTTGGGCCACATCTGGAAGTACTCAGGTCCTATTCCTGGCTCTGTGCTCAAGGATTACATGTAGTACTCAGGTGACCATATGTGGTACTTGGGGGATTGGGAGGGAGACTCCACTCTGGCACACCGGTGGTGTTCTGTGCTTAGGAATCACTTTTGCCAGTGCTCAGGGGATTATACAGACTTCCAGGGATCAAATCTGAGTCATCTGCACACAAGGTCAGTGCCTTAACCCCTGAACTATCTGTGCAGCCCCCTATAACTAAAAGTTTTAAGTTACTTTCTAAGATAACACTTACGATCACCTCAATTGGAGTATCTACCACACCACACTGAATTTGTATGCCAATGTACTACAGTGCCAACTTAAGTAGCCGATTTCATGAATGTGAGGATTATGTTTTATTCAAAGTGGGTAGCTTGATACCTGGTACATAGTAAGCTACAAAAAGCAAATATTGCCAAAGTGAGTCAATCATCCTTTTCCATTCCATTTCCACACATTGAAGTTGAATGGTTATCCTTAAAATTGTCCCAAATATGCAGTCAGGCTACAAAGACACAGTTCTGGATCATGGGACCAGAAATCCCTTAGGGGGTTAGGAATTACTTCTAATAGCTTCTGTGGGAAGCACGTCGGCCAACAGAAGAGAAAAATGAGTCAGGTCCAGAAAAAGGGTAGGACTAGAAAAACCAATGAGAATGTAATCATCTCTCTTCTCTAAGATACACTTAGGTCAGCTCAAAGACAACTGAGATCTAGACCACACAATCAGGGCAACACAATCCTGGAAGAACAACCTGTCTACCACCATGATGGATGCCATGGAACACAAACTGGATACACCTCCAAAGAGGGAGGCAGGAGAATAATTTCTCAGCTACTGACCTCTTTAGAGATAGTTCTTTATCTAAAAAGAGCTTCATTTTCCAAAGGCATGTTCACTCTCAAAACATTCCACATTCAGTGACTGACCCATTCAGGGATAAATAAGAACACTATCCCTATACTCAACATCACCATCGCTATCTCTCTAAACCTTCTTCCTTTTCTTTCCTATTATAGGGCTGATATCAAGAACAACCTTCCAATAAATTACCACTTGGCTGAATTCTGTCTCACAACCCGTTCTTCAGTATCTAACCTGGAACAACCAAATATAATAAAGGTGGGATGTTTTATTAAGACAGCCCATAACCCAGAGAGAAAGAATAAACAACTGCTACATACCAGATTTCATCCCTCGACTTGTTTTAACCTTTTTTTTGGGCGGGGGGTGAAGAAAGTGTGGCACACCGGCCAGTGCTCAGGGCTTATCCCTAGAACCGCTTAGTAGTGGTGCTCCAGAGAACAAATGTGATGCTAAAGATTGAACCAGGCTTGGCGAAGTGCAAGGCAAGTGCCTTAACCTCTGTACTATCTCTCCAGTTCAACTTGTTTTAACTTTTCAGAGGTGAAAAATTACAAAATCTTGGTTAATATCAATTTGAAAAAATTTTAAAGCTGAAGTTCTAGAAACAGTGGGTCAGCCTTTTCACAGATGCTGAGAGAAGACATTCTGCATGCTTCCACCTTGCACTGTCCCACAGTCCAGCCCAGTGTCCTTCATTCATTTATTTTACCCACCCAGCCCCAAGGATATTTGAGAAATATGGGTCTTTGGTCAGTTTATTTCCCTTAATAACTTAAATCTCTAACCTGACTTTCCCACAAAATGTAACCCTCCTTTACAGACTGAGTTTGTGCAAATAGTAGTCATCTTAACAGCTTTCTCCCAGAAGATGCTGGAATGGAGGTTCAATGCATATTTGTGAAGCCAACAAAATTCACCACTAGACCCTCTACACTATTTGTGATCATCACAATTGTTTTTTTAGAACCTTTAGTGTGTTCCCAAGGCTTAAGGATGAATACAGACTATTGGAGTGATTTGACAGAGCCAGTGCCAAAAAGATAGTCAGAGGTTAAGTGACACACATAACTGAACCTGATTTAATTCCCGGCACTACATATGGTCCTCCAAACACCACCAGGCATGACCTTTGAGCACAGAGCCAGGAGTAAGGTCTTAGCACCACTGGCTATGGCCCAACCACTTTCCCTCTCCCAAAAGGAAAAGTCAGAAGCACCAATGGGAATGGCCCTGGACACCAGATGTGTCATCTCTCTCCCCCATTCCCCAACCATCCTTCAACACCCCCCTCCAAAAATCAGAGGCAATGGTAGCTCTTTTTTTGTCTTGGCTGAAATCACCAAGAGCAAACCCCTGGAGGACTTAGCCCTGAGCTGTCCAAGTGCAGGTAAATGACTTAAGTAATTGCAGTCCTTGGGCAGTCAGTCAAAAAGCAGAGTTGAAACTATATAAGGGCAATTGCTCCTACAGAGGAAAAATGATCAACTATTGTTAGACAGAATAATATGTGACTGCTGACATTTCACCCTTTATTATTATAGCAATACTTTAAGAAAGAAGTGTAGTTAAGGTTGTCAGAATTTCATTTTAACCCCCTCTTTGAGGCTGTTAAAAATTCACTCATGCTGAAACTTGCCTTTCAGGTTCTCAGCCAGATTTGTGCTTTGTTTTTAATCCGTTGTTCTCTAATGGAATGCAAACTGTAGTGCAGGGAAAAGGGCTTTTCCAAGGATCCTTCTACAGGCTGTTTGGCACTTGAGTTCATTTTGCCTTACTCTCTCTACTGTCTGCAAAAGATTAGTTTTCAACAACAAAAACAACCCAAAAGATACATGCAACTGAGAGGGAGGATTAAAAGGCTTTTTGGCAGTGTTTATAAAAATAGCTTCAGTAATAAGCAACACTTAACAAGTAGGAATCTGTTCAGATGCCCTCACTAAAGGAAACCAAATCTTGGTATGAAATACATGTCCATCAGACATGTTGCTGTAGTCAATATGCACTTTTGCACCATTTTTTGAACAAAAGATAATCAATGGTACAACATAGAGGTGACAATCAGGTAGGAAGGAGCAACAAGGGATCTGTCCCAAGGCTACATTTGCATAGCAAACCCACTGATTTTGTTTGAGCTGTGTGCTCTTGATTTAGAAAGCTCTCCTTGCCCCTCTTCCCCAAGCCACCTCTTACCAAAAACAGCATGCTACAGGAAGGGAAAAGAATTGACAAGTAATGAGTCAGTTACTGTATTCACACACATAATGCCAGGTACTTCATCAACATAAAATACCACTAACATGCCAAGAGTCAGATGTCTGCCATGCCTACTTAGTAAGCAAAAATATACTTGAAGGATATTTGCCTGTGCACAAATGACTTTAAAACACTCTGGATTTGCTGTGCTTATCCAGCTGTCCAGCTTGTCTTATTATTTTGATCATCATATGCGATATTACCATATATAATAGAGTATTGACTTTTGTAGACATCCGCCAGCTCTTTGAGAGACCTGTTAGGTCTTGCATGTGTCATCCTTCCCATTACAGTAGTCCCAGAACCTGGGAAAGTGCTATAATTAGCCTTTTATTATTATAAGCATTTCTGCAATACTTTCCATATGCAAACTGCCTAACAACCAACTCTTCTCCTTATGTCTCAGACGAAATCTGATCACTCAACACTTGTTAGCTCTGCTTTATGGCCCTCAATCCACAGGCCAGGAGTTCAGAGAAATCAAGGGTTATGTAGCCAACTCAATCTCAGGACAACACAACTGCTGTTTATATCCAGGCTCACAGTCTGGCAGCCCAGCTGCTACCTGACCCTTTTCCTGAATAATTTTTACACTTAGAATTTAAAAAACATTACAGTAAGAATACTGGCCCCCAAAAAATTTTTTTAAAAATTTAAAAAAAAAATTTTAAAAAAATAAATAAAAAATAAAGAGTAAATAATGAAAAAAATGAGAAAAAAAAGAATACTGGCCCCCAATTCTTTGTTTTTCAGTATGAAAAACATATAGCCTGAGCTCTCACCAAGTATTCCTAGATTTATTTTGTCAGATCTGAGCAATTTGCAGATCTGGCAGGCAGGCAAAGGCAAAAGTGCAACAGGTGTGTGTGCGGGGGGTGGGGGGGGGGGTGGGGGGGTGGGGAGTGGGGGAGAGGGGGACTGGCGGTTCAGAACGATAGTACGATGGGTAGGGTGCTTGCCGCACACATGATTTGCCCAAATTTGATTCCCAGCATCCCCTATGGTTCTCTGAGCCTTGTTACGAGTAATTCCTGAGTGGAGAGTCAGAAGTAATCCCTGAAAACTGCTGGGAGTGACCTCCCACATCCCCCACTCTCCAAATGCAACAGGTGGATCTGGTGAGTTGGCTGGATTTGGGGAATATTCTGGGGCAGTAGTTCAGGAACATACATCATGGCCATATGAAGGTGAAGTGCAGTGGTTCTATTTTTTTAGTAAGGAATAAATAGGAGGCAAAACATATCAGAGGCATAAAGGACAACTGTACTTCAGTTTTGGTAAAAGGTAAAGGGATTTATACAATCTAAAGAGAAACCAGAGAATGTAGTAGTTCAGTTTGGGAAAGGGTCAAAGAAAGATGTCCCTCTCTCTTTGGAGTCAGGTTGTTTTGTCTATCATTCCTGACTAATGAAGTCATCCCATATAGACATTCGGTACGGATGGTTTATATATATATACATATATATATTGTGGCAATAAATGTTTTATTACCCCATATCATCACTTCATAATCTCCATGATACTTGCTATTAAATCCAGAGACTGCGAATCCTTGTTAAACTCTGTTTTTGAAACTGCATCTTCATAGCTCCATGGTATATGTTCAAAAATATTCAGAATAGTTTATTTTTCAACGAGGTAAAGTGCTGCTAGTTGTTTTAATTTAGAGTATTTATAGATGTAAGATTCCTTTTTATTCTTAATTTAAACCTAATTTGTTTCTAATATGCAGTCCCTTCCTCCTTAAGTCGATTGGCCTAACCCATCCCTCTTCCACTTTCAAAAACATGGAGTCTTTGCTTTTGTTCTTTCATTCCCTGCCAAGCACCTGCATCAGTATCACCTGCCATCATCATCACCAACATTTGTTGAAAAATTTCCAGGTTTTGTGCTGAGAGTTTTATACATGCTAACTGATTCACTGTTCACAGAAATAATAGAAACAGTAGAATCTCCATTTTACAGAATGTGCATCTTGGGGCACAGAAAAGTTAAGTAATTCACAAGAAAGTCTCATACTGAAATTGGGACATTCCATCCGGTCTGAAGCCAGGCTCCTCACCACTATGTTTTATCTTTCTAAATTGGCAACCATTTCCAAAAAATTTTTCTTTGTAGCCTTTCATTTGATTCTTATGACTATACATATTGCTTTGTTTAAACCAGAAACTCTCAGTTTCCTCCAAATGTTGTAAAAGCTCATAACACTTTCATCTTTACTGTTGAATCTGTTGAGAGGCTGGCTATTTTTCTAATAATTAAATTAATTGAATTCACTGTCAATTTAAAATAATAGATTTGCCCACCTAAAAAAGTTATACTAAAGCTGTAAACCAACCTAAAAACATTCTCCGTAACTTCTTTTGTCCTTTTATAATATATTGGACAGTGGACAGAAATAGGAAGTATTTTTAAATGTCTTAAGTTGTAAGTGACTGTATCTGAAAAACCAAACAATTCAGGATTAATTTATAATTAAATGAATTTGACTAGATTTTTATTTTCCAGGACAAATTTCAGAAATTATTTGCAGAGGTTTGAGACATAAAATCCTTGGAATTTACACACACACAACATACATACACGCAAACACTCTCACACACACACACCTCTGTTCTCCCGTATTTGCAGTTAAGGTCTCCAGGATGAGTTTAGATATTAAGGGACCATCACATCTTTGGTTCCAACAGGAAGAGAGCATTAAACTGTTTTAATTCCTAATGTGGACCAGGGTTTGCCTTTGTTTTAGTTTTTTTACTGACAATCGTTAATAGATAATTTTTATATACCCATACTAAAATGAGTAGACTGCTCAAAGAACTGATATAATTCACTGGAAATTAACCAGATTGTAGTGAATCAGGATTTGCATGCATGCCTATGAGCTTTTATGCCTATTTTCCTATCTTCTCTCTTGGTATAAAAGGGCATTTGCTTGGGGATTTATTGAAATTGATGACACTTCATCATGGTCTCGTAAAGCACATATATGACCCACTTAAGCTCGGTTGTATAGCCCATTCATATTCCCTTCTTAGATAAGCACTTATCCCTTCAACGATAATCTCATCTTTGGAGAAGATGAACCTATCTTCATGAGCAGTAGCAACGCCAAAGCTACAGAGGAAAAGAACTTATTCTTACACTTGAGGTTGGTCTGAAGGCTTAGATGATGGGGGTCCTTACTATTGGTTAAATTGTTCCTAATCTTACCTGCATTGCAGTGTAGCAAAGAAATCTTGGTATGGATGGTACATTTGTCTAATTTTTATTATACCCAAAATATGTTTTTATTATATTTCTAGATCAGTGTGTCTCAACCTTTTTCTAACTGTGACCCTGGTGACATTGTTTCCTTCCTATAGTCCCTGTCCTACAGATGGACACCTTATGATTTGTATCCTTTTTTTTTTATGTGATTTTCACCTGTGCCCCACCCCTGAATATTCTGGAGGTCCATAAAGGGCCATGTGGCTCCTCGTTGAGAAACACTGTTGTGAAGAAATGATTTATCTGTCTTTTTCTTAAGCATTTTCAGACAAGAAAACTTTTCACACTATAAAAAGATGATAGGCCTAAATGCAAGAGCTAAAGCTATAATACTCTAAAATACAGGAATTTTTTTCATTGCTTTAAATTAGATAGCATACTAAAAGTACAAGCCAAAAGAAAAAATTAAACACATTGTATCTTATCAAAATTAAAATGTTCATGCCTCACTGGAAAATTTCAGGAACATGAAAAAACAATTCTAAGAATGAAAGCAAATATCTGCACATAATTTTCCTTTTAAGGGATTCATTTCTAGAATTAAGGACTTTCACAATTCAGTAATGGAAAGCCAAATAACTGATATAGAAAATGGGCAAAAAGGTATCAGTAGAAACTTCTCCAAAGATGATATACCAATGGATAATAGGCACTTGAAAAGTATTTCAACATTATTAGTCATGAGGGAAAACGCAAACCCAAACCACAATGACATAGCATTTCACAGTAAGACTATTTATTATTACAAAGATAACAAGCATTGGCTAGGCTATGGAGAAATGGGAACTGTCATCTATAGCTGGTGAAAATGCAAGATGCTACAGCTGCTTTTAAATACTTTTTGAGAGTTTCTTAAAAGTCAAATGGAGTGCCAACAAAATACCTCAATGATTTGAGAACATGCCTTGCATGCTACAGCCCTGAGTGCAGTCCTCAGTAGTACATGGTCTCCTGAGAACTGTCAGGAATAACTGTCAAGCACAGAGTTGGCAGAAGACCCTGGCAGTGGCCCCTGAACCAAAATAAATAAACAAACACTAAGTTTCCAAATAACCCAGCAATTCTATTACCGAGAAAAAGAAATACATATATACATGAAAAATCTTGTACACTTATATTTGAAGTAACATTATTCATAACAGCCAACATGTCGAAAAATCCAAATTTCGGGGGCTGGAGCGATAGCACAGCGGGTAGGGCGTTTGCCTTACACGCAGCCGATCCGAGTTCGAATCCCAGCATCCCATATGGTCCCCTGAGCACCGCCAGGGGTAATTCCTGAGTGCAGAGCCAGGAGTAACCCCTGTGCATCGCCAGGTGTGACCCAAAAAGCAAAAAAAAAAAAAAAGAAAAATCCAAATTTCTATCAACTGAAGAATGGAGAAACAAAATGTGTTGTATCTTTGTAATAGAGTATTATTGATTATAAAATGGAATGAAATTCTGATGCCTGCTATAGTATGCATGAACCCAGAAAACATAAGCAAATTAAAAAGCCTACATAATTTCTGTGACATGTGCAGAATATGGAAATCTTAGAGACAGAAGAAGGCTTATTGTTAGGGCTGGGGTGAAAAAGTGACTACTAACAGATTTCTTTCTGGGGTCATAAAAATGCTGTAAAATTGGTGATGGTGTTTGAAGCACATATCTTGAATATTTAAACAAAACACTGGTCATACAAACTTAATTTTTAATTGATTACATCTTTTTTCCATTTGTCTTTCTTTGGTCATACCTATAGCGTTTCAGTGCTCCTACGTGCTCTTCAGTGGGGATTTGATCCCAGTGGTGCTCTTGGGAAAATGCAGTATGAGAGATCAAAACCAGGCTTCCCATATGCAAAACTTATACTTATGACTTATACTTATACTTATGACTATCTGTCTGGCCCCTGGATTGTACAAGTTTACTAGATCGTTAGTATGTTAAGTAATTTTATCAATTTAATTAATATATATCAATAAGCTACTACACATGTATGTAATTATATATTTATGTATTCATATATGTATATATGTATAAATATATATGTACATATACATATATGTATACAGCTTCATAGTGGGTGTTGGATCTTATAATGCCCCTTAAAAATCACTTGCAGATACTTCTCAAATTTCATGCTCAATCCTGATGTTTTGTTTTACTTGCTTTCCTAGGCAATTTTGTCATGCAAATACTTGCCATTGAAGAGTAAAGTGCCAGAGTATTCCTTTTACTCTATACATTTTCCTGTTACTTTCTTGCTGAATGACATCTGTGAAGTTGAAGTGTCCTCTCAGAAATTACCATTCTGATCAGTCCTTTAGGATCATGCTACAGAAGAGACTAAAAATTGGGAGGTGTTTGGATACACACCCTCACCTTTTCGAGATCAAGGGAGAGACTTTCTGCTCCACTAGTTGGACACCTGAACTTTTGATTTCCTTTCTCTTCATAGTAAATTGTGAGTTGAGGTTTATATGGTTCTGATTTTGGAATCTTTGTCAGCAGAGCCTAAATGGTGTTCCGAGATTAAATGCTTGGAACCAAACCATTTACCTAATTACTTGAAGAGATTCACTTTTGTTCTTCTCATTTAAAATTCCATCCTTGAAAACTACTAATTTACTGCTGGAATGATTCAATTCAGTGGCTACAAGGAGCCCATAAATATGACCACAGCTTTGCTGCTTATCAACACCAGATATAAAATGCTGTTGAATGATGGATTGCTTTCCCCTTAAAGTATATAAATTCTTTCTTTCCTGTTCTTACACATTATTTTGAATCAAAACAGTTTATGTGGCTGAAAAAATAAAAATGACACATTTCCCAGTCTAGAGGTCAGAAGTCAGGGAAGCAGTTGGGAATCAACATAAAGACTTAAATTCAATTTGATGAAGTGAAAACTAGATAAATATTTTAAACCACTCAGATGTTGTTAATCTAATTAAAAGACAGCTGCCAATAATTTCCTTTTTTATTTTCGGGTTGCACCTGGCAGTGCTCAGGGGTTACCTCTGGTTCATGCTTAGATCACTTTTGGGGACCCTATGTGGTGCTGGGGATCAAACCAGGTTTGGCGGCTGTGTGCAGGCTAGTACCTTAACCACTGTACTGCCTCTCCAGCCCTAGATGCTAATAATTTTTCAAGTTAATGGACTAATGCTTTTCTGAATAGAGCGCGAAAAGCAGCATATATGAAGATTTTGAATATTGAATTAATAAAAGAAAAGAACTGTCAACTAGTTTGACACTGTCAATACTTTGAAAAACTGATATTCTGAAGTGGACCATCAAAGTAATTTATTATCATGGATGTGACATAAAGGTAGTCATTTAGGTGCTGAGAGATTTGCTACAAATTTCTGAGAACAAGTTCATAAAGCCTCATCTAGCTGTCACTGATATACACAAACACTTCCCTCTCTTTTGCTTTTCTTTTCTTTGGCACACAATAATGAATAAACCAAGAAATCACACATTGTAATCTCAGGGTAATTAAAAAAAATCAATGTTCAAGCAAACACTGTTGACCCCTGCACAAATACATATTTTGCTGCAGTCCACAGTCCTTCCCCTTAAAAAAAATTGACTTTTCACAGTTCTGGGTATGCCCTACTCTCAAAGGGAAAGTAAGTAGCTAATATGGTGAGAAAAAAATCAGCTGCTAGTTTCTTCTCTAGTCTATAAAACTATGAAAATTGTAGCTTCTCTAGAAAAATAAATATGTACAACCAAGTGATAATACAAAACTAACAGTAACTTCTATATTGTGTGATAACTTTTTTGTGTTAATAGTGAGAACAGAACTTTGGTAGAGAGTTTGAAAATAATTAGTAGTAAATACTAATCACTGTCACTGTCATTCCATTGCTCATCGATTTTTCTCAAGCAGGCACCAGTAACACCTCCATTGTGAGAGTTGTTAATGTTTTTGGCATATCGGATACACCACAGGTAGCTTGCCTCTCCATAGCTTTGCGGGCTCTCGGAGAGGGGTGGAGGAATTGAACCTGGGTCGGCCGCGTACAAGGAAAACTCCTTACTCGCTGTGCTATCACTGCAGCCAAATACAAATATTAAATCATATTAATTTTTTAAAAAACAGATTAAGGCATAGCACATGTAGGTCATACAGAACTCAGATTATTGAAAATAACCCCCCAACCAGACATAGACATTTCTGTTAACATTTTGCTCTCTCTAATCTACCCAAAACATATAAAAACAACCAATTTGAAGTTCTGACTCTTTTCCAGCTGGTATAACTCTTAAGATAGGCTACATAATTTGATTCAGAGAAAAGTGAAAAGTCGAGGCCTTTGTTCAAAACAGTGACAGTAAAGTTGCAAACTAAGCACAGAGCCCAGTAGAGCCCAGGGTCTTACATAGGATTTTGCCCATGGTGTCAGCCCTATCAAAAAGTAAGAAAATGAGGTGGAGGAGTTCTGCTGACCCGTATATGCATGCACGTCTGTTATCTTCAGATAGTTTGTTTGGTTTCTCTTGGAAGGATGCATGCATGCATACATCCTACAGCTTTCATGTGAATTTCTCATCTACAGAAGAAACACTAGAGAAATGATCTCTGTAAGGTTAGAAGTCAAATGACAAAGTCTGATCTAAACTCATAACTTCTGCACTGGCATTCTGTCCCCAGCGGCATGCTACTGGCCTCCAGTTTAAATAATAATAATAATAATAATAATAATAATAATAATAATAATAATAATAATAATAATCTGAAAATAGTAACTATCACAAAAAATGGAGGGAGCTGGTAATGGCAGACATCACCTGACTGGACCTTCCTTTTCAACTCTTCTGTGTCAAGAATAAAATGCAGGGGCTGGAGCAATAGCACAGTGGGTAGGGTGTTTGCCTTGCACGTGGCCGACCTGGTTTCGATTCCCAGCATCCCATATGGCCCCCTGAGCACCACCAGGGGTAATTCCTGAGTGCAGAACCAGGAGTAACCCCTGTGCATCGCCGGGTGTGATCCAAAAAAAGAAAAAGAATAAAATGCAGTTTTTAAAGATCAGTTTAAAAATTCCTTTCCTGAGTCAACTCATCCAAGTGTGGGGAGAAGACATGATATCACAGCTTCAAACACTGAGGCAAATTGCCTTTGCCTAGAGCACAGTGGGCCCCTGGGAGTTAATGATCATAGACCAAGGTGATTATTAGTGGATGATTGTGAAGCAACACGTTAATAAACTAATCAGTTTTCCTGTATAAATATTTAAAATAATTCTGTGATAATTTGAACTTTAACCCCGACCCAGTTAAGTGCAGTTATAACCTGCATTTATATCCAAGGTTCTAACAAGTTACTATCTTACAGATGTCCTTCAATGCAAGGGCACTTTCAGAGAGATAAGCATGTGAGTGGAAACAAAGACTGACATTTTTAACATAAACCTGAGTTGTGGGCTTTTAAATAAAACACAATGCATGTACTTTCCACACTAAGTTAAATTTAATTTATAAAACATCTGGTGCAAGGACATTATCACTAAAGATATTGTATATCTCCAATATAAATGAAGCTTTACTGGCTTATTATTGAAAACACTCATCCAAGTGACAAAAGTTCAAGGTATGCTGAAAATACCGTGATGCAATAAAAAAAAAAAACACAAAAAGGCAAAGGAAGGCTTTAAGATTCCTTCAATAAAGCAAGATTTTAGGGCCACAGAGATTGTCAGTTCAAATCTCAATTTCATATAGACTTCATTTTTGTGAGCCTGGGCTAATTTGTCTGCAAAAGGCAGTTAATGCCAAAGTGAAACAGCTAGACCAGAAGATTTCTAGCTTTCTCTCTGCAGTTTGAATTCTATGATTCATGTACTTTTAATTATACCTTATTGAGCTGCCCCTCAGAATTTTCACTGGAGGGTTAACATTAGTTTTGCAGATCCAACACTTTCTATAACTTTATGGTCTGTAGGTAGCAAAGAGGAAAACAAAATATTCTCTGGCACGAGTAAATTTGGAATAATTATAGGTCTGGCATTTTGAAAATGAAGGCTGGATGAAAATGGTACAAAGTCATGAGTAACCCAAAGCGTCTGAGGCTACAGCACTTACATCTCATTAACTGCCAATTACTGTATTCATAATTTAACACAAAAAGGAAAAACACAAATGGGGCTTAGAAAAAAAAATCCTTTTATCTAGACCAGTTTATAGTTGGCCTCTAAGGCAGAATTAATGCAATAGGTTGGGAAAGGGAGTAGTTATATTGAGTAATAAAAACGCATTTTTGATAACGTGGGGCTATAAAATTGGCTGGGCTGAATCTACTACCCAAAGACAAACAATACTTGCAGAGGAAAAGAAACAGGCTTTTCTGGATCAGAAGGTCCAGTATGTTTTTAAAGACTGCTTTTGCTGATAGTGTAGCATATCCACTTAAAGAAACATTTGAAAAACATTTTTGCATCTGAAATCTCTGTCCTGATAAGATCATGTTCAAGTCTTTCATCAAAACATTGGAAAGAAAATGCTCCTTATTTAATCTTTTTCTTTCATTATGAATCTTATTGCCACATTTTTTCACCATTACTATTATTTTTTTCTATTACCACCACTAATAATACTAATGCTGTTACCAGTATCACATTCACATCTGCATTTCAAAATGATATCTGATAGAAATCCCAATGACTAACATTTGATTGCTTATCACTTTTAGTTCCTGAATGGCTTTCTAGGCAGACTCTTTTGATTCTAACCTCAGTGTAGCCCTTGACCAGTAACTTCAATATTACTTGAAAACTTACCCTAAATTTAAGTTCTTGAGTCCCATCCTAGATCTATGGATTCCAAAGTTTGGGATAGAAAGTTAGGAATACATGTCTTAACAAATTCACCCAAAAGATTCTGATACTTAAATTTGCCAAGTTCTGCACAATAAAGTGAGGTCTATGCACTTAAGGGTCTCTTTGATCCCAAGTTGCACAATCAAAATACCCGAGTCACACAAAGCTGTCAAATGACTCACATGCAGTGCCAAATTGGGGAGCTGCTGCTTTCTGTTTTGGCCTGCTATCTGGAACTCATTAGTTTGCAATGAGGCTTTAAAATTTGTCCTCTCACCCAGTGATTTTCAATTTTTTTACACTTGATGACCAACATTAATTCACTGCCTAACCCATCTACCGTCCACCGCTCCTTACCCCTCCCTCCCTTTCCCCTTTCCTCCGTTCTTCCCTTCTTCTCTTCCTCCCTTCCTTCCTTTCCATTTCCTTACAAACACACACACAAGAAAAGTATACACAAACACACACAAGTACCCATACTTCTGTTAACCATTTAGATAAAAACAATTACAGAAAAATTAAATGCATTGTTAAATAAAATTAAATTTACAATCATTACCATGAAATTTCATAAATGATACTAGAATATATTAAACATGGAAGCTCTGGTACAGATTTTCTGTCTTATAAAATATTTTTCCTTTTACAAATACATAGTTGATGACTGATTTTCCTCATATATTTCAAAAGAATGAGTTCAGAAGCTCAGATAAAAGAGTTTATGTAGAGAGAGTGTATGGGGGAAGTTATCTTCCATAGAGGCAGGGGGAGGGGTGGGATGGGGGAATACTGGGGACATTGGTGATGGAAAATGTGTACTGCTGGAGGGATGGGTGCTTAATCATTGTATGACCGAAACTCAAACATAAAAGCTTTGTGACTATCTCATGGTGATTCAATTTAAAAAAAGAGTAGTTTATTTAGGCAAAGATATTTTCAAAAATGTAAAATAATGTTACTTAATTATTTTTAAATTGGAAAATATAGGTATTAGAATATAAAAATAGTTAAAGCTATGTAATAGTAATATAAGCAGCTAGTAGTAAAATGTTATGTTAACATGCAGAGTCAATTATTGATATTTTAAATAAATTAATATTTTAATGTTTCTTTGAAAGTTTCTAGTATAAATATTAGTAGTAAAATGTTATGTTAACATGCAGAGTCAATTATTGATATTTTAAATAAATTAATATTTTAATGTTTCTTTGAAAGTTTCTAGTATAAATATTAATGAGCAAAAGCTCTTCTTAATAATTTTGAAGAATCAGATGAAACATTTTAAGAACTGCCCATACAAGAGTCTCATATTCTTATAAGAAATCTTCATATTATTTTCTACTTTTTTCTTTATACTTCTAATTAAATCTCAAAAGAAAAAGCCTACCAGAGCATATAAGAACCCCCATAAATCTTTATGCCTCAAACTATACCAAACCTAGGAATGATCATTAAAAAATACAGATCCTGAGAATATGAGTAAAAAAGTCATGATTTTATTTACTTTCATTATGTGAGTTTGAATAATTTGTACATTTTAATGTTGATTTTAGTATCTCTTTTGCAGGTTCTCTTTCAATACGTATTTTGTTAAGCATCTTGCATACATCATTCTCATACATCATTCTCATGTCTATGTATCTCTGAAGTAATCTAATAAACAGGTAAGTAATAAACAATTGATTGAAGGAGCCTGGTGCTCAGTGGTCTGTGGGCTATTTTTATCCCAGTTCTTAGTTTGATTATTAAAGGTCTTTTTAAAAACACACACACACACACACACACACACACAAAAGCTTTGTCCATGACTACTTTTGGACTACAAGGGAAATTCGAGTGTTTTAAGATATTGTAATACCCAGGGGCTGAAGCAATAGCACAGCAGGTAGGGCGTTTGCCTTGCACGAGGCCGACCCAGGTTCTATTCCCAGCATCCCACATGGTCCCTGAGCACCGCCAGGAGTAATTCCTGAGTGCAGAGCCGGAAGTAGCTCCTGTGCATCACCGGGTGTGACCCAAAAAGCAAAAAAAAAGATATTGTAATGCCCACAAAATCAAAAGTATTTACTACTTGTCACCTATTTAAAATGTTCAGAGTCCCTGGTCTTTTTAATTTGGTAAGAATTAATTTTCTTTCTATATTTTGCAAGACTACTTTACATATCAAAGAAATCTTATCTTGCAGATGTTTTTCTATTACATTTAAAGTCTTGATCTTTTTGTCATTTTTTATGTATAGAGTTTATATTTTATGTACAACCTTGATCAAATGTAATTATACTTTTGGTTTAAAAGAATTAATTTTTAAATGATTTATTGGATATTTACTTTTACTTTCTTTCACAGATATTTTTAAATTAATTACTATTGACTGAATTCTCTAGCAATTCTGATTACATTACACTGTTGGAGAAAATTCCATTTCTAAAATATTGATTTATTTTGAAAAGAAGTACAGAATGTTCTGTTAAATCTTTTCTTCTTCCAAATTATTTTATGGCTTCATTTCAAAGTAGTCTAATAAAGTTTTTATACTTATTACTAGTTATTTTTACTTTAGGGTTATATAAATGACCTTCCCCTAATTATTTCAAAAGTTTAGTATGGCAAAGAAGTATGTTTTATTATAGTAAGTAGTTTCCACACTGAACTCCTTGCAGTTACAATACCTTCCTCCTGACCCAGCTGATGTTCTTGAATGGTTAATGTAGATGGAATGGGATTTGTTTGACATCCTTTTTTTGTGAGGGGGCTTTTTTATAATTTTGAGCTACACCCGGCAATGCTCAGGGGTTACTCCTGGCTCTGCATTCAGGAATTACTCCTGGCGATGCTGGGGGGACCACATAGGATGCTGGTCATTGAACCTAGATCAGCCTTGTGGCAAACGCCCTACCCGCTGTACTACCACTCCTGCCCCAGTTTGACTTATCCTTTATGGTCACTTAACCTTGCTTATTTTAATTTTTATTGAAGAAATACTGCATTATAAAATTATATAAATTGTAGGTATACAAAATTAAAAAGCAACATGTGTTGGTAATAAAAACTTGGGCTAAAAAAACGTACTTTATAAAATTAGAGAAAATATTCACACACTGTGCACCAGATAAAGTCTAATATCCAATCAATGTTCATAAAACATTCACAAATCTCAACAAAAAACAATAATTCAATAAAACATGGGGGTATGAGATGAACAGACATTCCTCAGAGGACATGTACACAGCCAGCATAATATAAAAGAAATGCTTCATGTTACTTATCAGGAAAAGTAAATAAAAGTAAATAAAACTGATAATGACATATCATCTCACACCAATGTTTGATAAATACTATATAAAATATTAAAATATTTATCTTTCTTTCAAATAAACATCTTAATTTCAAACTATCCTTTTATGCAATTAGACTACTGTCTGTTTCATAAAAAAAACTCTATCAATAATATTTAGTAAATTAAGTGGTAGTGATAAGATTTCTTTGTTGAATTGATAATACAAATTATAGCAAGAGATATCTCTATTGCAAACTCCTATGTTTTTAAGAAGCAACATTTTGGGCTATAATTTGTTATTATTTTTAAGGTTTGCTAGATTATTTTCTAGGTTTTTTTTGAGGGTTGTCAATCTGTGAGACTGATATTTAAAAAGTTTTAGAGTCATCTTTGATTGCCTTATTCTATAAAAAAGTAATTGTAATATTCTCACTTTTTCTGTATCCAAAATAGTTATAGCTGTCAATATTATAAATTGATATAAATTGCAAATCACAAAAGAGGTACATAAAATTAATAACACAAGAATGGTATATGGTAAAATTTACCCCACCAACTAATGTTGAGGGATTTTAAAACCTCAATAGTTAAAAATTGCAACCACCACCACTACAATTACAGTCATACTAAGATTTTAATTTCTTGGTAAAGAGGAGAAATATCTAATAAGTTGCTCTCATAACTCTAACAGCTTTTAGATAAAAAGAATAGGTTTCTTCTGCATGTGATGAGCTAACATTTCTCCTAAATCTATGGGAATAGTCACTGGATTGAGACCAATGTGGAGCTTAACTCGTGATATTAACACATTCAAAGAAAGAAAAGGTCAACTCCTGGAGCATGGCCACTTTAGATAAACTGAGCTGACAAAAAAACAAACTTTGGCAGTGGGTGTTGGGCACTGTCTACTGGAAGGAGACAGAATTCAAGAGCTCTGAGCATTCAGTATTGCAAACTGTGTCATCCAGTTGTGTAACAGGCATTTCCTCAGGTCTCCTGGTATCCTGGAAAAATGTCACTTAAGATTATACTTTATTAGTTCAGTGAACACCATAAACTTTCTGCTTATGAATTCATCAGTATTTGCTGATCCTGGAAGAGTCTGATATGGGAGGTGCCTATATCTGAAGAGAAAAAACCTTTTCTGGCTAGCAAACTTCATCCCTATGTTTTCATTTATTTATTTACCCTGGCATCTCCAAAACACATATACTAGTAGACTCACTAGCTGAAACTAATTATTTTACTATGATTTGAAATGTTATTGGTATACATTTTTGAAGAACATTTATTTATTAGAATATAAGAATATTCTAATTTATAAAAGTTATGTCCTTATTTTAGTACTGTGTTAACTATTTCATGTGGAATTTTACTGGGAAGTTGACAATTGTTGGGCTAGATAGTATTTCCAATTCATGAATCTATAGGTCATTTCCCTAGTTTCTTTCTAATATGGTGTAAGACTCAGGGGATTATCATTTGGCTCCCGCTAACATTTATCTAGGATACTTTCCAACCAAAAGTGTCAAAAAACCCTGAAAGAATTCTAATGCTTATTTTGGTGAAATTAATGAGGGGCAGCAGTTGTATCTTTGATTCTCCTACAGACTTATAGGTGATATTATAACTGAAATATTTGAGCCATTAGCAAGACATCAATAAGATGTCAATATGATTCACATTTAAAGTTACATTCTGTAAAATTACTTAAATGTATATTATTTAAAATACAGATAGGAACTTCATAAACAAATGGATAGAAATGAATATTTTATGAAACCAAAGTATAAGAATCTGCTCATGTTATTTTTATTGGAGACATGTATTTTGACCTGTAGAACAGAAGTGTCAGAGATCAGTAATTTTATCTTTCATGTCAACTAGTAAATGTGTGAGTATACTTTCTATTATTGAACAAAATGTATCTATCAATTTGCCAATGACAAAGTCACACTGAAAAAGAAAATGGTTTTATTTTCCCTCAATTATTCAAACAACACTTTTGAGAAGGGAATGACATTTGTTTTATGATTTGCTGTCATTTGGTTTTCCTTCCTACTTCAGATGGAATGAAACAATATTGTATAATTCTGCTGTTGTAATCACACTAAATTTTGACATATGCTCAGTATTTGGCTTCAAGAGCCACCATGTCACACCAGGTTCACACTTGGATCCAAACTTAAGTGCATGTGTGAACACGTGCATGAACATGTGTGTGAACTTTTATGGTATCACATTCCTATTAACAGAAACTCAAGCATATGTTTGAGACCACAACCCTCTTTCTCTTTTTGACACAGTTTTGTGATTAGATTAAGAAATATAAAAAACAGCATTAAAAATTAGAAAGGATATATACTTGTAAACATAGACTGTCGTTATGGCAAAGACATTTACATCAACTAAAATGTGCCTTCTGGAACCATAATCCAACCTACAAGGCATATTTTCATTTACTTTATAGACAGTTCAAATCACTGACGAAGAAGAAAACCTTTTCTATAAAAAAAATAAAGATGGTGAAATAATGCAGCTTATTTGAACATTAAACTATCCTCTATAAAAATGTCAACCTAACTGGATTACTTCCATCAATGCTACAAAAATAGAATCAGCAAATGAGACTTTGCTGCTGGCAGAGGAAAAAATATTTTTTTTGTATTTCATTTTTATGCTTTATGAGGTTACTGAAACCCTCAATGTAATTATGGTTTGACATTTTCTATCATTTTTTTATTTATAGTCTTCTATAGGAAGTGGTGTAAATTGCATATTATAAAACATCACTGAACAAGTTTTAAGCACCCAAAATGTCATAGAAGTGAAAATTGATTACTCAAAACATGAACAAGAGTCTAGTTATAAATTTAAGATCCATGAAACCAGAGTCAAAGCTCACCTAACCCTAAGTTAAGTCAGCACAAACAAAACACATACTATAGGAACTCAGATATAGGCATCATTTATATTTATATATTTTAAATCAAGTATGATAGCTGAAATAAAATAATATTATTACACTTGGAAATAAAAAAATACATATATGTGTAACAATGATTTATGGGAGGCAGTACAGTATAGTATTTAAGACTCATACTGACTCAAGTCAAGTCTGACCTTACTGTATATTAGCTGTATAATCCTGACTAATTTGTATTTACAGTTTCATTAGCTGTTCAGTGAGGATAAGAATAACATCTAGTGAATGCCATAATACCAATGTAAAAAATTAAGCAAAATAAAGTACTTTATACTTTGCCTGATACGTAAAAATTCTAAATAAATATCAAAATCCCCAAAAAGAGTATTTCACGTATTTCAAAAGACTCTTAAATATAATGATGATAGGCAACTGAGGAGATAGGCTGCCCATACAGCTGCAACTATATAAATCAATTTTAAAAATATGTTACTGATTTCATAGGTTAAAAGCAATCCATAAAACATCTGTACACATTCTTGCATTCAAGGCTCAATTTGTTAGGCTTGTCTGTGTTTAGTCACTTGGAACTCAATGTTTAGCAGACCTTTGATGAGGCAAGGTAAATAAATATCAGTTTCTAAATGTTATTTACCCATAGGCTACTAATGTTGATTACATTTTGATGAATACATTTTTCATGGAAGTGCTTGAAAATGAGTATCTGTTCATCACCAAAATGTACTACCAACATCAGTGAAAATTCCTATGACTCTCTTGATAGTCCAATAGAAAAATTTAGAAAGAAGCAATAAAAGAAAAACATTATATAAATAATATTAAGCTCTAGAAACCTCTACTGAGAAAATGTGCCTTTAGATTGGATAAGTGTGATCACAATTTAAATACAGGGGAAATGGAAAAAATTAATATTAACCTTAATATTAACCCATGTACATGAGCAGTTTATAAGAAAAAATACAAATACTCTAAAAGTATGCACTGTAGAACTGTTGTAGCACTGTTTTCTCATTGTTCATCGATTTTCTCAAATGGGCACCAGTAATGTCTCCATTGTGAGACTTGTTACTGTTTTTGGCATATCGAATATGCCATGAGTATCTTGGCATAATACAGAATACTCTCGGTAGCTTGCTGGGCTCTCTGAGAGGGACGGAATAATGGAACCCAGGTCGGCCGCATGCAAGGCAAATGCCGTACCCGCTATGCTACATAATATCAGGAAAGTCTATATTAATAATGACCCAACCCTCTAATTCAGAGTTTCCCCAAATGCTGTAATGAACCAGGCAGGTATATTAGTAGTCTCAGATTCAAAATAAAGATAAATTTCTAGGATGGCACTGTGTAATTTTTTTCTTTTCTGAAAATTGGTTGATAATTTGAGAATCTGTGCTCCAAATGACTATATAATAATTTCACAAATGGATAAATATATCTTTAAGTATATAGTCGAAATGACAAATATAAAGACAAAAGTTGTTAAAAATAACTTTCAAAACTCAACTGTTGCATTGTTTAATTTCAAAAGAAGAAAGAAAATGTCTTTGCTTCAGTGATCTATGTTGGGTATGGTGATTTCTGATTTATTTTGTGTTTCTGCTGAATTGGCACAGGAAAACATGCATGGTCCATCAACATCAATGAGCTATTGCTTGCCCAGACTAAGTGGTTTGAGAGTACTGAATTGGCAACATTTTCTATTCTCATTTTCTTTGGGCCATTGGCTAAAAGAGGTGACTGGGGTTAGCAGTTCAGTTACTATGAAGCTGAGTTCTTCCAGGGAGCTAACTGAAACTGCAACACTGGCCTCATTATAAGCTGGCAAATTCTCTGAACTAGCTCTGAAGTCTAGCCATGATTATGTGCTAAAATCAAATGCAAGATGACTTGAAGAATTATGGGCTTAGATCTTTAAAACATTTTCTAAAGAACAAAAGCAAAAGATAAGAACATATCATAATTCATTAACATATACCAATAGGGTTATAGAATTAACAGGCTTTCAAATTTATCACCAAGACAGGCTAAATAGGGAGGGATAAACCCAAAGAGATCTTTGAGCTTTGTTTTGAGCAATCATTTCATTCTCACTCAAGTCATATTGCATCACATAGGCAAGAAGAAAGCAGTTACTATTCAAATCCAATGAGGACTGATCATCTCATTGATGATAAGGGGCCATCCATGTTATATTTCTATACAAAGCTCTTTATTACAAAGCTCAAATACAATTAAAATACAAATTCTATGGTTGAAGAAACTCTGGTACATCTATACAATGGAATACTATGCAGCTGTTAGAAAAAATGAGGTCATGACGTTTGCATATAAGTGGATCAACATGGAAAGTATCATGCTAAGTGAAATGAGTCAGAAAGAGAGAGATAGACATAGAAAGATTGCACTCATCTGTGGAATATAGAATAATAGACTATAAGACTAACACCCAAGAATAGTAGAAATAAGTACCAGGAGATTGTTTCCATGGCTTGGAGGCTGGTCTCTCATTCTGGGTAACTCAGGGAAGGGACCACCAAGTAAAATGTGGTTGGAGGTCATGTGGGGGAAGGGTGATGAGGGCCGAATACAGACTAGAGACTGAACACAATGGCCACTCAACACCTTTATTGCAAACCACAACACCTAATCAGAGAGAGAGAACAAAAGGGAATTCCCTGCCATAGTGGCAGGGTGGGGTGGGGGGAGACCGGACTGGGGAGGGGGGGAGGGATGTTGGGTTTACTGGTGGTGGAGAATGGGCACTGGTGAAGGGATGGGTTATTGAACTTTGTATGGGGGAAACATGAGCACAAAGATGTATGGATCTGTAACTGTACCCTCTCGATGACTCTCTAATTAAAAATAAACTAATTAAAAAAATAAAATAAAAATTCTAATTACAAATATTTCAAAGCTCCAATGTTTAATAAACACTCAAAAATTCTAACAATAGGGCCAGAGAGACAGTACAGTTGGTCAGGAATTTGCCTTGCACACTGCTGACCCGGGTTTGATCCCTGGCATTCCATATTGTAGGATAACATTGGTTTGTCCTTTCTGCCTTGCCACAGCAAGCTTAGGTTTATTGGGTTGCACCCATTCACAGTGCTCCAGAGGCACTCCCATTCTTCTGTTTATTTGTAACCTCTTTGTGCTCTGCTTCCTCAACAGGTCAATCACCTTTATCTCTTAATCAGATTCTGTTAACTTGTAAGTATAGCTTTTCTCTTCTCCTTATGTGCTTTGCATAGTTAATTGAGAGTAATGTCCTTTTTTCATAGACACAGGAAGACAGTTAATGTTAGGCTTTTGTAACTTGGAAGTTAACTGACTCCAAATAATATTCACTCCGGGTCATCTGTTTTCTTGACTTAAGCTTCAGTTGCCCTTACTTTGTAGCACCCCAAAATCAGGATCCCGGTGAGGGAATGAATGGACCCAGGGCAAGCTGTGAGCTATCCTGGCATTGAAAATGGGCCAGACCAAAGCACCACAGTACTTAACTATAAGTTAAGAGCACGGTCATTGACAAATTCTGTCATGATCCAAAAAGTAACAACTGTTTTAGAACCCTGCTAGGGTTAGGAAAGACTAATCTTGCCGGAGCACTGTAGTCTGAGATCTATAGCAAGATGTCCCAGGAGAGTCGTCCTATAAGCTTAATGTATCTCTTACTGTGTCCATACAAAATGACTAATATTATTAAGAGTAGAATTAAGATGAATGTTCATATGATTGTTGGACTTAGGGAAGAAGAAAATGCACCATATTTTGCCCTTGAGCTGGATCTCCTGGCTGCAGGAGACCAGGAAGGGCTTTGATATGTTTATTGTGCTACCTGATCTAGATGTGGTTGCTACTACC
Source organism: Sorex araneus (assembly GCF_027595985.1). NCBI lineage: Eukaryota > Metazoa > Chordata > Mammalia > Eulipotyphla > Soricidae > Sorex > Sorex araneus. The sequence continues at coordinate 23,780,743 of NC_073305.1, forward strand.
AAGGTTGGAGTTGAGAGCGACCAGAAGAGAGACCAGTCAGAGTGCGGAGAGACTACAAGGGGAACAGGAGGAGAATGGAATGGGGAGCTTAGTGAGACTGAAACAGGTGCATGGGGAGAATGAAATAAGTGGTATCTGATTACCAATCAGCCTGGCCCCCATTTCCTCATTCGTCTGCCCTTGGCATCAGCTGTCTCAGGTGGGGAAGTGGTCCAAGAGCACCGAATGCAGGCGGTGAGAGACAGCCAGGGGATTCCTAATTATTTGGTGACTACGCACCATATGATTGATCCCCCAAGCCCCACCAGGAGTAATCTGAGTGCAGAACTAGGAGTAAGTCCTGAGCACCGCTGGTGACTACGCACCATATGATTGATCCCCCAAGCCCCACCAGGAGTGATCTGAGTGCAGAGCTAGGAGTAAGTCCTGAGCACCGCTGGGTTGTGCCCCCTTCCCAAAGAATCTAACAATAATGAGTACTAAAAGGATTGAAACATACACTTTGCATGCAGGAGTCAATTCCAGGCACCACATGACCATCCCTTCGACTCCCACAAAAAACTCCAGAACACAGAACACTGAATCAGCCCCCAAATATTACAGGTATTATCCAAAAAAAAGAAATATATATTATCTTTTCAAACACAGGGTAAGATTTAACATGTTAAAAATGCTTTAAAAAGGGCAGAAGAAACAGTACCCATGCTATAACATTGGTCTACCATGTTTGATCCAGTTTGATCCCTGGCACCACATATGGTTCTCTGAGCACTGCCAGGAGTGATCCCTGAGCACGATCCAGAGCACTGCTTTGTGTAGCTCAACTCCTGACCCCCACAAGAAAGAAAAATTCAGAAAAGGAAAAGAAAAACATTTCAAAGTGATAACAAGTATTTTATTTTAATGGTGGAATGTTGAGACACATTTTTCTACATTTTCTTTAATTTCTAGTTTTTCTATAAGTATATGTTATTTTGTCCAATAAAAACATTCTTTAAACTTCATCATTATCATCACTGTTGTTATTATCATCTCCTTATAAAGCAAAGCTCTGCTAAACAAGTCAGATGCACAAACCATATCTGTTTCTATTTATTTGGGACATGAATAACTGTAACCCTCCAAGTGGTAGATCTAAACTGAAGGAGAACAGCGGTGACTTTGGGAAGATGGAACTGACAAGGCTGTACTCAACTGGAAGAGAGAATATATGACCATGTGTGACCTTGGTTGGCAATGAGTTGGGTTTTAGTTACTAATTAAGAGAGCCATGGGCAGGGAGTAGGAAGAGAGGTGGAAGAGTGAGAGAAGTGATGGAAAAGGAAGAGTATGAGAGGCAGGATCTGAAGAAGTTCCTGGCCAGGAATCAGGTGTTGGTAGCTTGCCTCATCCTTCTACTGCAAAGGAAAGTCACCCCTTTCTGAGTTACCATCTCCAACAATGACCAGCACAGTTCTTGCTTCCATCCTCTCTTGTTTGGATGATTTAGAAAACCATTCTTTACCCAAACATTCTGCAGTCTGAGTTTATACACATAGAATGCATGCCATTTGTCCCTTGCCTGATTAAAATCTTTCAGTGTCTATTACCTTTAGATAAGGTTCTTATTCTCAACAGCTCTAACTGATCTGGCTCCTGCCTATCTCTCCAGAGTCATCTTGCACCACTCCTTCACTCTTTTTCTATACTTCCACCACACTGGCTTCTCAAATCTTCCAAGCACCTTTGGTCTATCCCATCTGAGAAGAGCTATCTTCTAAATCAATTTAATGTTGTTCAAATTGCTCTCTACAGTTTATTATGGACCAATTTTCATTGAACACTCAACTAAACAGGTCAATCTTCTTTGGAATTCCTTTGCTAAACTATATCATCATACTTTTCATTAAAATTTAGTCAATTTGGTCAATGGTTCTTCATAACTGACCATGCCTTTCAAATTGCTCAGAGTAGTACTTGCATGATCGAGAGCTGTATAGAGGACAGTTGTTCAAAGCTGCATCCCCTTAACAAAGCAGAGTTGTACATATTTATTTGTTCCTAATTAAGTAAGTACGATCTCAGATTCCTTGGCAAAAGTTTCATGATGGAGGAGAAAGATCACCAAATTACGAGGTCGACTTGGAAACTCATTTCCTCTGGTTCAAAATTGTTTATCAACTAAACTTAAGTTATCACCATGGTCTTCAATAGATCTAAGATAAAATGAGATCAGCTGGGGATGTATCCTGGTGGTAGAATACAAGCCTGACATGTATTCTACATGTAAGCGGCACCAGATTTGATGCGTGGCACTGGGAAAAACAGTAATTGGGTAAGAGTGAGATCATAGTCACGAGTCAGAATGATTTCTTAAGCAAGTTAGTGCCCCCTAGTGCTTTGATTACAATGAGCAAACAAAAACATGTCAGTATAGAAAACCAGAGAAATAATACCGGTTTGTGATCTGTTGCTTAGAAATTAAGAGTATAAATAATGGGCTTCTTGTTAAATCAAGTTCTACTTACAGTATCATAAACTATGGACCACTTTTCTGCACATACAGTGGTCAATAGGAAACCATAAAAGTATGGGTGGCTTTAGTTGAGGTCATTCCAAATTGACTACACTCTCATTCAGCAGAGAGTAAATGGGATGAAATTAGGATGCTAATGTTATCTAGAACTAAACCAAAGACAGAAAGATATCACTAGCTGCTTTTGAAAATCACTGTTAGTGTTACATCTGACTGCCTCTAATTGTGTACCCAGAATGATTTCAAGTAGAAGAAATACATGAGGCCACATCTGCCTAGGGCACTTGTGATGTATTTGCATTTCAAGTACCTTTCTAGTGATAGGAAAAAGGTATACACTTGTATAAACAAATGGAAACATTGAATTCCATCAATTCTATTCTAGTAACAATGGAATTGGATACTAAGAGAGAATTCAAGATGTTGCATAAATGAAGCAAAATGTACAGTCATAAAATGCATTTTTTTGTAAAGAAAAAATCTATATTTGCAATGAACATCAGCTAATAAACTTTTTATTCTGATCCAGGAAACAACTAGTTATCATCCTCAATGTCAAGTTTACTGTAATAAAGTCAATTTGGTAGGAAGACCAAAGGCAATATTGAGAACTTATTTTATATCCTTTGTCTATCTTTATAGGCATGCTAAATAAATAGCATATAGTTACATATTAACACTACAAAACAATCAAGGGAAAACAGGCTGAACAATTGGGCAATAATTCAGACCAAGAAAATGTGAAATAAATAAAACCTTTTTTCTTGGGCACTGTCAAAGAGACAAATTACATGGTTTTAGAAACAAACAAGGACCCAAACAAAAAATATATTGCTAATTCGGATATGCCTTGATGTTGTCAGAGCATTGAGTTTTGAATTTTGCCTTTGAGAATACCTAATCATGGGTAATAAGGACATTAATTATTGCTCAATGAGGGCAATATGGAACATTCAGTCTGTGTAAAAATAAAAAGAAAAAGAAAGGGCGCGCAGGCGAGCGAGGCAGGTGAAGGAAGGAAGAAGGCAAAACTGGTTGCTCGATCGGTTTATTTCATGTCCATCTCCATTCTCCTCTGATTCTCCTCCTGCTTCTTTCTCCCCCATCCTACTTCATTCTCTCTCTCTCTCTCTGCCTCTCTCCCGGCTCTCGGTCTCTCTCTCAATCTGTGGATCTGGCCCCCGTGGATCTGGCCCTGTGGATCTGGCCCCGGTGGATCTGGCTCCGTGGATCTCGCCCCCAACCCACTCTTACCGCCTAGTTAAATCTCCACAGCATCAGGGGGTTGGGGCATACACATAGGTGTGGTCAGCAATAGGGTAAGGTTCTTTTCCCTCAGGGGATGCTTCTCCTAGGACTTAATTCCTTTCAGCAGGAGGATCCACCCAAGGGCAGAGTCCCATGAATGTGTTTCTCTTCTCCTCAGCCAGCAAGCATATAAGAATTCATAATATTAATTATTTTGTATGGACACAATAAGAGATGCATTAAAGCTTATAGAATTGCTCTCCTGGGGCCATCTCAATCTCAGACTACAGTGCTCAGGCCAGATCAGTCTTTCCTATCCCTGGCAGGGTCCCAGTCTCATAATTACTATTGGATCATGACAGCATTTGTCTATGATCAAGCTCTTAACTTATAGTTAAGAATTAGGCACTTTGGCCAGGCCCATCTCGATGCCAGGGTAGCACATAACTCACCGCTTGCCCTGGATCCTTCCCGTCCCACGTCGGGGACCCTACTTTGGGGTGCTAGGAACTGAGGGCAACTGAGGCTTAAGTGGAGAAAGCAGATACCCAGGAGGGAATATCGAGGCCAATTAAGTCTTAAGTTATAAAAACATAATATTGTCTTCTTGTGTCTATACAAAAAAGACATAGCTTTAAAGTAAATTATTCAAAAGGCATAAAGAGGAGAGAAAGGCAATGTTATAATATTCAGTGTCCTAGGAAGTTCTGACCTTACCAATTAACAGAGTTTGATTAAGGGAAGAGCAGATAAACTGGTAGAATTGGTTACAGATAAACAAAAGAATGGGAGTGACTCGGGAGCACTTTGATGGGTGTGACTGATAAACCTAAGCTCCTAGTGGCAAGGGGAAAGGACAAACCAATGATATCCAACACAGTCCATCAATTGTACTCTTGGTACAGATGCATTATATTAGGAAGAAAATAAGTAAAAACAAACATTTCCATTAGTTTTATATAATCAATGACCTTTAAAATGGTATTCATTTGGGTAGAAAAAAATGATCTATTATATAACAGTAATAGTTAATAATCATGTCTAAAATGAAATGCCATTTGTTGAAATTCACACCTAAAGGACTCTAATGAATGTGTTCAAGAGCAAAATACTGTTAGGAAAGATTTCTCCATGGATGTTTCAAATTTCTGCAGGTCTTGTGAGACATTTAATTTAAGACAGACTTGCTTTACATGGATGTCTGAATAGTGTAGAGACTTTGTAAATAATGCAGTCTTTAACTGTATCAAAGATCAGGTATGCTTGCAATCCATTGCAAAAAGCTGGAGGTTCCTAAACTTAGGGTTCCTTCTACTAATGGAACTCAGGCACTAGGTCCTCAGAGAGCAGGCAAATGATGTTTTCTAGCACTGTAAAAAATGAGCTTTCCAAAAAAAATGAGCTTTCCATTTCTGACCTGAGATTTTTGTCCTCATTCATGAAACAGTGGTAGGCTAACACTATAGCTTGTGAATAGGGCAAAAATATCAGAATGGTCCCATTTCTTGTTAAAAGTCAATAAAAAAACCCTCCATTTTTTTCAGAAGGATTGACTCTAACATTAATATAGTATCCTATAAGTATTTCTGCTTGGTGTTTGGATAAGCACTTTTCTTACAGAAGAATAGGACTGGTTATGAATACTAGAAAAACGATGCTGCCATTGATACTGTGGTTAGGGTTAATTTTGGGGGAGAGGGGTAGGGGTAGGGAGCCATGCCTGCTGTACTCAGGGATTACTATTGGTTCTGTATCTGAGATCACTTCTAGAGGGGCTCACGGGACCATATGTGGTACCATAGATCTAATCTAGGTTGGCTGTATGCAAGGCAAAAGCCTGACCCACTGTACCATCTTTCTACAATGCGGGCAAATTTGAAGAGAATCCTCTGACACATGTAATTGAAAGAAAAAAATTACAAGGTATTATAGTAAGTGCCATTTCATATTACAAAGTAAGACTTTGTTTCATGAATTCTAAAAGTTCAAACACAGTGGAGGTAGCACTGTCTGTTTGTAGCACTGTCATCCCATTGGTCATTGATTTGCTCGAGCGGGCACCAGATACTGCTCTACTAAAAGACAAGTCAGCTCCATTGGATTCCATACAAGACAACTGATACGTAAGGACTAGTTTCTGAAGCAATAGTGTCACTCCAATGAATATGACTGTGCATCTATAGTGGTCATGAAAAATTATTGTTTTATAGGGGGCACGCCCAGTAGTCAGTATGGCAGGCCTGCAGATGTGGTGCTTGACTGGGTTTGGGCTCATGATGTCTGGTGGGGAGGTGTGGGGGGAGCTCATCAAGGCCACACCCAACAGTGTTCTTGGGAGATGGGGTGGTAGAGTGCCAGGGTTAAAATCTGGGTCTTGCACATGATAGGCATGTACTATGCCACCTGACTTATTCCCGTGGAAAAAAATGATAATATTTGATGGTTGCTTTTGTATTTCTGGTATAGGCACTGTGATTTACAATACTGTTAATATTAATTTCCTAGGACTAAAATAGCACTGTTACTTCATAATTACCTCCTGCCATATCCAAAAGGTAATATTTGAAATCAAAATTATTTACAAAATAATTTTGTTCTATAATGCAATTATGCCAGATAATCAAGACAACAACTGCCAAATTGCTGGTCAGCTATGAGACATAGAAAAATCCATTAATTACAATGCCTTCTATAAATATAACTTTTCCTCCCTCGAGTGCTTTCGTACAAATGGAAAGATCTATCTCCTTTAGTGAATAAAGAAGATAAAGATACAAGTTAAGAAAAGATAAAATACTTGAAACCAGAGAGGCCAGAATCCACTCCTACAAGTCACATAGCAAAGGAGTAAAGAACCAATTGAAGGGGCTGGAGTGGTAGCATAGCGGGTAGGGCGTTTGCCTTGCACGCGGTCGACCCAGGTTTGAATCCCAGCATCCCATATGGTCCCCTGAGCACCGCCAGGAGTAATTCCTGAGTGCAGAGCCAGGAGTAACCCCTGTGCATCGCCAGGTGTGACCCAAAAAACAAAAACAAAAACAAAAGAACCAATTGAAGCTTTACAAGTAACCATATAAAGGGATGGCTGAGTCCTTGAAGGCTTCCAGTGCCTCCCAGATTTCACTTGGGGCTGCCCTTTAGGAACTGTACTTGTAGGATGAAGTGCTAACACACAGAGAAAAGGACTAACAAGAGGGAAGAAAGAATCTGGGAGCCTTACTTTGGGCCTGACCAGTGCATAAAGTGATGTCTCTAAAAGACTAATCCAACAGTTTAATGGGTAATTCTTTAGTTTCAGACAGGCCTGCTTTGGTCAAGTTCTATTTATATATATCAAACAACCTATTAACATTGTCTGACCTCTAAACTAATCCAGACAAAAAGAGACAAAGTGGAGTCTTTCAGCTGCTGATATTTAAACTACCAGCAGCACCACTGGGCCACTGAAGTGCAGATCCCTAGGCCCCACTCCAGACCAACAGAATGATTTCACTGTGGCCAGGGACCTGCATTCTCATAAGCTTCCTAAATGAATTGGATATTGGGCGAATTCTGAGATTATGTGCTAGATAGAATTTATTTCTATTTTGAAGTTGACATTAGATATTACTATGCTCACATATTTAAGTTCCATATTTTTTTAAAAAGAGATCAATTTAGCCAACAATTTATTTTAAATAAGAAAGCAGGTGACATCTCCTTTTGTCTCAGAAAGGAGAAGCCCTTTCAGAAGCGCCAAGTATCCTTCTTAAATCTGAAGCAGTCTTGAGGAAGGATAATTTGGTAAAAAAATTTCAGGGAAAAAAATGGTAAAACCAAGATGAGAGCAGATGAAAAGTTGGAAGACTTGAAGGATTCCAACCCTCGGCCCTACCCTGGCCTGAGGCTCCAGTGTAAGGCTGACCAGGTCTCCTCCCCCTCCACCTTCCCTCCTTCCCTCATATTCTCTCTCTCTCTCTCTCTCTCTCTCTCTCTCTCTCTCTCTCTCTCTCTGTCTCTTTCTCTCTCTCTCCTTTGCATGCTTATTCTCTTTTCATTACTCTTTCTTCTTTCTTTCTCTTTGTCTCATTCTTCTCTACCCTCTCCACAGCTTTCCTCTCCTCCCCTCCCCTCCCCTCCCCTCCTCTCCTTTCCTTTCCTTTCTGGGGTTACTGTTCAGAAGTCCCTTTAAGTGGTTGCCCACATCTGTTTCTGACTGTGTAAGCTCTCCTTTACAGATCACCATTCTGGGGTTGTCAGTGTATTCCTCCTCTTTCTTTTCTTTCTCTCTCTTTCTCTTGGGAGAAGTCTAAATTCTCTTAGAATTAATATTCTGTCTCAATAAAACTATTTTCATTATTTTATTTTACTGTCTTCTTGGGAAATTCTTTTCTGCAGCAAAAGACAAACAACCTTAATCCTGGTAGAGACTAGGGCTGACTTTCTTTTCCTTACCAAGGGTATAATATCCTTTTTAGACTGAGAATCATGGCTTCCAAGTGTCAGGAACCAGTTCCCGTACTGTGTAGACTAAGCAGGTCTCAGATGCAGTCTGCTGTCTATCGTGTGGGGATGTGAGGACCTTAGTGTCCAGATCAGCAGGATCAAGTGCAGACTTTTACCAGTCTGCACATTCCTGTGCACTTCAACCCACTGAAAAAAAAAAATAAGATTGCATCTTCATCCCTTCCTTATTGCTTCATCTTGTAAACCAAACACATATAAACACTATTATGACTATTATATTTGATTTTATGTTTTTCCCATTGAAAAATCCATGGAAATTAAGCACATTTTCTACAGCTTCTTAAGAATGTGTTTATTAAATATGCACCATGTGGGTTTATGCAAGATGTGTGAGAACATTAGGATGATGTACTCCTGCCTCTGCACTCAGGGATCTAGAGGGGATTATATGGGGTGCTGGGGTTTAGCCATGTGTAAGGCAAGTGTTCTGCCCTCTGTACTATCTCTCTGCACCAATGTGAAATAATTGAGAGAGGACAGAATGGCTATGCTTCGTGAATTGTCCTGGGATATTCTCTGATTCTGAAATTCTAGGAGGAGTACTTTAGAGTTTGATACATTTTTTTGTGGGATACACCAGCTTTCTATTGCTCTGGTCCCTAGATTTTGACTTATTTCAATATCTGTTTATATTTATTTTGATGTACTAGGACTCAAACCCAAGTTCTCACAAGAGTAAGTGCTTTACCACTGAGCAACATCACTGCCCAGCTTTAAAATTTTAAAATACAGTTGAAGATAAGAAGCTTCTATAAAGGTTTCCTATAATTGTTTATTCTAGAGGCTTGTGATGCTAATTTCAAAACCTTCTTGTCATACTGCAAGGCTTTCCTCATGTAGAAGCAGACAAGTCTTTGTGAGAAATTCACATATGCCCCCACAAGAAAATAATTCCCTCTTAAAATAATGTTATCTGCTCTTGAAAAGTGAAAGTCACTTTAGTTTTGACCCTTTTCCAATGAGTGTTGAGTGCATACTTCATGCCTGCATTTCATATTTGTTTTCCTAGGAATTCTTATCACCACTTGTGCCCCTGGTTGTGTGGGTTCTATCATTACAAAGTTTCACAAGCAAGGAAATACGGATCGGAAGGAATCAAGGAACTTACCATAATCTCAGAATTGGTCAAAAGGCAAAACAGGCTGATACTCAAGTGTCTGATCTAAAACCCATGCATGTCTTCTCAACAATACTGTTCTGCTCTCATGCATGACTGTCTGGGCCAGAGTATTTCTTATAAAGGCCTTATAATCATTTGTTTTATAGGTATTTTTTCTTAATCTTACCCATGTCAAGTTACTAGTGTTTAATTGTCTCCCAAATGCTGGCTGTTGAGTAAAGCGTATCTCACAGTTCCAAGTTTTCCAACTTTGTTATAATCTGCAAATTTTGCTCCCCTCTATAATTCTATGGCTTATACACATATGTATACACATACAGACACATGCACAGACACACCAAGAACTGAGAGCATTTATGGAAAAAAGCAGATATCTGGGTCTTATGCTCCAATAATTTTCTTTTTAAGTCTAGGATGTACCCAGGAATCTGTACATAAACTTGCTCATCAAGTGATATTGATATAAGTATACCATGATTTATAATCTGAACACTCCCATGTTTTTGACTTCTATAGGTTAATATCCTACATTTTTTTTTCGGAATCTTCTTAGTCAACATCCAGGACTGCTGCACTTTACTCAATAAAGTTAACACTGACAGAAATGCCTATTCAATTAACCAATAAACATTTCTAGGAAGTCTATGTTGAGATGAGTATGGCAAATATCTAAATAAAGGGATATGAGCCACACCTACTATCTTCTATACATCCACTGCCTATGACAGACATCAAAAATAAATTATGGCACACATGTTAGCTGAGCTTAGATTCACAATTCAAACCACTTACAGCTTAGGATTATTTAAAGCATAGCTACTCAGTGCTTGCCCATAAAGCACTGAAATAGAAAGAAAACAATTCAATCATGACTGGGAAATACTAGAATAAAATTAGAGTTCCTCCTCTCTCAGTAAACATCCTGCACCACTCTCCCAGTATGGTGGTAGGCTTATTGCTATCCCAGGTGTAAAAAAAATCTTTTTATTTAAGAATTGTAGCTATGATGAACTCCCCCGTCCCCTCCTTCTTTCTATTTTTAAAATAAATCGCTGTGTGATACAGTTCCAGACTTACAAACTTTTGTGATTACGTTTCAGTCATACAATGATCAAATACCCATCCTTCCACCAGTGCCCATTCTCTACCACCAATTTCCCAGTATCCCTCCTGCTACCCCCTCCCCTTCCCATCCCCTGCCTCTGTGGTGGGCACACCTCTTTCTTTCTTTGGGTGTTATGGTTTGCAATACAGGTACTAAGCGGCCATTATGTTTGGCCCATAGTCTACTTTCAGCACTCATCTCCCATCTCGAGTGAGCTCTCCAACCATCATTTACTTAGTGGTCCCTTCTCTATCCCAGCTGCCCTTGTCCCCAGCAGCTGTTAGAAAAGATGAAATCATAACATTTGCATATAGGTGGATGGACATGGAGAGTATCATGCTAAGTGAAATGAGTTAGAAAGAGAGGGACAGACATAGAATGACTGCACTCACTCATTTGTGGAATATAAAGTAACATAATAAGAGATTAACACCTAAGGATAGTAGAGATAAGAGTCAGGAGGATTGCTCCATGGCTTGGAAGTTTCCCCCCCGCCCCCGCTTTCTATCCACTGTTGTAAGATCCTTCACTTCCAGTTCATACTTGAAACTCTCAGATGTCAAATGACTTACTCAAGATTATTTAAAATCAAAAGTAGGATTCAGGTCTCAGAGCACAAAATTTATTATTATTCATTGATTAAAGAACCGTTATTCAGCTAGCTTATAAGATTATACTACATTACTCTTTGTCCAGACATCAGAATTCACGATAACATATCTTGATCATACTTATGTATCCCCATGTCTATCTCTGAGAAATTTCCACTAGATTAAGCTCAACCAGGAATAATTAAAATGTTTTACAGATAGCAGCTCTATATTACTGTAAACTGTAAGCATAATGTAATCTGTTTCTGCTGAGGTAGAAAAAAATCATATAATAATATACCTGTAAGGAGTATGTGCTTCGTAAAATCTTGACCACGGAGCAGGCTATAGGTGTTGAGCAAAAGCACTCAAGACAGACACTCCTGTCCCTGAATCCTGGCTCCACCTTGCCCCAGCTGTGTAATCTTAAGCAAATTGCATAATCTTCTCATGAATCTGTCTTTTCTTAAAATGATGAACTTATTTTACCTCGCAAAGTTGTTCTGAAGGTGAAATTAATTCATGAGTATAGACATGAATACAAGGCTGGCATTGAATAGGTGCTCAGCAAAAGTTAGCTGCCTCTTGACTTTTTCTTTGCTTTACACATACTACCTTACAGAAATAAGGCAGTTGATTCTTGGCTCTCTTTTTCCTCACACAAGTTATAATGGCTCTCCTAAGACTGCCTTTACCTGCAAAGTCCAGTGGCAAAGAAATCATTAGGAATTTCCAGATGGAATTGGTAGAATGGTAAACTGAGCATAGGGTCCTGAGTACACAGTCCCACATGACCCCACAGGCCACTCATCCCTGGGGCCAATATATGAGACTACCTCTGATCCTGCGTGCAGATTATGAGTCTATCTCTGTGATGAAACTTCTTGAAACCTAGTCACCACTACCCCTCCTCCCTCCTTCTCATTTTTGGGCCAACTCTCTGTGCTCAGGGGCTGCTCCTGCTTCAGAGTTAAGGGGTCGATCCTACCCATGCTGGGGATCAAGTCCAGGGCTCCTATATGCAAAGCATGTACTTGAGCCCACTGAGCTCTGTCCCCTGTCTTGGACTCTTCTCTTTGCCTTAGTTAGCAGCGCTGAGCTTCATAGAGAGTAATGGCATTGACTTAAATATTTTTTCCTTGTTACCTAGTAGCACTGTAGCACTGGAGGGTAGTTAAGATAGAGGAGGATTCATTATAACAGTAGCACCCCTAGCACTGTCGTCCCATTGTTCATCAATTTGCTCAAGGGGCACCAGTAAGGTCTCCATTGTGAGACTTGTTACTGTTTTTTGGCATTTCGAATATGCCATGGGTAGCTTGCCAGGCTCAACAGTGCAGGCAAGATACTCTCGGTAGCTTGCCGGGGTCTCTGAGAGGAACAGAGGAATCAAACCCGGGTTGGCCATGTGCAAGGCAAACCCCTTACCCGGTATGCTATCGCTCCAGTCCCAACAACACACTTGTTGTTACCTAGTATAGAGCATAAGTCAGAGAACACTGAACACATGTAACATACACTATACACATTATGTACATATACAACATATTTGCTAATTTATACATATATGAATATCAATGTCCTATTTTTAATATATAATAATTTTTATATACCAAATGATATGTATATATGTATACACACATCATTAGAACTCTTGTGTGGAGGATGGTAAGCGTATATATTACCATGCGCTTACTTTAATTACTAAAATAAAATACCTTGCAAGATACATATTTTTTAACTACTTCACACAGATGTCAGTGGAATTTTACTCTCACCCACTATAGAAGGCACCAAAATTTTGGAAGATACATAGAGCTGGGCTGAATCTCTACCAACCCCAGGATAGTCTTTGGAAATGGGTTTCTATATCAGGCTCTGGCATCAACTTTATGTTTGAGAACTGACCTCTTTCTACTAAAAGTGTGTTACAGGAAAAAAATCAATGGCTTTCATTTACTGGATAATAACTGTTAAAGCTAACTATGTGAGTCTATCGCTTTGCTTTCTCCCATGAATTTACCTTCTGCAGACAGACTATACGAGTGTTGTACCCAAAGTCCTCAGTAGTTTTCTCTCAAAAAGTTGAGCACTGCATTGATATTTAGTTAAATGTATTTACTTTGGTTAACTAAATTTGGTGTTCCTTGACTTATGTTCTATACCAGCATCCAGAAACATAGGTCTGAACTCTTAATATGAACTTAATACAGAAGATGATTAAAAGAAACTCTCAGATTTTTGGTTATTTTGTCACTTTTCTCCCCATTTATTTTACAATGTGAAACACTGTCTAGAACAACAGGCATGAGCTAATGAATTAAAATGATTGCTGGTTTCTTTAAAATATTAAGCCTATAGATGCTTGCCAAAAACCTTTTGGCTAGCTGAGGGATTCAAAATGCATTGTTCAGCCAAGAGATTGAAATCCTTCCATTCATCATTGACATGTAAGAGACAAGACAAGGTTTTTGACAAAAGAAGATGAGGCACCAGATGGTTTCCATCTGTATCTCCATTCATAGTACAATAAAAACCCACCTTCCCTAATCAGAAGGCTATGGGATACATAGAAAATGAATACCCAGTGTTTTTAAAGAAGCATAATCGTCCCTTCCCAACCATAGAAGTATAAATATTAATGAACACAATCTGGTTCTAAGCAAATTTAGCATGAACTTTTAGCAACCCTCCCTTGACAACTTCCTCCCTTTTTAACTGAATTAAGCTTCTAAGTTCTGTGATTAAAAATAGCAAATCCTGCACTGAAGTTGGATCTCTGACTGAGGAAAACCTCTTCTTTCCATCGAGTAACCAGTTAACATAGATCATAACACCGCAAACTCCTATAACCAAAAAAGGGTTTCAATTTGAATGAATGTTTAGCTAGTATGAATAGTGCACTATAGAATTAACACAAATAGTGGGGAATTTGTTATTAATCTGTTATTATGTTATTAATCTGTCATTATGCCAATTTCCCAAAGATCAATAGCAGAGATTATGACACACAATAGCAGATGTTGTTAAATAACTATTTTTCAATTTTCTGCAATATCCTGTACTATAGCATATATTTACTTCTCAAGTATTTACTTTTAAAATACTTGCAAATACTTCCAAAATACTTTGTTTCATTTCATAGTTTCACAGTTGAGAGAATTTTTCTTAGGTTAATTGTAGCTTGAATCACCCTGAACTTTGGCTTTCTCACGTTTGAGATGATGATGGAATGAAAATGTCTTTGGGACTCTAGTGATAAAATGGATTTTAGTGGGAGTAGGATTTTGTGCGGTCTGCAGGGGGCCTGGAGTCCATTCCCTGCGATACTTGTCTGTGCTGCAGTGTGAACCCAATGGTTCAGTGATCAGAACCTATTCTGCAGTGCTGCTCAGACACAGTGGTGCTGGGTCTGGGATCAGATCCAGTGGTGTTGAGATTGCTGGAGTTAGAGAGAGTGGGGCTTAATGCTGCAGACTGAACTCAAAGCCTACTGCCTGGTGGGCATATGCTCTAAGCCTTTGGGCTCATGGGAAAAGGACATGAATTTGGGAGGATCAGAGGAAGTATATATTATTGTTGGCTGAGTATTTGTATATTCTCCAACTCCCAAATTCATAAAGTTAAACTTGTTTTCTTACTGTGATTCTGTGATTATACTTGGCATAGACCGTTTGGGAGGTTATTAGATTTGTGAATAGGTTATCACCTAAACCAAGTTAAGTGTTCCTTTGTAGTTTAGTTACAAAATTGTTATTTGTATTGTGGATATTTTTGTTTCTTTTAAAAACATAGTCATACTGTGACATGTCTCTCTAAAGAGCACTGTGCTCTGCAAACTTGTGCAATAAAAACCAGGGGACTTACAGGAAAAAGTAGTTTTAGAGGTACAGTACTCAGAAACATTAAAGAAGAAATAAAAGCCTAGTAAAAACAGCACACATCTTCAAGGGTTAAAAATATATATATACATATATATGTACACACACATATATATGCTCATATGTGTGTGTGTGTGTGTGTGTGTGTGCTGTGAGACATACAAGAGTCATGATGTTTGCTTCTGGAAGTGGGTATTGGAAAGGTTGCAGCTTTTGTTTTAAACAGTGAAAAAAAGTTACCCAAAATCAGATGGGAAATTTTAATGCCATATGTAGAAGGCCTTGCCCATATATGTCATATGAAATTTCTACCTTAAGACTTCTGGTAAAACAATTTAGGTAGCTGGCAGATGTTTTATAGATGTATATCCTCATGGCTGCTTCTTCCAGAAGAGAGCATAAAATGAGGGCCCCATAACCATGCCACCGGACCCTGCACCAGGCTGTTTTCACTCAGGGCTCCCCGGGGGGGGGTGAGAGCCCTTCCCACCCCAAGGGACCCAGCCCCGGCAGCCAAACTCCACAACCCAACCACCGCCACACTCCAGGCCTCCTCCCACATGCTCTGGCCAAGCCTCACACGTGAGTGAAGTCCCACGGAACCCAGGTAATGCGGAATTTATGACCTAGACTCTGGGTTCAACAGGACCCAGGAGCAGAGATCCTCTGCTTGCTTCCTCCAGTCTCTGGAGACCCAGGGGTCATGCCTATAAGCCACCTCTAGCCGGCCCAGATAATCTCATCAGCCACCATCCAGACCTCATGGCTGCTTCTCCCGGAAGGGAGCATAAAATGAGGCTCCCATAACCATGCCACTGGACTCCGCACCAGGCTGTTTTCACTCGGGGTGCCCCAGAGAGGGGTGAGTGAGAGCTCTCCCTGGCCCAAGGGACCCAGCCTCGGCAGCCGACCTCCACAACCCAACTGCCACCATGCTCCAGGCTGCTTTCCACACACTCAGGCCGAGCCTCACATATGAGTGAACATATTTCTGGACACATCATAAGACACTCCCTACCCATCCCATTTTCCATAATTACCACACCATATTTGATGGGGTTCAGACAGTAGGCAACAAATCATAGAGGGAAATGGATATATATATATATATGTACATATATATATATATATATATATATGCCTGACTGGGAACATCTGTAAAAGCAATTAGAGGCCACCCCAAAAGCCTCCACCCCTCTCAGAGAGCCTGGCAAGTTACCCAGAGTATCCCACCCACTCGGCAGAGCCTGGCAAGCTACCCGTGGTGTACTCGATATGCCAGAAACAGTAACAATGACGGTCCTTATTCCCCTGATCCTGAAAAAGCGCCCAATATGCCATTGGGCTACACTAGCACTTGACAGGGATGAATGGAAACGTTATTGGCGCCCGCTCGAGCAATCGATGAACAACGGGATGACAGTGATACAGTGATAGCATATATTGACTTCTAAAAGAACTCCAAACTCCTCTATTTCTTTCTTTTTCTTTCACTTTCTCTTTTATCTTTATCTTTCTTTCTCTCTTATTTCTCTTTCTCCCTTTCTATCTCCTTCTCTTTCTCTTTTACTCTCTCCCTCTCTCTCTTCAACTCTCTCATTCTATCTCTCTCCATGTACGTGTACAAAAACACACAATTTTAACTTCTTGGCAAACTTAATAAAGTTAAATAAGGTTTCTACTATTCAAAAGAAAATATTAGACATCTTTCTGGGATATTTGAACTTGACACCTGTACTATGTACTTGACTTACTATATTTGTACTTGACTTAGTCTTCCTTTTGACTGACTCCCAGAAGACTTCATTAAAAACATAAGAAAGAGAATAAGATTTGAGTTTCCATTAGTTTCTTCTTTTGCTTCCTTTCTTTTCAGTTGAAACAAGAAATGTTTTCACTCTTGACCTAATTTAGGTATATGTACACTGCTGAAGCAATGCACTGTTTCACACATATAAAGCAAGCATATATGTATATGTTCATATATAGTTATATTCCATGCATTCATCATTGTCCATTGTGAAGTAAAATAGTCAGTCTTAAAGTAAAATATTTCAAAGATAACTTGAAAGATTTAGTCCATGTCTTCAACTTCTGTCCCTAAAGGATTAATTCCTTGGAGGAGTTCACCACTTTTTTCTCTTCACTGCTTCCATTTGATTAGTAAACGCATTTTTATTGTGTATCTACTAGGTATATAGTACTAGATTAGACACTAAAGATTGATATAATGGATACTATTCTTATTTTCATGCATAGATGACATCCCAGAGCCATCCTTTTCAAAGAATGTTCTTAGCCAAATGATATCAGCACAATACACTCATTAATATCTATATAGCAAATGATTAAACCCATTCCCTAGCCCCCATTTCCTTGTGGAATAATTGTCAAATCCAGTGTTGGATTCATTGCCAATATAACCAGAAATTCTGGTGTGTACTTAATTTTTTACTTTCATGAGATCTTGATAAAATTTCTTTTTTGACCCAATTGTGTTTGTCAGAAGCACGATCACATCAATTAAGCTGGAGTAAAAGAAGAACTAACGCTTGAAAGAAAATGCTCAGTATGTCAAAATGAAGTTTTAGTTAAGTTCAAGGCAAGAAGAACAGGAAGGGCTAGACCTGTAGCTCAAGCCAGGTGGTGCAACGTTAGCGTATGACAGAGGAGTGAAAACAATTTCTTTATCCTAGCGCTTTGGTAAACTTCATCAAGCAGAATTATCTCTTCAGACTAAATGAATCAGTTAAATGGTTAATTTTAGTAGGAAATTGATAAATAGACTGAAAATGATTGCCTAATTGTATTTGTCTCCAAACTCAGAGGGACTTGATATTCAGAAAAGATGGAAAGACTCAAATATCAGATAAAAAATATGTAGCACTGTAGCACTGTCATCCCATTGTTCACCGATTTGCTTGAGCAGGCACCAGTAACATCTCCATTGTGAGACTTGTTACTGTTTTTTGCATATGGAATACGCCATGGGTAGCTTGTCAGGTTCTGCCATGTGGGCAGGATACTCTCAGTAGCTTGCCAGGCTTTCTGAGAGGGATGGAGGAATCGAACACAGGTCGGCTGTGTTCAAGGCAAATGCCCTACCCACTGTGCTATCACTCCAGTCCAAAAAAAAGTATGTATATATATTTATTAATATGAGAAAAGAAGACTTTTTCTAATTATTAAAAGAGGTAGCTGAGACAATGAGAAAAAGGACTATGGGAAACAAAAAATACTCCCCCCAAATTACAACTCAAGAAGTTGTATTTAAATACATGGTTTATAACTACTATGGAAATAAATGATGAAGTGTCCAGTAAGTAGTATGAAAAAGAGACATAAACATGACATATGATATATGGTATTTGATAGGTCAGGTGTTAAATTATATTATAAATATATACATATCAAGATATACCAAGATTCAGGTGTAACTCAGCAGATGCTTTACAAAGGCTTGCAAGACTTCCTTATGGAGGTCAGAGAGATAGTACAATAGATAAGGAACTTGCCTTGCTTGCAGTCAGCCAAGGCTCTACTTGCAGCACTCAATAAAGTCCCCCGAGCCTACCAAGAGTAATCACTGATCACAGAGCCAGGAGTCAGCACTGAGTAAAGTTGAGTATGGCCCCCAAACAAACAAAAATATTTACTTGGATGACAGTACAAGACAAAGAATGAATGGGTGAATCAAACAATTGCTAATTATTTACTGTCAAACAAAAATGGTTGTATGCTGGTGTTACTGAATTCTTGTCAAAACTTTAATGACAAGGATGAAGATGGAGAGGAGAGCAAATAGGCATCATAGCTGGATGGTAGTTGAGATAACATAATAATGTAATCTGAACAAATCTGTTCTCTCATACAATATTTAGAGATCAAAATATAAATGAATGAATGTTGTTGTTGTTGTTGTTTTGGCCACAACTTGCTGTGTTCAGGGTTTACTCCTGGCTCTGACCTCAAAAATCACTCCTGGCAGGTTTGGGGGCACCATATGGGATGCTAGGAATTGAACCTGGGTCAGCCACGTGCAAGGCAACCCAACCCACTCTACCATCTCTTCTACTCTGAGGAGCTGAATTGAATGTTAAAAAACAACATAATGAGAAACTTCAGGGTATACGATTAGGAGAAAGCAGAATGACCACAATCTAAAAGAAAAATATTTAGTCAACAAGTGGTATGGTGACAAACAGGAATAAAACATTGTCATAAATCTTAGGGAAAGAGAGTAACAAAACTATACTTTTTGTTCCCCTCAATCCCTTTATCTATGGTAATCCTGGCATTGATAGGGGCTTTAATGAATGTGATGTACTCTGAGAGAAAGTTACTATGAGCAAGAGTCATGCTTGCTTAGTAATTGATCTCAAGGAGTCTATCAGGATTCTCTTAAGTGAATTATGAAATGAAATATTCAGAAACCTTAGGAAAGACAAAAGCAATGAAAGAATAAGAGAAGAAAGGGAAAGCAAACCTGAAGAACTTATATGCAAACAGATACAGTTTGATAGCAAAAAACAGCCACACACAAACGAAAATTTCATTTATGAAAGCCATCACATTGAAGACTAAAGGGATCATTCGACAAATTATACTATGTCTTTCATACAGAAAAATGAAATTGTATCTTATGTCATATAACATAAAAATCCATTTCCGATGAACCTCAGCCTCAATGTAATGATTAAACCATTAGAAACATAGGATAGAGAAGAAATAATTCTTAAAATGCAAAATTATCTACTATAAAAAAGATTGATAAATTTGACTATATCAAAATTAAGTACTTTTGTGTATTAAAAGACACCGTAGGTAAAATGCATACTACAAGATAGGAGAGGAACTTTGCAAGAGCTAACATTGATAAAGGTCTCTGTCCCTCTGTCTCTGTTTCTTTCTTTATATAAAGAGAGTGTGCATACACACAGAAACATATGTACATTTGAAAGAGAAATGGGCGCAGGCATAAAAAGGCTTTCACAAGGCCACAAAAAGGTACTAAAGAGCCTGTTAATATCAAATTTTGTCAATGACATGTAGCAATAAGATGTCAAGTACTCTGCTGAAAGGAATGTAAACTGGTCCAGCCACTTTGAAAAATAAGTTTGAATTACTGAGGAAAGAATTCATTTACCCTCCAACTCAGCATTTCTATTCCCAGGAAAACTCTCACTCTTATGCAGCAATAAACAGAGGTAAGAAAATTTGTAG
The DNA here is from genome assembly GCF_027595985.1 of Sorex araneus. Taxonomy (NCBI): domain Eukaryota; kingdom Metazoa; phylum Chordata; class Mammalia; order Eulipotyphla; family Soricidae; genus Sorex; species Sorex araneus. Next base: position 23,800,931 of record NC_073305.1, read on the forward strand.
GAGCATGTGTGGAATAGTAATCACTGTAGGGACCAGACAGATAGTACAATGAATATGGTGTTTACCTATTTGCCTAGTACATGGCCAATCCAGGTTCAATACCTGGCACATAGTTTTCCCTGGACACTCCCAGGGATGATCCCTGAGCACAGAGCTGGGAGTAAACACTGAGCACAGATGGATGAGGCCCCCAAACAAAGCAAACCAAAGAAAGTAATCACTGGAAAGGAAGTTCCTTAATAGAAAATAACCTCAAGTCTATCCATAGATAAAAAGATAAATCAAACAGATGTGTTCAAATAGTAGAATGGTTATATAGTAGTTAAAGAATAAATTATAGCTTTATATATTACATGGTTTTTTTAGAAATATGATTGTGAATAATAAAGAAAATTGCAAGAACATTTCTGTGGCATGCTACATTATAAACCCTCCAAGAAGCAAAAATTAAAAAATATATGAGGGATACATACATACACTAAAACAAAAAATATAAAGGGTAGATATAAAAGAAATAATAGTAAATTTTAGTAGAAAGAAACAGATAGATCATTATAAAATACTTCACTGAATCACATTGGCAAAGGCCGTTTTATCATACAAAGGAATATATGCACAGACATTAGGATTAGTTCATGAAAACATCTGGGATGGAAGAGCATAAAATATTTTAAAAGTTTTAGGTTAGAAATGATATCTTTTAAGGATAAGCCATATTACAATCTCCTACTTCCTAAATTGGATGTTGTATTCATTGAGATTAATTTTATTATTGGGATGATCTTCTTAACCTTTTTTAGGCTGATAATGTCACATTTATAGGCAACACAAATTTATATCTTTCTGGAAATGGGTTGGTCAGTCCAACTGTCTATTAAATTCATGCCAATAAAGTAAGAATACAGAGATACACTTTGCAATTAAGGAAGGTAATCATCTCAATTGGATTCAGTACTATTAAATGTCAGCTATAATAATACATTCTGTACTTGGAACCATATTTTATGAGAAATATATTTGATGAACTGAGCTTCTAGGGTGAATTAATGAAGGCACAGGGATATTAAAAACCCATTTCACAAAATGGCTGAATGAACTTGAGATTGAGATATTTTAACTGAGATAAGAGATTAGGAGAAATGTGAAAATTTTAAAATGAAAGAGAGACACTGTCAAGTTTTTAATTTGTTACTTCATACTTTATATAGAGTGACCACCCACTACCAATGGACAGAAATATGAGGCTGATTTAAGCTTTTACAATTAAAATATCTGCTCCCAGTTGCAAGCAGGATGACAATTCTGGATAGTGGTCTATTATATCTCAATAATTCCTACAGCCATTAAAATCGTTTTTCTTTATTCAGGGGAGACCATAAATGCTGTCCCCCACAACCACAAATTATGTGGTCAAGTTTCCAATATTTGGGGAAGTTACAGGGGGTCACCACATTGGAGTGCAGTGGATAAATCGATGAACAACGAGATCGCAATGATACAGTGATACACTTTTTAAGGACTGGAGTGATAGCAAAGCGGGTAGGACATTTGCCTTGCATGCAGCCGACTCGGGTTTGATTCCTCTGTCCCTCACAGCAGAGCCCGGCAAGCTATCTGTGGCATATTCAATATGCCAAAAGCAGTAACAACAAGTTTCACAATGGAAACATTATTGGTGCCCACTAGAGCAAATCGATGAACAGTGGGATGACAGTGCTATAGTGCTACATTTTTTAAAAGGTTTTGAACTTCCAATTTCTTTATAATATATTATATTTCATAATTCAGACCACAGGCTTATCACATGTTTTGTCTAAAAAAACTCACTACTTTTGTGAGTTTGTACAATTTATTTTTTATTTCTTCAAACTCAATTCCTGTGATAATGACAATGGATAATGGATAACATTGAAAGATTGTCTTCAGTAAATCTCTTATGGAATTACTTGATCTCTTTAAACCTCAGCTGTAGGATAGGGTTAATAGTAATAGCCCCAGGGAGGCTAGATAATGCCCTTCCAGTCCAAGTATTTTCATGAACTAATTCGATATCTGTGAATATACTCCTTTTTTTGAGAAAGGGGGCTTTGTCAATGTGATTCAGTTAAGTATTCCAAAAGGGAAAAGGACAAGCAAGAAATTATTCTCTTCATGTCTGTAGAAGATAATGTGCAGACTACTTGGATTTTAGTCCTGTGAAACTAAGTTCTACTTTCTGATCTCCACAACTTAAAGGTAATATATTTGTGCTGTCTGAGTGTCTGAGGATGCTAAACTTAGGATAATTTTTGACCACAGGGATAAGCAACAAATACGGCATGTCATGGTGTCTTTTGTGTGTGTGTGTGTGTGTGTGTGTGTGTGTGTGTGAGAGAGAGAGAGAGAGAGAGAGAGAGAGAGAGAGCGAGCATGCGTACACATGCACACACACATTTACCCTAATTGACTCAGTATCAAAATCAACCATATTGGTGTGTTTTCCATTATTTTTCCCCACTAAGACATTTTATTTACCTCCATGTACAGTAGTGAGGCAGGGAAAGATTCTGGATAGGAGTTAGGAGTCACAGCTTCTTCTACTGGGGTTCAAGACAGGTATCTGACTTCTCCAGACCTCTTTCCTAGCTCTAAATGAGAGAATTGATGCTTTCAGCTCTAAAATTCCATGATTATAACCTTACTTAGGTAGTCTAATAAATGTTTTCTGCGTCCACGATCTTCCTCTTCTAGTTTAACCTCTAGATAGTATTTGAATTATCTAGAGCCAACTGCCCCTAGGTTACCTTTGTTCTGGGCACTCATCAATTAGGAAAGACTATTTCCATGTTTAAAACAAACAAAAAGAATGGAAAAAGGTCAATTGTTTCTTAGACTGCTTGATAAATGGCATTCAATATTTTAGGTGTAATGTACTTCGCAAAACACCTTAGTTCTAAGACTCTATGTAGATTTGCTCTGAGTATCCCTTGATTTCACTCAGTGATAAACTTTCAGCAGCAGGTTTCACTGACCACACTCACTTAGGGCTCTGTCCAGACTCTTATCCTCCTAAGTGGCAGGATGTTTGACACACTTTCCATGTTGAAAATGGTATAAATAACAGCACATGGTGATCAAAAATGACCAAAATAGAGCAGCAACCAGAGTGCTTGCTATTAAGCACAACCTCCCTTTCATAGACCTGCTTTTTCTAATTCACCCTAGAAAGTCTGCAAAAAAGTTTTGCCATCTATAGTGCAGTGGGTAGGGTGTTTGCCTTGCATGAGGTCAAACCGGGTTTGAGTCCTCTGCCCCTCTTGGAGAGCCTGGCAAGCTACCGAGAGTATCTCACCCACACGGCAGAACCTGGCAAGCTACCCATGGCATATTCGATATGCCAAAAACAATAACAAGTCTCACAATTGAGACGTTACTGGTGTCCGCTTGAGCAAATCAATGAGCAACAGGATGACAGTGATACCGTGATCTACAAATTATCCTGTAAATTCTTTTACTGTTTCCTTACCCTCCCCCTCTTCTTTTACACCCTTTAATTTGATATGGAGTTTAATGTCATCAGAAACTGAGACAATATTCAGTGACCATATTGGGGAATAGTTTATTCACCTGAAAAAAATCCAGAAAACTCTACAGGGTGCTTGGGTTGGAAAAAAGAATAGATTTTAACTCAGTTTTTTAAATAGAGAAATGGTGTAGAGCAGTTAAAATACATGCCACGACAGAAAAGCATCCTGCAAAAGAGTAAGATGTCTAGGGCCCAGAGTTGTAGTACAGAGGGTAGGGTGTTTGCCTTGCATGTGGCTGACCCAGGTTCAATCCATGGCACACTATATGTTCCCCAAGTTCATGAGGACTGGTTTCTGAGCACAGAACCAGGAGTAAGCTCAGAGCACTGCCAAGTTTGACCTACAAACAGAGGCAGAAGAAGAATGATGGAGGAGGAAGAGAAGGAGGGAGAGGTAGAAGGAGAGGAAGAGGGAAAAGGACAGGGAAAGGGAGGTGAAAAAGAGGGGGTGGGAGGGGAGGAAGAGATGAAGGAAAGATAAGAGAAGAAGGAGGAGGAGGAAGAGAAGAGGGGGAGGAGGAGGAAGGAAAGAAGGAGAAGGAGGAGGAGGTAGAGGAGAAAGAGAAGGAGGAGAAAGAGAAGAAGAAGAAGAAGAAGAAGAAGAAGAAGAAGAAGAAGAAGAAGAAGAAGAAGAAGAAGAAGAAGAAGAAGAAGAAGAAGAAGAAGAAGAAGAAGGAGAAGATGGAGGAGGAGGAGGAGGAAGAGGAGGAAGAGGAGGAGGAAGTGGAGGAGGAGGAGGAGGAGGAGGAGGAGGAGGAGGAGGAGGGGTCAGCATTTTAAAAAGAAAACAAAAAATTAAAAATTGGTCAAAATATCCAGGATGTTGGAATAGTCTGGGCTTGGGCTGGAGGCTATGGGATAGGGATGGAGGTAAAGCACCTGAGAGGAGCAAGTATTTGATGATAACAAACTAGATGTCAAGAAGAAAGATGTTTACAAGGACAGAGAGATTTCAGATTGGCTGATTAGGGCATTGTGACATCACTGGCCAAGCCAGTAGAATCAAGAAAAATGGGAATAACACAGATTGAGACTGTGTAAGCAGAGTCTCCTAAAGAGATTAAAAGAAAAAGGGGAAAAAACAAGTGGGGAGAGGATGAGCTCAGTGGGGTGCAGTAGTGTAGGCACGTCAGCTATGCCAAAGGCAGTAATGAGATCGAAGTCATGAAAGGAAGAGGCAGCACAGAGCCACATCAAATCAAGAAATATTCAAGACCCCTGAGCATGCCCATGTGAAGATACACACTTCTTCCTTGCCAGATTTGCTAACTCGTGTAACACATCATACACCTGGCTAGCACACGTCTGACTCAAGACCCAAGCTGGGTGCATTTGCTATGAAAACTCAAGGGGAATGACGCATCCCCATCTTCCCATGGTGTTAGATCAAAGTTGAAAGAATAAAAGTTAGTCCTTAAAGTCCTAAGGGGGAAGGAAAAATAAATCCTGAAAAAGCAAAACAGAAAACAATGAGAAATGTGGGCCCTGGGTTATAGCAGGCAACACTGTGTAGCCTATAGTTTCTCCTCTGGCCTCCGCCTCTTCAAGCCCCTTAAAACTGGCTAGGAAGAATAAACCATTAGACTTCAGTACAAGCTTTCATAGAAGTCAAAATTAATTGCAGCTTAAGTGATTAGGAAAATCAAAGAACTATATAAATGCTTATACATACACTAATCATTAAACAAGCCCTCAAGAGAAATGGTGGTAGAAAGCAAGGACTGGAAAATAACAAAAGACATAGCACTGAGAAAGGGATTAGAGAGACCCCACGGTGGGTCAGAAAACAATAGGAACTCCATTAGAGGGAAGGAGAAAGAAATAATGCTGCAATAACAATGTCTGCATGTGTCTGGGGTAAGGGGAAGAGATGATGTTTTCTTTCATTTTTTCCCCCACAGAAATAAGGAATATATCAAAGAGAACAAAAGAGGGACTGCTTTTCTCAGGGAATAAAACTGAAAAAGAACAATGACAGGAGGAGTCAGAGAAGGAAACTTAGTGAGTTGAGGCATGTAAGATCTCTAGGATCTTGGGGTCTTCTGGACAAAAAGGCAGAGTTCACAACCACCGAGTGGTCCACAGTACAAGCAGTGTGGAACGAGACACAGAACTCTAAAGTTAAGTTAATATATACACATATGAAATCTCCACTTATACACTTCTATTTCATCTCCAAATATATTCATTTCCACATATATGTATATGTATATATATATTCATTTCTACTTTTATATTTGGAAAGATATAGTTGCATGAGTTAATAAGAACCATTAATATATTTGGCTTTACTCTAGATCTGTCAACGAAAACTAGCAGTTCAAGGATTCAGGATAGATGATTACTTCTTTCTTGTCTGTTTGGTTTGGGTCTGTATCCAGTGGTGCTCAGGGCTTATTTCTGGCTCCACACACAGGGGTCACTGCAGTGGGACTCAGGGCACCATGCAAGGTGCTGGGGATTGAATCCAGGTAGGGCATGTGCAATACAAGCTGTACTGTCTCTCCAGTCCAAGATGACTACATCTTGGGCAAAGACCTTGAGCTTTGATTTGAAGGCTTCAGTTTTATGCTTTAGTGCTGCTATTCCACATGGCGTGGATAGCCTGGAAGATCCCACACATCTAATGAATCCTATTCATCTTTGAGCTATTCTGGGCACATAGTATTAAGTATCATTGGGACTAGAGAGGTTAGTCTAGGGAATAAGACACTTTCCTCGTACAGGGTCAACCCTTGTTTGATCTTTGCACTTCAAATGATCCCCTAAGCACTCCCAGGAGTGATCTCTGAGCATAGAGCCAGCAATAAGCCCTGAGCACTGCTACGTGTGGCCCCCAAATTAAAAATAAACAAAACAAAATAACATCATGGACCATCTCTCCTGCTGATCAAAGAATCTACTAATGAGTGTATTAAATAGGTAAAGATGAAGAGGATAGACTTATTAATGTTCAGTCCCCAGATTTGACTAGTATAATAAAACCCATATAAAAATTAGACCTCTTAAAATTTGACTGAGAAGAGTTAACTCTAAAAAGCTTATTCACTCCCTATATCAATTAATGTGAAAAGAACTAATGTGCCCTTTTCTCCATTGTCACTGTCATCCCATTGCTCATCAAGTTGCTCGAGCAGGCACCAGTAACATTTCCATTTTGAGACTTGTTTTTACTGGTTTTGGCATATTGAATATTCCACAGGTAGCTTGCCAGGTGCTGCCATGCAGGTGAGATACTCTCAGTAGCTTGCCGGGCTCTCCGAGAGGGGTGGAGGAATTGAACCCAGCTCGGCTGCACGGAAGGCAAACGCCCTACTGCTGTGCTATCGCTCCAGTCCTCCATTAAACACAGAAAAGGAAAACAGATCTTTGAGAGTGCTCTGCATTTATGCAACAATTCTGATGTCTGCATTGACTGCCCCAAGCCCTGAAAGGAGACAGGGAAGAAAAGAAACTCAATCTGACTCAGAGAATACTCAGCAAGAAGAAATGCTCTGCTTCCTTTGGACTGCTACAAAACTGTTCCTCCCAATGATAGAGATCAATCAGCTCCACCTTCAGTCATTTTCATGAGTGTCTACCTCAGCTCTCCAGCTATTTTGCAAGCTCTTCGTGAGCATAACCACACTTCTATTCTCCTCTTTCCAAGCAGTGTTTAGGGGCCTGGGGAAGTTGCTCCCAGGATACTTGGTCAAGTTGTCTGGTCAAAAGTTAAGCACTTGAGCACGTGATGATGTTCAGATCCAGCTGTGTCTGGGGGCCTCCAAGGCTAAACCCAGCAGTTCTCAGGGGACCATACAGTGTTTGAACCAGAACTTGAGCATGTCAGGGATGCACTTCTGCTTCTGAGCTATCACTCTGGCCCCAGAGTTCCATTTCAAGAGAGTAGCTGACTAATATTTCATGCTTGTAAAGGACTTTACACTTTCATGAGAAGCCCTCAGAAGTACTATCTTACTTGTTCTTCATGAGTCTATCAGATAGGGCAAACACTTTCTACTCACATCATCCATGAGGAAAGTGACTAATTATGGTTAAATGATTTGAGAGGAACAAAGCAGTACAGGATTAGGGATGAAGTACATCCATTTAGACTCCCCAGTAAGACACCTTTTATCCGCATCACACTGCTCCTCCTTCTCCCCCAAATGCCCCCAAATTAGTGCAATCTAGCACTATTGCCAGATACATGAAGACTTCAAGTTTTCATTTTCCTAAGGAAGTTATATTCTCTCAGAGAGCCCAGCAAGCTACCGAGTATCCCGCCTGCATGGGCAGAGCCTGTCAAGTTACCCATGGCATATTCTATATGCAAAAAATGGTAACAATAGGCCTCATTCCCCTGACCTGAAAGAGCCTCCAATCACTGAGTAAGACTAGTTAAAAAAGGCTGCTAAAATCTCAGGGCTGGGAGGAATAGAGATGTTACTGGTGCTGCTCTAGTAAATCAACGAACAACGGGATGACAGTGATATAGTGAAGGAAGTCAGAGACCAGGGAGCATTGCCCATTTTGGGGGGGGTATAAAGAAGAGTGTGTGTGTGTGTGTGTGTGAGAGAGAGAGAGAGAGAGAGAGAGAGGAGTGTCTGTGTTTATGTGTGTGAGTATGGGCGAGTCTGAGTGAGTACGTGAATGTGTGTGAGTATGTGTGAGTATATGTGTGAGTATGACAAGCATTTAAGAGATGGCGTGGCATTCTGGAAACATAGAGTCACAGATGTAACAGTATGAGGATTCTCAGAAGGCATTTCTTCCTGGGTTGGTAGCCTGGTCTTCAGGTCAGAAACCTAAGTCTAGTGGGAATATTACTCACAAAAATAAGCATCCCCTCACCTCATACCAGACATAATCCAAGAAGTGTGAAATCCTGGCCCAGGTATTAGCAGCCAGGTTGAAAGGTAGATGGAAAGGAAAAAATTATCTCTGTGTGCAAAGAGGTAGGGGACTATAAACTTTAAACAAGAAGAAAGTGTGCTTTAGATGAGGATCCACAGAGGCCAAGCCTGAGTTGGCCATTCCTATTGCAAGGCAGGTTTATAGGACAAATTTATGAGGCAACAAGGGGAGGAAAGATCAGAGAGGGCAGAGACAACAAAGAGATGGTGTTGGGAAAAGTGCAGCCTTGTCTTACCAGGAGCTCCACAGGGTAAATTGCTCCTCAGAGACTAGCTTGAGCAGAGAATAGACTGAGCTGCTCTACCCTTGTGCCAATCAGATGATCAAGGAGGGCAAGCTAGGGGGTTCACTCTAAGCACATAGAGGAATCTGCATTCTTCACAGGTGGCCTAATTCAAGGGGGAGCTGTAGACAGCCTGTGGAGCTAATCCTTGACTGGGCTTCATGTTCCATGAGACTCTACTTTGTAAAACCACACACACAAATTTTTGTACTCTTTAACTTAACTTTCTAACCTCTATGTGTCTTTTAGTTTCTTACTGCCTCACTCTGAGAATGTGTGAAAGACTTCATAAATCTTCGGCCCTAATCCAAAACCCGATTTGTAGCACTCATGGATGAAAAGCACAATGGCTACCAAAACGATTTTTCCCTAGGTAGCTCAGTCTATTTTTCTTTTAAGGGTATTAATAATTACCTCTTTGACATAAGAAAAATTACTTCCAATTTACTGAAGTCATAAAAATTTTAAACCTAAGATATCTTCTCTTCCTCAGGCAAACTGTGCCCAGCTCAGACTATTTCACAATATGGTATGTGATTTCAAAGCTGCTCACCCATCTGGTCCCTGCCCAGTGGAGAAATTCCAGTTTGTCTATGATTCCATTAAAGGAGATGCTCAGAACCATTCAACCCTCTGGGTAAGGTGTGACCCAATGAGGCAGAGTTGTACTATTCTTGTTCTAGACACAACAATTCAATTTATAGTCTAAAATTAACTTTATGATTCAAGGAACTCCACTTCAGGCCTCATTAGACCAATGACTTACTGTCTTACAAACAAGTAAACTAATGGCTTTTGCATATTCTATCTGTCCTCCACCCTCAGTGTAAAGGTTGATGTTTTAAATTTAATTATAGGCTTTATTTTGTTCATTCAATTTTTTTTCATCTCTTCAGTATGTCACTGAACAAATTGGAAAATGATATCTTTGGATACTAATTTTGTTATGCCAAATAAAAACAGTTTTGTTAGTTTATTTAGGGGCCATATTCAGCTGTGCTCAGGTCTTATTCCTGGCCCTGGGATCATCAGGGATCATCACGGGGACCATATCCCATGTCAGGGATCAAACCCAGGACAACTGTGTGCAAAGCAAACACCTTCCCACTATGCTCTCTCTCTCTGGCCCTATATCCAGCTGACTGCTAGCTGCGGCCAGGTTTTATGTTAACTCTTGCATGCAGAGAAGGATGGGAAGTCTGGGAAGGCCAAAGGAATGATAGCTGGGCCCTGAGTGGAGATACAGAAACACAACTATCTAGATAAAACAGATGATTCCTGAAATAGTATGCAGGATAAATGAATGCATTTATTCCCTGTTGCTGCATAACAAATTACCACAAATAAAGAAACTTAAAACCACAACAAAATTGATAGTTTCTATGGTAATATCTAAGGTACACATTAAGACTGCCCTATTCTTAGAATTTTTTTTTCCTTTTGGGTCACACCTGGCGATGAATAGAGGTTACTCCTGGCTCTGCACTCAGGAATTATTTCTGATGGTGCTCAGGGTGCCATATGGGATGCTGGGAATCCAACCTTGGTCGGCCTTGTGCAAGGCAAAAGCCCTACCCGCTGTACTATCACTCCAGCCCCTGTAATTAGAATTTTACCAGGTTGAAATCCATGTGACAGTTGGACTGTGAGCTGGTCTGAGGCTGGGCTTCCCATCCCAACTCACTGGCTGTTGGTGGGATTCATTTCCCTGCACTGTGGAATGGAGGTATACATTTTCCTGCCAACTGCCAGCTGCGGCCTGTACTCCACTCCAAAGGTGCCTGCCATTCTCTCCCACGGGGTCCTCTCCACATGAAGTTCACTCCTTCAAGGCTTGCAGGAGAATCTTTCCTTTCTGCTAAGACAGAGCCTTATAGAAAGTGATAGAGAGAGTGACAATCCTACTGTAGTTAAGGTCTTGTCCACAATAAAAAAAAAAAAGGCTGCATAGGGCATGTACAGCAAGGAGTGGGGGTTCTTGGGGAGCAGCTCAGAATTTCTTCTGCCTCAGTGAACATAAAGAACAGTAAAGAACAGTAAAAGGAAAAGATCCCTAGAGACCATTTTCACTCTGCTAAGGAGTTTGAACTTTATATTGAAAGCATGAACAGATGCCACTCCCTTTGGGAAGGTGCAGGAAAATGTTCACGTCAGAGAGGTTAAGAAAGTATTATAGAGAGCATAGTACCTCAAGAAAATATCTGGGGAGGGTTAGAGAGCTAGTATAGCAGGTCAGGCTCTGACCTTGCAGGCAACCAACCTTAATTCAATCCCACATTTGGTTCCTTGAGCCCCGTTAGGAGTGATCCCTGAGCCCTACATGAAGTGGCCTCAAAATCAATTAATATTTAGATTTTTAAAACACCTTGGAAGCCTAGACAATATTTCACATATATGTCCAACTTATCTGTGTTAAATGAATCATCTCACTTGTCTATATGACAACTATGAGAAAGGAAAAATATAATTTGTTCTGCCACCATTATGATTAGGTGTTCCCTTTGCATACCTGACAGAAAAAAATTTTGCATCAATTACAGAACCTTTCTCAAATAGAAACACTCTGATACTGATTCTCCCTTCCCTCCCTCAAAAGATGTGAGCTCTGTTCCTTTAAGTTGCTGCTTCCCTTCAGAAAACACCTTTATCTCTGACATTTGGAATATAGATGTCAACAAGTCTGTGAGGACCCACACAGATGGGGTAATTATGTGAGGAGCTACTATTCTTCATCTAATGAGAATTTTGAGCAGATTAACTGTAACTCTGTTATCCTTCAAAAAATAATACCTCTATTCTTTGTTCACTGCATCTATTTCTAATAAAGTTTAGGTAGTCCTTCAAACAACTGATGTCTAATAGTCTTCAAGTTTTCATTCCCAACTATTTATATAAATTATGCCTTAATTGGACTGGAACAATAGCACAGCAGGTAGGGCGTTTGCCTTGCAAGCGGCCAAACCAGGTTCGATTCCTTGATTCCTCCATCCCTCTTGGAGAGACCGGCAAGCTACCAAGAATACCTCGCCCACATGGCAGAGCCTGGCAAGCTACCCGTGGAATACTCAATATGCCAAAAACAGTAACAACAACTCTCACAACGGAGATGTTACTGGTGCCCGCTCTAGTAAATCAATGAACAATGGGATGACAGTGCTATTTTACAGTGCTATACCTTGATTAACTACCAGTGTTCATTCTTTGATATAATAATGATTACTAAAAGCTACATATTTCACACAAGCACTATTTTGAGGGCTTTGTATCCTCACACTGAGATGAATAAAGCATGGCAGGCATATAAAGATTCTATAACTTCTTGGAGATTAACCCAGGTTGTTAGTGATAGGACTGAGATGAGAACCCAGACTCGGTAGTTCATAGTCTCAAAATGAACAGAGACACCACTACTTTATAAGGGTGTTCTTTGATGCACTCAATCAATGACTGTAGGCCGCCAATGCCATTTTTAGAAGTGGTAGCATCCGAGGTTATAGTATATCAATACTAAAGTCTAGTCACTTTGATATCCAGTTAAAGAACTGAGGGTCATGAGAAGAAAGGAATAAAACAAGATGTAGTTCTTTTTCTGGGAGGCAGACACCCACACCTGGAAATTCTCAGGGCCAAGACCTGGTTTTGTGCTCAGGGATCACTCTTGGTAATGCTTGGGGCACTAGGTGTGATGCCAGGGATCAAACATGGTTGACAATATGCAGGCAAGTATCCTACCCCTATATTATCTCTCCAACCCTGATATAGTCCTTAACAAATATCTCCAATAGGAGCTGGAGATGTAGCTACATGGTAGAGCACACACCTCATATGTGCAAGGTCCTGGGATCACTAACTCCCTAAGAGAGTGAACTTCAGATTTATATAATATATGAAGAAAAACAGAGAAGCACTGATATCAAAATCTTAGAAATAATAAGAGAAATTATAGCACTGTGGTAAAGCTTAATGTCCCATATTTTTAAAATATTAACAAAAGAATCGTTTTTGCTTAAAATGTGAGTTACCAACAATTCAGAAGAAATACACTGAATTGAGTGACTGATAAAACAAATAAAGATGCAAATTTTTAAAAAAGTTTATAACTTGTAAAAGTGTTCTCAGCTTTACACAATAATCCGAACATAGAATATTCTATAAGAACTTTCAAAATTTAAAGAAAAATACATATCCTATAGGTCTGAAGCACAGAAAGGGATGAAAACTTCCCAAATATTACATGAAGTTAATGTCGTTTTGGTATCAAACAGGGAAATGAAACCAAATTTGTCAAAATAAATTTTATTTGTGAAAACAAATTAAACAAACAAATTAAAATAAAGACCTAGTCATTAGGAAAAGTGATGCAATATTCTGACACAAATAACAAATACATCAGTGACTTAAGAAAATGTTTCATCCTGACCAAATAGGCATTGCTCAAGAATAAGAGCTAATAAAATATTAGGAAATCTGTGATATGGTACATCATTTTAGTAGATCAAAGGCAAAACTTACATAAAATTTTAAACATTATTTATTGTGTCAAGTCTGATGCACTGCAGACAATTCTCATTTGACGCTCACAATAGAGCCTTGCAAGATGTTTATATTACTAATCTTGTAATGCAATATAACAAACTGAAACTGGACCAGAGAAATGGTACATAGGGTATGGTAGGCTAGGGTGCTATTTGCACATGGCTAACTCAGGTTAAATTCTCTGGGGGACCAGATATAGTCCCCCAGACATTGACAGGAGTGGCCCCTGAACACAGAGCCAGGAGTAAGCCCTGAACACTGCTAGGTGTGTCCCACAACTCAAAAACCAGAACTGAAATTGGAAGAGGAAAAATAACTTTCAGTGTTGTTGAGTTCTAACTGGACAATGTTTAATTCAATCCAGATTGTCTGGACAAAAATCCTGTTCTCTGGTTTCCATGGTAGGTTCTCCTCAAAGGAATAATCTACCAAAACAATCAAAAGATAGTTGATAACTTTTCAAAACTCAGTTTTTAAATTCAAAAACACTCCCAACATTAGGGATATAAGAACATTTCTTTCAACATAATTGAAACAGCCTCTCATTCAAACAAATAATAACTTTAAGTCAGAAACAAGGTAAGTCAGAAACAAGAGCAGAATACTATTAAGTAGTCTTAAGACTAGTTGTGAAAATAATCACCAGTGCTATAAGATATAAATTTGAATGAAAAGTACAAGCTCTATAATCACTATCTGAGTAATATAATCATTAGCTGATTACCCAGAAAATTCAGAAAGTAGAAAATGATTATTAATGAATAGAATCTGTCACTGTCACTGTCATCCCATTGCTCATCAATTTGCTCAAGCAGGCACCAGTAATGTCTCCATTGTTAGACTTGTTACTGTTTATGGCATATTGAATACACCACGGGTAGCTTGCCAGGTTCTGCCATGCGGGCGGGATACTCTCGGTACCTTGCCGGGTTCTCTGAAAGGGGCAGAGGAATTGAACCCAGGTCGGCTGCCTGCAGGGCAAACGCCCTACCTCTGTGCCATCGCTCCAGCCCAGTGAATAGAATAAAAATATTAAAATTTCATAGCTAATAGTCACTAATTAGAAAGCAATATGAAAATATGGATACAATCTTTAAATCTTGGGGAGGAGTGGACCACTCCCAGAAGTGTCTAGAGCTTACTCCTGGCTCTGTGCTCAGGGGTCACTCCTGGCGGTGTGCATAGGACCACATACAGTGCTGAGGTTCAAACTGAAGATGGCCACACCAAAGTAAGTATTTTAACTCCTGTGCTTTTTCTCTGGTTCAAACCTAAATATAATTTAATTTTAAAAATAGGTAACTCCTAGGAATAATCTTTTTATAAAAAAATAAGGTACAGGATATATGAAGAAACAACTTTTCTGTCACATCAAATAAAAATTGAAAAAGCAGAAGTATTGTTAAATGACAGTAAATTCCAAAGATAGAAACTCTCTCAAAATAATTCACAGCTTGTATATGATTCTGTGCGGAACTATCAGGATTTTTTTCATCTGAAAGTCAACTCCAACATTTGCCTTAAAGAACTCCTAGTTGATAATTACCGTGTTACACTCAAAACAGAGACAAATATAGAGATTAGGATTAACCATATCAGACATAGAACTGTGCAGCACAATTTATAATGTGCTAAACGAAATATAACATGGTTCTGCTAGAAGAATTAACAGGTGGTTAAAAAATTAATGATAGCCTAGAAATTTAAGAGAAAGTCCAGATTCTCTTCTAGCATATGTGGATTTAATTTAAGACCAATATAATCTCAACAAAGAAAAGCAAGATTATTGGTTTTACAAGGAAAT
The DNA here is from genome assembly GCF_027595985.1 of Sorex araneus. Taxonomy (NCBI): domain Eukaryota; kingdom Metazoa; phylum Chordata; class Mammalia; order Eulipotyphla; family Soricidae; genus Sorex; species Sorex araneus. The sequence goes on from NC_073305.1 coordinate 23,816,015, forward strand.
GAAGATCGTTGCCTTCTGTGCACCATCTCAGAAGAAAACAAGTGGAGAGTATGTCATGTAAACCAGCTCAGTTCCTAAAAGGAATCACCCACAAGCCAGAGTCAGCTCCCCATCAGCTCTGCCTAATCCATTCTTAGTTCTTTCCACTCTGGCTCCTTCCTACTCATCTCTGCCAATCTCCACTTTCCTCCCACTCAAAGTCTGGTCCCCCAAAACCAAACCAACACAGGAAAAGGTCTGCAGAGAGGTCAGCATGCTGGGTGATAATGGAAAGAAAAATGTAGTTTCTTAAAAAACGTTCCGTCTCTCTGCTCAATTATTATTTCATAGCACGATCCACATTGAAAAGACCTTCCTCATAAAAATTTTTGAAATTTCCTACAAAGTCTACTGCAACAATGATATCAGAAGTTCATTTTGACAGCGTAATCCAGGGAGCTTTACTAAATCTATTTAATTAACCTATTTAATTCAATCTCTTGATAATATTCTGCAAAGATGTATTGGGTGCCCTCTAGGGTTCTGGGAAATATAATATGGGTGAGGGTGACTGTATCATGATCAGCAGAAAAGTGCATATGTCACATTGTATGGCAAAGGGATTTTACTGATGTAAGGCTCGAGAGATGACAAACTGTGCTGTGTGGGGCTATATAAGGGAAAGAGGCAAATGACTTCGAGAGAGAGAGAGAGAGAGAGAGAGAGAGAGAGAGAGAGAGAGAGAGAGAGAGAGAGAGAGAGAGAGAGAGATCTGCAAGCAGTAGAGAGATCAAGAGAGGCATGACCTAGAGCCAAATGTCTTGGATTTTTGCAGGGGTGGGAGGTAGTTTGAGTCATAACCTACAGTTCTTAGGGACTATTCCTAGCTCTATACTCAGGGATCATTCCTGGTATGCTCAGAGGGTCATATTTGGCACTGGGAATCAAGCTAGGGTAGGCTGTATGCAAGGTAGGTGCCTTACCCTCTATACTATCTCTAGCCTCTAAGAGCTGGGACAGACAAAGAAATATACTACTCGAGTCTCCAGGAGGAATCTTGCTGATGCAGTTTGAATTTCTGATTTCCTGAACTGCGAAATAATAAACTTGTGTTGGTTTAACCTGCTACATTGGGAGTCATTTGTTACAACAACAAAAGCATAAGAATGCAGTGAGAGTCAGCAAAAGCTAAAGTTTGTTTCTCATGAAGACTGATTGAACATTTGTAGCACTGTCCTCCTGTTGTTCATTGATTTGATTGAGCGGGCACCAGTAATGTCTCCATTGTGAGACTTGTTGTTACTGTTTTTGGCATATTGAATACACCACAGGTAGCTTGCCAGGCTCTGCCATGCGGGCGGGATACTCTCGGTAGCTTGCCGGGTTCTCTGAGAGGGACGGAGAAATTGAACCCAAGTCGGCTGCATGCAAGGCAAACGCCTTACCTGCTGTGCTATTGTTCCAAATCCTATTGAACATTTATCACCATTAAAGCTTTTCTTATTTTGTTAAATGTTTTCTCAAATATCTTACAGTGAATAGAAACCCTATAAGCTAGTTCATAATTTTTATGGGTATCTAATTACTCTCTGGGAAACTCACATTTTTTCAGCATACTAAAAAGAGTATTCTATATTCTATTTAAGCCACGATTTTCCTAATTTATTTGCCCATGGAAACCTTTAAACATTTATCTTTATCAATAAACTTAACAGTGACATAGCAACAGTGACAGAGTCCCGGAGGACACTATAGCACCAGAGATTTCTCCGGGCCCCATACCGAGCCGATTTCACCAGGGCATCCCAGATGGAGCAGGTGCAGTCTCCCCACCTTCTCCAGATGGATTCCCGGTGACCATGAGCTTCCACAAGCAAGGTCCAGGTATTTGGGTTCCAGAACTAAGACTCCAAACTGCATGGCGGCAATAGAGCCGGGCAGTCCCACCCCAGCTTCCCATCTGCTCTTGAGGCCAGATGCCAAGCCCACAAGCCACCTCCAGGTGCCATCTTGGTGCACCAACAGCCAGGGCCCAGAATCTCCCAACTGAATCCCAAAATGGATTAGCTCCGTACAGAGATGTCTCTGGAACCCAACCATTTACAATCTTAGAATTTTAGAAGCGTGTGGCTGTAAGCAGCTGCACAACCTTGCATGATATGGAAAATGCACTGTAGCACTGTCTTCCTGTTGTTCATCAATTTGCTCGCGTAGGCACCAGTAACGTCTCCATTGTGAGACTTGTTGTTACTGTTTTTGGCATATTGAATATGCCACGGGTAGCTTGCCAGGCTCTGCCATGCAGGTGGGATGATCTCGATAGCTTGCCGAGCTCTCTGAGAGGGGCGGAGGAATCGAACCGGGTTGGCCGCATTCTTGGCAAACACCCTACCTGCTGTGTTATCGCTCCAGTTCGATATACAAAATGAGCAATGAAAAATAAGTGATCTAGCGTCTGTCCCTGGAAGGCAGGCTTGAATGTTGGTGGGAAAATTCAAGCAAAATATAATGCCCAAAAGTAGAGAGAGAGTATCTGAGAAATTGTCTGCCATAGAGGCAGGGTGAGGACTGGGATGGAGTACGGGAGAGTAATGGTGACATTAGTGGTGGAAAGTTTGCACTGGTGGAAGGATGGGTATTGGATTATTGCATGGCTGAATCTCAAACATGAAAACTTTAAAATTGGATCTCACAGTGGTTCAATAAATAAATAAATAAATAAAAATAAAGTTAACAGCAAAAAGCATTGTTCTATATACCTGCTATGTGTCATGACCTACGCTGGTCTCTGGGGATGGTCTAGGATGGAGCCATTCCTTAAAGTACTGATTAAATGTTGATCCTTGTTGTCACTGGAAATGATTACTGTGTTTTTAGGTGATATTTTAAAATTTGAGTCAACAGGAGATTGAGATCCCCAAAATAAGCCCTGTTGTGTGTGTGTTGGGGGGGGTGAGTGGGTAGGGGACATTGGGAGCCACATCCTGCCGTACTCAGGAGCTGTTCTTGGATCTGTGCACAGGAATGACCCCTGGGCATGCTAGGAGGAACCACATGTTGTGCTGGGTATCGGGATCAAACTGTGGTTGGCCAACCGCAAAGGCTTACCTATTGTACTACCTCTCTGGCCTCTCCACTCCAGGTGTATTTATTTATAACTCCAGGTGTATTTATTTATAAGCCCACTGACTGGTCTGTAGTATCTTCCTTGAGGGATCTAGAATAAATGGATGAGACATATATACTTGCCAAAAAAATTGATATTTTGGGAAAACAGGGAGGTTGTTATCTAATTAGTTCAATATTGGGTGATTAAACACTCAGTTCCAGGCTGTTTGAAAGTTTTCCCTCAGGAAACCAGCTGGTCTCTTCCTTCATTGCCAGGGTCCTCTTCCTCTGTTACACCATTCCCCACCCTTCTGCCCTTAAGCAAAGTCTAAGGTCCAGTTGGTATTTCTTTGACTTATGAAACAGTTGAGTGGTTCAATTGCATCCTTTGTGTTGTTGATGCATCAGCTAATAATGTTACAGAGTATTCATGACATCTGTATTTTCTCCAACAGGACCTCAGGAGCATTTCCACACTACATTCTGGCCCAGCTGCACATGGCTGACAGCATGATTCTCCTTGAAAAGTATTTTTGCAACCTTCCAACCTCTTATGATCACAGGGAGCACAATTATGTACATATTGCATCTTCATTTAAAAGAAGTCAAGAAGGGGCTGGAGCGATAGCACAGTGGGTAGGGCGTTTGCCTTGCACGCAGCCGACCCGGGTTCTAATCCCAGCATCCCATATGGTCCCCTGAGTACCGCCAGGGGTAATTCCTGAGTGAAGAGCTAGGAGTAACCCCTGTGCATCTCCGGGTGTGACCCAAAAACCAAAAAAAAAAAAAAAAAAAAAAAAGAAGTCAAGAAAATTGAAACCGAGATGAAAAATTTTTAGAACAAATATTTTAATTAAAAGATCGTAGCCCAGCTCCCCCTTTTCAATTACATTTCAACTGAAATCAATGAAACTTTAAAAAACTATGCATAATTTTAAAATCAATTATGAAAGAATACATTTTTGATGAATGTTACTAACTATACGACATGGTCATGATAAAAATATTATCAGCTCTTTTTAATATGCTACTGAATATTCAATATAGTCCACCATTCTGTAACAATTAACTAGATTTAGCCATTAAAAAAATCCAGCTCATGGCTGCAGATATAGTACAGGAGATTAGGTGCTTGCCTTGCCCATTGCTGACCTGGGTCAAATCTCTGGCACCACATATGGTCCTCCAAGGACTGCTAGGAGTGACCCCTAAGCATACGTCCTGAGTAGCATGGAGTATGATCCCAGACACCCAACCCCAGTTTATTTTTTTAAACTCCTGAACATAAAGTGTTTCCAACAATACAAACAGGTTTAGAAAAATCTGCAGTCAACTTTCTCAGGCTATACCCTTCGATGCAACAGTAAGAAAGACTTTATTTGAGAGGGAACACATTTTGTTTTTATCTAATTCTGTAAATATATTGATTCTAGGCCAATTACCAGCTGTCAGTTTTCAGTTACTTCTTATGCATAACTTATATTTCTATCACATATAAGCAGTAACACTATGACCCTCTTCTTTAGAATAAGTCAAGGTAGCCAAACCATATAAATTTAAGGTTCTATATACCAAAATCTGAGGACACAGTTCTGGAGGGAAAGGGATGGATATAGATTAGATAATAAACACTAGTAAGATCAAGAAAATGAAATGAGTGACCATTTCTATGCTTAGAATTTGTCAGAGATCAATGTAGACATTGTTTAAGGAAGAATTCCTAACCCAGTGATCATCCAGTGGTTTTGAAAACCTAAAAGGCAAGTAGTGCTTCTTACTGACCAATAAGATAGCTATGGTTTCTAATTTTGGAATATTTATCAATCAGATTATATTATTCAGTAAGCATTAAGATTCTAGATATTCTATATGAATACTGGCAACTGGGTGGGCAGGAGGCATTCCCCACTGACTTTATCAGAGCTGATAGGAGACACTTAACAACTGGTCATATTAATGGAGACAAATCTTTCTCTTTAGAAGAAAGAACAAGTAGGAAAAAGCATATAAAAATAGAAATGCTCATTATCTTGGCAGAGTTAACTGACTCGTGTAGTAGTTATACAGAGTCTAAAGATCATCCCAATTCCTCTACTTCTGTCTAAGTTCCTATTTTTTAAGAACTTCTGAAAACTGGGGTTCTGTTTCCTGGCACTGAAAGAGACCTGACTAAACCATCTTGCCTTTCACCTATTTCAGTCTTATTTGGGTTGACTGAATGATTTACTAGCTTGATACTCTTCAAGTTGGTATGCCAACTCTTTAGTGAAACTTCATCCCTAAAGCTTCTCCTGCAGTGCTGTGACTGGGCCTAAAAGTACTCAGTAGTTTACTTTGGCCCCCAAATTATAAGATACACAAAAGAAAAATTGCCATCTTACCAAAAAAGTCTCTGTTAGAAAAATTATCATTGGTTAATGCTGAGAAAGTAATAAAAAAGAAATTAACAAGAACAAAAGTCACAGTATTGGTAATATTAATGTTCACCTTAAATAATCAATGAACAACTTTGCAGGGACAATGGCTAAAAGTGCCAGTAGGAAAAAATACACAAATAAGCAGGATTTCCCTTGTTTGTTCCATCAGACTGAGAAACAGCCTTAACATGGGGCTTTTTAATAAAAATAAAAAAAGATTGTTTGTTTTCCCTCTTGCTTGAACCACAACCTGAAAGTTCATCCTTGGCCTGAGACACACCCCCTGTTCAGTACCTGTCATGAGATTACAAATCTTACAAAATATAAAAATATTAGTCTTTCAAAGTTTGCAACAAAGTTGGGTTGTCTGAATAAACGATTATTAGAATGGTTAGAAGTCAGCAAGTTCTGGATAGAAAATCAAATATTTGAGTATACGAAGTCCTTTCAGAGAAGAAAGGTCTGCACCTGGCTTTGGAGGCGGGGGTGGGGGGAAGGAGGAGGCTAGCTAGCAGAAAATGGTAAAGGACAATGTGCACCAATTTAAAAAGATGTTCAATTTTTTTAAATGTCAGAGAGTTCCAGGAATTGCTCAGCAGTAGAGTACTTGTCCTGCAAACTTGAAGCTGCAAGCTCAGTCTCTGGCATTACCTCATATGCTGAATGTCATTCCAGCAACACTGCCATTTGTAATCTGTGGTCTACAACAAGATGTGCAATATTTGAAGCACCCAACCAAGTGTGTAACCCTTGGCAAATATCACAGCACAGAGTGTGAACACTGAAATTATGGGCTTGCAACCACTGGCCATAGAAGCAACAACAAAGAGGGAAGGAAAAAATATGCATTTAATAAAATTAATAACAGAGGAACCCTCACAAAGACAAGCTGAGAATGTGAACTAAGAAAGCTGCATACAACCAGCCAAAATAAGGTAAGAACCAGGGTAAGACAGAAGTAAGTCAAAGCAGAAAAGACTTGAGGTTGAAGACAAGGGCAAAATTCTAGATTTAATGGAGAAGGTTAAGATGAGACTGGTTAGAGGGGTAACAAAACTGTCATTGCAAAGGTAACAACAAAAAGAAAGGGAAGGGACAAAGAGAAACCAAAGTTTCTTTATAAAGAATTTCAAATTCTTCAATGTAAGCCACTTACAGGCATGTTTCACAGAACCATGGTGAACACTATATGTCAATATAATGATTTTTACTTATTTCAATCCTGATCCCAGCTGTTTTGGTGGGTTCACATATGCATGACCTGCTTCACTATCAGTTAAGGCCCCTTCACATTAAAATCCAGCATGCCATACTCAGCATCCTCAGGAGCATGCTTCAACTGATTGACAGAAATGCGCTTTTTTTGTCAAGAAATTCCCAGGACTAAGCAATCCATGGTGGAGTACACTGTTGGAGAAAATCTCTCAGTACTGTATTTTAGCTCAGCAGGGGAAGTAGCTCAATTGTTCTCCCTGATTATTAATAGACCAACATTTAGTCCAACAGCTTCAATTTGCAGTGGATTTTTTGACTTTCTGTGCTGAAAACTGAAAGTCAGGTTAATGGTTCTCAGCATAATGCCTGTCTACACATTCTGTGACTATTTGCACTTGCTTTAAAGACATAAGTGACAATTTTTCAAAATAGGCCAACCAGTTTAAAGAATAGAATAACTTAACTCAAAGGAGACAATATGCTGGTGTGACTTTCTGCATAAATATTAGTTTTGTAAGAATGAGGAAAAAGAGAAGATTAGCATTGAAGGACCTTAAATCAGAGGGTCTTGGGCATCTGGGTAATGTTGGTGCAGTAACTCTGTATATCAAAAGCATAAGCATTAACTACTGTAAACCATGTTATCTCAATAATAAAAAAATAAGTATATTCACTAACAGGACTTCTAGGTTCTTATTGAGATGAGTTGCTTTGATTTCAAACTATTAAGCATAGAGATATGAATAAGACCATCTAATGTCTAAGCACTCAAATGGCCATCAAGATTTAAAGAGCAAAGAAAGGAAGAGGGGAGGTGAGAGAGGAGGAAGGAAGGGAGAGAGTCTCACTGAGTAGGTGTTAGATAGGAAGTTAGAGTGTTAGGTAGGAAGTTAAGAGTATTAGGTAGGAAGCCAGAGTGTTAGGTAGCAAGTACCAGAGAGAGTAAAGGCTGAGATAGAGATAGAAGAAAGAAAAGAAGAAAGTGACTGGACAGAAAGGAGGGAGAGAGGGACCAGGAGAAGAAACTCAAAAATTAGAAAAGAAAGAAAACTAGACTTCTTTGAACTAGAGATCACACATAATTATCTGATACTCTAACATATTCAAATAAAATTCTTGTTTAATTCTTTAAGAAATAAAACTTTCATTGGTATTCTGGTGAAATAATGACTGAACACACAAAAGGAGATACATATCTGAGAGATTTACAGCTCACACACCCCTTCAAGAAAGCTGATTTGCTTCAAAGTTTATCTGTCCCTGAACTTCCATTGTGAGATACTTAAACACTCCAAAATGGCTTTTTCTACCCCATTGGTGTATTTGTGTACAGTATTCCACATTTTTCTAAGACATTCTTTACTTTTACTATTAAACGTGTACTACCTGATTTTTATATCTGAGCTTTTTCAGTCTTGAATCCTGATAACCTGGCACTTGTTTTCCTAAAAACTCAAAGATGTGTTTCTGTATTATGTAATGATGAACTTCATCCGTTTCTACAAATTAAACCAGCTGCTCCAAAGTAGTAGGTAAATGAAAAACTGGGATTAAGAAAAACAACTGCCCAATCTATAGTAGGCTTAGTAGAGCTTTTCTTTTCATTTTTTCTGAGCATTGAGGTGCATGCAGTCAACTAGTATGAAGGTCACCAGACAAGATGTTGCAATCTTAAAGTGCTATGGACCTGTGGGTGGTGTTTAAGTAACTGTCCCCTTGCTGATTACTATTTCAGCCCCCTGATTGTAAATATCCATTATATACTAAATATCCAATGTAGTATGTTATATTTAAACTGTGTTTTTTTTTATTTGGAAAACTTTTTTTGTCTTAAATTGAAACAAAAATACTACAACTTCCTAAAGTTTGGCTTACCTCATTGTATCAGAGGAAAGGATACCCAGGCACTCAAAATTAATTCCATACCTGGTGTCTTCCTGCTAGATATGAGCTTTGACAAAACTATCCTTTAATCGTTCATTATCCACCTTCTGACAATGTTTCAATGATCAAATTGAATCCCTTGGAAATTTTCTAATTTTCCTGGGAAAGAGGTGGAAGTCATGAGCCACCACCTGCACCACATGTACCTGTAGCTTTCTAAATCAAAAGCAGAAACTCTCTTTGCAAGGAACCTCCATCCATCTTCTGCTGATAATGACAGCTCCATGCAAAACAAATATCTTTCCACTCTGAGTGGAAGTCTCATCATTTCAGTCCATCCTGCAAGTACAGAACTCCCAGAGAGGCACAGGGTGAGAGGGGGAGCGAGTCAGACTCAGAGCTGATAAGCCCGGGGCTGACCTTTAAACTGCTGTGTTTCATAGATCGTTGGCTTCTTCCACTGTGTTTACTCAGCAGTTCCTGGGTCACAAGAGTCTGCGTTTACTGAGGTGGGGCAAACCAGGGAACCTTGTTCCAACTCCCACATGGCAACTGATAGAAGTCTGGGGTAGAGGCCCTTCAAGTCCACCTGCAGTATGCCCTGTGTGCCAGGTTCTTGGAACGTATTCCTTGGCACCTAAAGATCATTGCCTTATACACATCTCTGCAGACTGTCTCAAACCTACTGACCATGAGGAAATGAGAAAGATGAGGGGGAAAAAGAGTGAAAATATTTTTTCTTTGTTTTTACCTTGTCACAGAACCACATTTAGCACTAAAGCTTGAGACAAAAAGAGAAAAATCAGTAATACTTATCCTGCCTTTATTAAAAAAAAAAAAACAGGGCTGGCAAGACATTACAGTGGGTGGAGTGTTTGTTTCACATGTGGCCATCCAGTTTCAATCCCCAGCACCATATATGTCTTCCAAACCTTGCCAGAAGTGATTCCTGAGCGGAGAGCCAAGAGTAAGCCCTGAGCACTGATGGGTATGGTCTCCAAACTCTCCTCTTCTCCCCACCCCAACAAATCATGCTGTTTTATTCATTGTGGATTATATCAAGTTTAATGGTTAAATTTGATTTTTAAATTTTTCATCACTGTATCACTCTCATCCCATTGCTCATCAATTTGCTCGAGTGGGCACCAGTAACGTCTCCATTATGAGACTTATTGTTACTATTTTTGGCATATCGAATATGCCACGGGGGGAGTAGCTTGCCAGGGTCTACCACATGGGTGGGATACTCTCGTTAGCTTGCCGGGCTCTCTGAGAGGAGTGGAGGAATCGAACCTGGGTCGGTCGAGTGCAAGGCAAACGCCCTACCCGAGATGCTATCGCTCCAGCTGCCTACATTAATAAAAAGATCAATACATAGCATCCGACGCTTCAGATTTAAGTAGTTTTTCTGAGGCTTGCTTGGCTCAGAAAACTCAGTGCTCGCCTCTTGGAGCTGAAGTCTGATGTGTACATGGAATGTACAAGAACAGTACACTCACCAGTACCAACTATCCTCACTACTTACTACCTGAATGAACCACTGTGGCCGCTGCCCACCATGGATGGACAGAGCAGTTCTGAGATCTCTCAAAGGGACAGCTGGGGCACAGCAGTGGCAATGACCCCAGGGGTCAGAGGCAGCAGAGACCGTCACTGGAGTGGAAGCCCCTGAGCTCTCACTTCTCTCCTAACACAGACACCCAGCTGAACCACTGAACCAAATACTTCTCAAAAGGTGGGAGGCTGAAAATTCATAGTTCAAGCAGTAAAAATCGAAGTAGAATCAGAAGAGTCTTCAGATAAGACCAGAGAATGCAAAGAGAAAACCCATATACATTCTCTCCAGGTGTGGTCAAGAAAATGGCCCTGTGAATGACTGCCGTTTCTGTCTAGAGCCCCTAGAAAGAAACTAACCAAGAGTTAGTAAGAAGACAAAAGTGAAATACAAATAAATATTTCACTTTAGATTTTTTAGGGAGAATTTGTGTTCTTAGGGCAGGAGCAAAAGTATAGCAGGTAGGGCATTTGCTTTGCACACAGCCAACCTGGGTTTATTCTCCAGTATTCCATATGGTTCCCCAATTCCCACTAGGAGTAAACCCTGAGCACAGAGCCAGGAGTAAGCTCTCAGCATCATCAGGTGTGTGGCCCAAAGGAAATAAGTGTTAATCCAAGGCATAAATAGTATTTAAGTGGTAAATGTTACGTTAGAGAGGAAAAGAAAAAGGGGCTGGAAAGAAACACATTAAAATCCTAAATGCCATTTTTAGTATTAGAAAGCATTTGTTCTATGATCTAAAGTCTCTTGCTGTTGAAGTTCTTGCAAGGGAAATGGAAGAGCTAGCAGTACATTGCGGATATACTTCAAGGGCTTCTACAGCTCAGAGCACTTTCTGCATCCATGGAGATAAGTTACATACTCTCAGACTGAGCAGTTCATAAGTTTCACTGAAACATCAGAAATTCTCCTTCCTCAGGAATAGGCAAACAGGCAGTTTTAGACTGATCTAACGATATGCTTCAGAAGGACAAAATAAACTAACTATATATTTGTAGTTTTATAAACCAAGACAAGGCCCCCAAAAAGCACATTGCCAAGATTAGAGAGTAAGATAACCCTCATATGACATTTCTGGATCATATAGAATACTACTTATGATAACAGATCTAAACCAGAGATGAATAGATATACAGTAATCCTCAGCAAACAAGACAAGGCAAGTGCTTTATCTGCTATATTCTAGATCTGGCAGATTTAAGGTAGGCTTGAAGCCAAGTGGCCACAGAGAGGATAGATAAGTGGCTTTTCCTATGTTACTCTTTCGTTTTGGAAATTTTTTCATGAAAATCATATTTATTTGCTGTCTATAGTGAGTTCCTCACTCACCTCACCTTGGTTATCTGACAGATATTATGTCAGTTTTTTAAAATTTAATTGTATTTTATTTTTGTCTTTTGGGTCACACTCAGCTATGCACAGGAGTTACTCCTAGCTATGCACTCAGGAATTACTCCTGGCAGTGCTTGTGGTGCTTGGGAGACCATATGGGATGCTGGGAACCTAATCTGGGTTGGTTGCAAGCAAAGCAAATGCCTACCCACTGTACTGTCGCTCCAGCCTCTGTCAGTTATTTTATGTGCTTTCTTTTTGGTCCTTACCAAGACCATGAATAGTATTCTAATCTATCTCTAGCTGATGATGCTGACATTTTGAGAAATGTACTTTTTACTTTTGTCCGTCCCAAGAACATTTTCTCCAAACCAGCTGGTATAGAAGTTAGACCTAAACTTTGTTCATGATGTATGCCCTGGATGTTCATAATTTATGCTCTTCCAATCCATTAACTCTGTGCAACTCTTTATGGTCACTCATATGACAACTTCCTTTGGGCCCTCCATTGTCTTGGATTGTTTATAAAATGGGGGTGTAAGTTAACAAATGATCTATATGATGACAGTGTCTATACTCTATCATATCTGATATTTCTCCAAAGAAAATCAGATTATTGAATGATCATCTCATTGGACTGTTCTGGACAACTTTGAATTACCTGCCAGTGCTATTTTGCAAATTTATTTAGTATATTTTAACTCAAAACTTAAAAAAAAAATTGGGTCACCACTGGCTGCGCTCAAGTCTGACTCCTGGCTCTTGCTTACGGGATAACTCACATCAGTGCTAGGGGCCCATGTGTGGCACTGGGTATAGAATCCAGTCTGCTGTGTTCAAGACAAGTACCTTAAGTGTGGTATTGATTCTCCAACCCACACAGCCAAGTCCAAAGTTTAATGCCAATGGTATCTCTGGCCTAGGATACTACTCTGAGCATGGACTCAACATCTTCACTGCCAAAGATCTTGCCAAACATCTTCACTGGATATCTCAAGCACCTCTCAAACTCACATGTCTTAAACATGATTGTTAATCTTTGTCTCAAGCCCTACTTTTCTCCAGCTTCTCCTTTGAAAGATGTTGCAACATCCTGGCTGTGGAGTTGTGGTTGTTCCCCCACACAGACTCTGACCCCCTCCCCAATACCCGCTCTCTGCTCTGGTTGGTTCCACCTAATCTTCCTATGTCTCAGGCTATTTTCCTAACCTTTTAGCCTAAAATAAATCTCCTTATAGTCTCACTTAGCAGCAAATCCCTTCCTTTCCTTTATAGAATGTAAAATAACTGTTTTACTACATTTATTTGTACTTTTATAGTTCATTGTCAGTAAGTTCCATGAGGCATAATTAAAAATATTTTATCATGGTTTTAATCCCAGCATATAGCTTAGAGTATGGGGAATCAAGTACAATCAACTAAAGAGGATACTTAAGTCATTAACATAGTTTTTAATAAAAGAGATCCTTAAGAAAAAATATACACATTTATTTATTAATACCTTATTTAAAGGGATGAATGGAGATGTTACTGGCGCCCGCTTAAGCAAACTGATGATCAAATGGGACAACAGTAATACAGTGATACAGTGATTTATGACAAGTGAAAGACAATTTTTTTTTTTGCTTTTTGGGTCACACCCGACGATGCACAGGGCTCACTCCTGGCTCATGCACTCAGGAGTCACCCCTGGCAGTGCTCAGGGGACCATATGGGATGCTGGGATTCGAACCCGGGTCGGCCGCGTGCAAAGCAAATGCCCTACCCACTGTGCTATCACTCCAGCCCCAAAAGACAAAATTTATCAAGTCCAGTATTCAATATTTGAAAAGTAGATCGAATGAGTAACCAAGAATCTCTAAAGAAAACTATAGCACTGTAGCACTTGTCCCATTGTTCATTGATTTGCAGAAGAGGGAAACAGTAATGTCTCCATTGTGAGATTGTGAGACTTGTTACTGTTTTTTTGTTTTTTTGTTTTTTTGCTTTTTGGGTCACACCTGGCAATGCACAGGGGTCACTCCTGGCTCATGCACTCAGGAATCACCCCTGGCGGTGCTCAGGGGACCATATGGGATGCTGGGATTTGAACCCGGGTCGGCTGCGTGCAAGGCAAATGCCCCACCTGCTGTGCTATCACTCCAGCCCCGAGACTTGTTACTGTTTTGGCATATCAAATACACCACAGGTAGTTTGCCAGGCTCTGCCATGCGGGCGGGATACTCTTGGTAGCTTGCCGGGATTTTCAAGTGGGACAGAGGAATTGAACCCTAGTAAGCCACATGCAAAGCAAACGGCCTACCCGCTGTGCTATTGCTCCAGTTCCTAAAGAAAACAATGACTTTAAAATCTTACAGTACATCCAGACTGGAGGATAGCACAGCAGGTAGGGCATCTGCCTTGCATGCGGCCAACCTGGGTTGGATTCCTCCATCCCTCTGAGAGAGCCCAGCAAGCTACCTAGAGTATCCCACCCACATGGCAGAGCCTGACAAACTACCCGTGGTGTATTTGATATGCCAAAAACAGTAGCAAGTCTCACAATGGAGACGTTACTGGTGCCCGCTCAAGCAAATCGATGAACAACGGGGAAGACAGTGCTGCAGTGCAGTGCTACAGTACATCTAATAAGAAAATTCCTTCCTTGTAATTAAGAAAATTCCTAAGTTGGAATCATAGCTATCAGTCCCAAGATGACAACTAAATGTTTTTTCTTATTTAACCTCTCAATACATGTGGTGTCCATGCATCATTATCAGCAAATTTAAGATGAATCTTTTGAGTCTATTTCTCTTCATCACTTAGAGTGATTTTTTTCCACTGGTGCCATATTGTTCATCAGGAAAGAGGATTACAACCCTCATGATTCTTGAGGGTTTTACATTTTTGTTTTGGAAGCCACAGCTGGCAGTGCTCTTGGACTACTCATTAACATTAACATTAACATGTGGCTGTTCCTGATGGCTCCCTGAAAGCCATGCACTCAGCCCCTGGAGCGCTCTCTCTGCTGACCCCCCACCCCATACATGATTTAATATGATTCTACTGTGTTATAGATGTCTGAGGAAAGGATATAGAGTCTGTGTAATAGGTAATTATTCAGATATCTTAAGGATTCTAAGACTTCTTAAAAAAGGAAAGAAATGCACATCAGACTAGAACCTGGGTTCATCTATCTGTAATCACATAAACTACTGATTGTAATCATATAAACTGCTGCTGAGACTTGTATACTATATAAAGAATGAAATTACAGAAATGTCAAATCATACAATTTAGGTGAAGAATCTAAGATTTCTCAAGATAAATATATAAAATCCTACATTCATACAAAAAAAGGATGCTAAGGTCATTAGCCATAATAAAAATGCAATTCAAAACCACAGTAAGATACTGAAAAAACATTTTTAAATGAATAATATTCAGTATTGGCAAAGAAATGGAGAAATAGAGTCTTCATACAATGAAGATGTGTAGTATTTTAGAAAACAGCCTGATGGTTCTACAAAAGGTAGACAGTAGTGATGGCTGCATAATTTTGTTAATATACTAAAATGAAGACAAAATTTTGCATACTTTAAATGAGCAAATGCAGAATTTCAGTACGGTGACTACAAAATTAATGTGACATATAAATTTCCTATGCTTTAAAAAAGAATCTGTACTTTGTACGAACAAGGAGTAGGAATGGTTTGACAAAGAAATATCTATATTTGCTGTTGAGTAAGAAAAGATGCATTTCAGATCAGTCTTTTTCATTTATAATTCCTAGTTTTTCTCTTTTATAATTTCCTCTTTTATTTCTCTTTTATAATTCCTAGTCTTTCATATTTGTTATTGTTTATAGGCAAAATTGAAAGCAGATAACTGGATATACAGACATTTAGGGAGGTACAAGATAAGAGATCATGTCATTTCTACTTTAAGCATAAATAACTGAAAAGCCCAACAAGACAAGTATCTTTTCCGAGATTATAAAGAAAATGAGAATAATAGTTTTCCTGACCCTTAAATTCTTTGTTTATCAGCAGCACATTACAAAATGTGGAGCAGTAAACTGCATTTTCACAAAAGGACACAGTTCAAAGTTCTCTACATTCTAGTCTCATTCATGAAAAGTAATTCTAAGTACAATGAGAGCAAGGTTGAAGTCCACAAACTTTCTTGAGTCTATTCCCTTAGTAAAACTTATTCAAGCGCTTGGCTATGTGCCACATGTTGGAATAAAGATTTGTGTTTTTACAAAAGACAGCAGAGACTAGGAAATTTTCATTTGGGTCTTTAACATCAAAATTTGAGTCTTTATCAGTATTGACTACTTGGAGAGTTCAGTTCCTACATAGGATTGGAAGATATCCCAGATTGGATGTTCTATATGATTTTGAATCCCCTCACATTCTCCTCTAGCAAAGCTTTTCTTTCACCACTTTAATCTTCTAACTTCCCTATCAGCACTTGATTTAAAATTTTTTTTTTTAATTTGTGCCGCACCCAGTACTCAGGCCTTACTCTAGACTCTGTGCTCAAGGATCACTCCTGGTGATGCTCAGAGACCATATTTGGTACTGGCCCACTGCATGCATGCCTTATACACTGTACTCTCTTCTGAGAAATCATACATAATTTGGGACTTTGATTATCATATATATTCTTCCATATCAGTTAAGAAATGTGAATTCAGATTTTGTTCCTCAGTGTTGCTGAGTGGAAGGTGCAGTTTAATCAGTAAAATCTTTATTGATGAGTCAAATTAAACCTGTCACATACACACTTTAAAAAATAACCCAGGAGGTTGATATCAATGGTATTAAAGCACTGGTTGAACTCTACAAGAAGAAAACATCCAACCCCACGAGAAAATGAGGCGAAGAAATGAACAGAAACTTTCCCAAGGAAGAGATACGAATGGCCAAAAGGCACATGAAAAAGTGCTCTACATCACTAATCATCAGGGAGATATAGATTAAAACAACCATGAGATACCACCTCACACCACAGACACTAGCACACATCCAAAAGAACAAAAGCAACCACTGTTGGAGAGGATGTGGGGAGAAAGGGACCCTTCTATACTGCTGGTGGGAACGCCGACTGATTCAGCCCTTTTGGAAAACAATATGGACAATTCTCAAAAAATTAGAAATTGAGCTCCCATTTGACCCAGCAATACCACTGCTGGGAATATATCCCAGAGAAGCAAAAAAGTATAGTCGAAATGACATCTGCACTTATATGTTCATCGCAGCACTGTTTACAATAGCCAGAATCTGGAAAAAACCCAATTGCCCTAGAACAGATGACTGGTTGAAGAAACTTTGGTATATCTATACAATGGAATACTATGCAGCTGTTAGAAAAAATGAGGTCATGAATTTTGCATATAAGTGGATCAGCATGGAAAATATCATTCTAAGTGAAATGAGCCAGAAAGAGAGAGACAGACATAGAAAGATTGCACTCATCTGTGGAATACAGAATAACAGAGTAGGAGACTAACACCCAAGAATAGTAGAAATAAGTACCAGGAGGTTGACTCCATGGCTTGGAGGCTGGCCTCACATTGTGGGGAGAGGGCAACTCAGATACAGAAGGGAACACTAAGTAAAATGTGGTCGGAGGCCACGAGGGGGAAGGGTGATGCGTGTGAATGTAGACTAGAGACTGAACACAATGGCCACTCAACACCTTTATTGCAAACCACAACACCTAATTAGAGAGAGAGAACAAAAGGGAATACCCTGCCACAGTGGCAGGGTGGGGTGGGGGGAGATGGAATTGGGGAGGGTGGGAGGGATGCTGGGTTTATTTGTGGTGGAGAATGGGCACTGGTGAAGCGATGGGTTCTCGAACTTTGTATGAGGGAAACATGAGCACAAAAATGTATAAATCTGTAACTGTACCCTCATGGTGATTCACTAATTAAAAATAAATTTAAAAAAACCAGGAACTGGAAAGATAGCACAGGGCTTTAGGCACTTGCCTTGTACATGGATGACCTGGGTTTGATCCTTGGCAATCCTTACAGTCCCCCAAGCAACACCAGGACTGAGCCCTGAGTTCAGAGTCAGGAGAAAGTCCTGAACAATGTGTGTGACCCAACCCCTACACTTCCCTCCCCCCTCCAAAAAAAATACACAACAAAGAACTGAAAACCAGCTTCTCAATTTGTCTAAAACAGAATTTCGACCCCCAAAGTTAATTTTTAACTTCTATATTCCTTTGCTGTCTACCCTTTCCAATTTCCCTTTATTTCAGAAACTGCCTGAGAGAATACTGGCTCCTTTCCAAAGGGCTATTTGATTAAGAGGCAGAGAAGGGACAACTGTATTACAGGAATGAAATACAGCACTGATTTTTGCTGCATTTCATTGGGCTAAAAGAGAAATAGATGTTCGGGTCTAGCACCAGTTGAACTGGGCTGAGAAATGTGGGGCTAGACTGGGACATCACATATATATGCACATATATGTGTACATATATATGACATCATCAATAATGTATTATTGCCTGACTTCCTGAAAGATATTTTTTCCAAGCATTTTATCAGCCACATCACTGCATTTCTTTGCAGAATCTTCTCACATAAGTCAGTAAGAAAGAAAGCATACGGTCTTTTTAGATTCTTAGAGCAAGGCATTTAAAAATAAGCTGAAAGTGTTTATGAAGTTTATAGGAATACATTTATTCAATCTGTTTTGGTTGTCGCCTGGTAGAAACTGCCTTGAAAGACAACCAGGCTCCTTTCTATTTTGTGGAATTATGAAATAGAATTTTGTACTTTGTAGTGATGTCTCTAATCACCTCCTTCTTATACTCATTCAGTAACCAGTTTATATGCTACTCATGCTTATAAATAATTCTTTTTCAGAGATTTTTATTTATCCATCCTAAGTAGAGAGAGAGAAGGCAAAGGGAGTGAATTATAAATTCAAATGATTTCTGATTTATCATCCTAGATATAGCCTGTGAGAAAGATGATAAAGTGAGTGTACACTGGGGAGGACTTTTTTTTGGTGTTACAAAGGGTTAAATCTTACCAACTTGGTTTCTAGCTAAACTTGATTGGAATACATTCCATCTGGAAGAAAGCAAGGGGGAGAGAGAAGGCAAGACACCTGAATGCTTTCTAATCCTAAACTTCTCTAAGCTCACAGGGGGACTTTGCAGGGAGAATCACTGTCATCTCATTGCTCATTGATTTGTTCGAGCAGGCACCAGTAACGTCTCTCATTGAAAGACTTATTGTTACTGTTTTTGGCATATCCAATACACACGAGTAGCTTGCCAGGCTCTGTCGTGCAGGCTCCATACTCTTGGTAGCTTGCTGGGCTCTCCAAGAGGGGCAGAGGAATCGAACACAGGTTGGCCGCGTGAAAGGCGAAAGCCCAACTGCTGTGCTATCGCTCCCGCCCTGCAGGTAGATATTTAAAAAAAATTAGGTAGGTTTCAACGCCAAATTTTTCCAGGTCAAAATGGCAGCAATCACTGAGTTATTGCTTCCATGTATGAAGCAGAGCTTTACAGACATTGAAGAATAAGTGGGTTTCATATTGAAATGTAGATCTGGTTAGTGCCTGAGAGTCTACACTTCTTTTTTAAAAAAATTTTTAAATTTTATTGAATCACCGTGAGATAGTTACAAGCTTTCATGTTTGGGTTACAATCTCACAGTGATCAAACACCCATCCCTCCACCAGTGCACATTCATTCCCCACCACCAATATCCCGGGTATACCCCCCCTTTCCCACCCTCCCCCTGCCTCCATGGCAGACAATATTCCCCATACTCTCTCTCTACTTTGGGGCATTATGGCTTGCAACACAGACACTGAGAGGTCCTCATGTTTGGTCCATTATTTACTTTTAGCACACATCTCCCATCCCAACTGGTTCCTCCAGCCACCATTTTCTTAGTGATCCCTTCTCTATTCCATCTACCTTCTCCCCTCCACTCATGAAGAAGGCTTCCAGCTATGGGGCAATCCCCCTGGCCCTTGTATCTACTGTCCTTGGATGTCAGCCTCATGTGATGCTACCCTACACTCCACAAATTTCTAACAAGCTTCCAGAGGTTACTACTGGTGCTGGTCCAGGACTCACATCTGAATAGTGATCTCTAAAGCAGGGTAGCAAGGTAAAGATAGAAAAACACGTTGAGGTTAAATGACAGTAGTCATTATGGGCTTGTAATGCCTTTCAGACACATTATTTTAGCACCATTTTTCATTTCTAAAAGATGAAGCTACATTTGGTTGTCTGCTTTCAAGCTCTTTTTGGACACTCCTAGCAGACTCAAGACCCTGTAACTTTACTGAATATTGAAATTAAGGTCTATATATTAAACTCAGTTGCCTTTACATTAAAAGGGAGGGGGGCTTTCTTCTCCCCCGTTGCAATATCACTGCTTCATAGGGAGTTAAACATTTTCAATTCTTTTAGGCCACTCAGTAGGGTACAAGTTAAAGCCTTGGCTGCTAATAATTTAGCCATTAGTTTCAATTTCCTCCTTTAAACTTCCTCTAAGTGGTAAAATTGACTGAGTCAAATATCCTCTCATTACCCTGTAGTGCAATAAATGTTGTATCAGTAGCCTGAGAGAATGAATGTTCCCCCATGAATACTCAACGTATTACTAAAGAGTGGTTTAAGCTCTGGGAGAATTGGAATCATGATATTCCAAAAGAAAGACCAAATTCCAAGAGCCAATAACGACACAACAAAGAAAAAGATGTTTAGAGAGAGCTCTGATGCCCACAAAGAATGACCTTTAATCCTCAATGCTATAAACATAGAAACAAACCAGTTTTCAGTTCTTATATAAGTACTATTGTATATATATATATGAGTATAGAATGTATTTATTTATATTTCAGGATGGCATATTTCTACTCTCATATTACATT
The DNA here is from genome assembly GCF_027595985.1 of Sorex araneus. NCBI lineage: Eukaryota > Metazoa > Chordata > Mammalia > Eulipotyphla > Soricidae > Sorex > Sorex araneus. Next base: position 23,836,411 of record NC_073305.1, read on the forward strand.
TTGGTAAATTGAGTCAAAAGAGTTGAGCTTCACCTTTTCAGTTCTAAAAATCATTTTAAGCTACACAGATGAGACAGTACCTAACATTCTACCCACTGTACCCATTACTTTGATCCCACTTACTCCTGGGAAGAATACTATTCTTTACTTCAAAGGTCTTTCATCTAGGACATTTTCTTTCTTTCTTTTTTTTTTTGCTTTTTTTGGGGGGGTTGCGTCACACCCCACGATGCACAGGGGTTACTCCTGGCTCAGGAATTACTCCTGGCGGTGCTCAGGGGGCCCATATGGGATGCTGGGAATCGAACCTGGGTTGGCCGTGTGCAAGGCAAACGCCCTACTGCTGTTCTATCGCTGCAGCCCCCTAGGACATTTTCTTAATGGCATTTGAGAATATATTGTCTGGTGAACTCTGCTATTTAAACAGCAAAATATAAAGGTTAAAATAAGTTTATCTATCTGTGATTTATCTTTTTAAAATTAAGCAGAAGTGAATCCTTTTTTTGTTTCATATCACACTGGGAAAATGAATAAACTTATTTAAATTATAAATTTTTAACATCATCAGTGGCATATAGAGTTCAGAGAGCTTCAGAAATATTGCACTGAAAAACAATTTGCTCTCAATGATCTGCATTAATGATGGGAAAAGTGGCACAGAAAATGTTCAGACCACTGTGTTGATTTTAAAACCACAACGTTTATGATTAGGAAAGAGAGAACTCTAGATTTCTTTTTATCTTTTTTGAATGTTAAACATACTAATGTTTAAATAATTTTCTTCTTTATTTAAAAGGGAGGAAGAAGCAAAAAGTTTCAATTCATGTTGTATTAAGCTATTGCTGATTATCTAGAAAATTATTTGATTATAAGACCATATTCTGTAGTTAAGATTCATATTAATAAAGTCTTAGTTGTCTTCTCCAGACAAAAAACTGTCCCAGAAGAAAATGTGAGGAACAGGTAAAATTCAAAACAGCTGCCTCTTCTTTGTTGCCACTAACAATTTGTTCCTAAAAAACAGCAACAATTTCAGTTGATAAACAACATATATATTCTTCTTTATAAACATTATTTTATTGAAGTACCGAGGTCTCAGTGTTAATCGCACTTTTCATACAGTATCTTTCCAATACCACACCCGCAGTCAAGGAGATTGCTTCCCTCCACCAGCGTTCCAAGGACCTCTCCCAACTCTTTCCCTTAAGGAAATTCAGTTCTATAGATAAAGTCTTCAGTTCTGATGACTGATCCATTCTCTTTCTCTCTCTCACTCTGGAGGTTGTGACACCAACACACATAAAGATAATAGATATATAATCAGGAATTGCACAAAATTGTAAATCAATGATAGTGGGGGAGGAGGGATAGTAAAGCACTTGCCTTACACATGTTCTAAAAATTATTAATATTTAATAAGCAACTTTAGAAGATAGCAAAATTGTAAAGACACTGCTAAAATGCAGGTTCCAATGCTCTGAAATGTGTTTTAAAAGTGCATATATAGGTCATCAAACAGAATCTTTTCCAAGTTATTTTCTTGTGACATTAGTGAGAAAAAGAAATTGATTCCCTGCAGGGACCATTCTCTGTGTTGAGTTTGCACCTTCTCCCCATTTCTGTGAAGATTTTCTCCAGCTACTCTGGGTCCTCCTGTGTCCTAAAGATGTGCACCTGTGTATCACTGGGTGTATCAATGGTTCCAACAGGCATAGACATGGGGGAGTGTGAATGTGTCTGCAATGGTAGAGTATTCTGTTGCTTACTACCTTTAACCTTCAGTTACCAGAATAGGCTTCAATATCCATGACTAAATGGTAGTGAGTGGGTTGGAAAATAAAGGGGAGTATCTATAAATTATTTTTAATATTTCACATGTTCATTTATAAAATTGGTGATGTTTTGTGAGCAGAAATGGTCCTAGGAACTATACTCTTGTCTGTATCAATTAACTTTTAGAATTTTGTTGTTATTAGAATGTGGTTTCTCTAAAGTCAATTTTTAAGAAACTATTGATGATAAGTAAAAACTAAATGTACCTTCAAATACACCATTTTCTTGACAATGTTTCAGAGTCTTATCACTGGATCACTGTCATCCTGTTCATAGATTTATTCAAGTGGGTGCCAGTAAGGTTTCTGTTCATCCCAGCCCTGAGATTTTAGCAGTCTCTCCTTACTCATCATTCCTAATGCTGCCATATTGGAGGCTCTTTTAGGGTCAGGGGAATGAGAAACGGTATTGTTACTGTTTTTGGCATATCGAATATGCTACAGGTAGCTTGCCAGGCTCTGCTGTGTGGGTGGGATACTCTAGGTAGCTTGTCGGGCTCTCCAAGAGGCATATATATATATATATATATATATATATATTTCCCTCTATGAATTGTATCCTACTGTCTGAACCCCATCAAATATGGTCTGGTAATTATGGAAAATGGGTAGGATCATTGGCCACTGTCCAGAACTCACAGCTGCTTCTCCCAAAAGGGAGCATAAAATGAGGTCCTCATAACCATGCCAGCAGACTCCACGCCAGGCTGTTTTCACTCAGGGTGCCCTAGAGGGGGTTGGGTGAGAGCCTTTCCTGCCCCAAGGGACCCAGGTCTGGCAGCCGACGTCCACTACCCAATCACCACCACGCTCCAGGCCGCTTTCCACATGCTTGGGCCAAGCCTCACACATGAGCGAACATATTCCTGGACTTCGCGGCTACTTTTGTGGCTGCACGACACATCATAAGACGCGGAGTCTCATATCGTTCTATAACCTCCAAAATGTTGAGAACTACTGTTAATGAAAGTTTTAAATCAGCAAGAAAAAATATTCATTATTGCTTGAAATGGTTCATCCCAGTCTTGGGTTTAGAAGTGAGGCAGACCTAGATTTTATCATTCACTTACTGTACCACCTCACAAAAGTTACTTAACTTCCTGTTAAGTTTCTATTTTTCTTTTATGGAGAGGGGCTTCCAAGAAATGCTCAAGAGGCCTTAGAACCACTACTGGAGATACTTGGCCAATTGTACTGAGAGGTTCAGTTTCGGGGTCGGACAATCCAGAACTAGTTGGGCATAGTATAGCTGGTGGTCCAAAGGGCCATACCCGGCAGTACTGGTGAGTTATACCCAGAGGTGCAGGGGGAACCATGAAGTTCAGGGGATTGAACCCACATACTTGTACATGCAAAGAATATGCTCCTGTGTCCCCTGAGCTATCTTCTGTTCTCTCTGTTTAGTTTCTTTATATTAAAAAATGGGATGAAACTAGAAGAGTGAAGCAATTAAGCACAGAATTTGCAAAGAACTTGGTACCTAGCTCACAGACTCAATAATAGAAAACTGCAACTATCATTAATTCCATTATTGTTTATTAGAATAATAAAATATACTATAAGGCAGAGACTTTATCTACTATATAATAAGACAAATTATCCTAATGCTTCTTACAACTGACTAATAAAACAGGGATGTGGCTAATTAGCTTAATTATTAAGTCATCTTTAACAAAGTCAGAGAGAAACATGCTTTCCTCTAAAGTGATTCAATTTTACTCATGTTAACTATAAAATATCTAATCTAATGATATGAAATAATTAATTTTGGTTTTAAAGAGTCACTTACCTTCCAAGAATAAATGCTGGGGGAAAAGGTAGCTCAGATTAGAGAAGGGAACACCAAGTAAAGGGTATTTGGAGGACCAGCTCGGGTTGGGAGATGCGAACTGAATGTAGACTATAGATCGAACACAATGGCCACTCAATGCCTCTAGTGCAAACTACAACAACCAAAAGGAAAGAGAGAATAAAGGGAATGTCCTGCCACAGAAGCGGGGTGGGGTGGGGGGGGAGAGGGTAGGGGGACTGGGAGGGATACTGGGATCAGTGGTGGTGGAGAATGGTCACTGGGTACTCGATCATTGTATGACTGAAACGCAAGCACAAAAGTTTGTAAATCTGTAACTGTACCTCTTGGTGATTCACTAATAAATTTTAAAATTTATTTTTTAAAAAATGTACAATTCAGGGATTTCACACAACACATGAAATATGTCTAGTTTGTATTCAATTGTGCCCAAGACTTCTTTTATTGAAAGATTAGTGCCTTTCAAATGGTCTTACTGGGACTTAGTAGATGTATTTACAGGTGTTGCATAGACTACCATACAACTATTAGAATGACTTTAAAGGAATAATGTTCACTCACATGAAACAATGAATTTCATAAAATAAAAAAAGAAAAGGAAGTCCACAAAATTATGGATTTTGATCATATCTGATCACATTTTTGTAGAATGGCACATAAGATACATGAAACAAAATACTTGAACAATTAATGGTAAATGGCAAGATGACTGGTGAATGTCTACTATTGGTACTGGGGAAAGCCAATAAAGGCATATTGAAATAATCATTTCAGGAGTTACCTCCCTTTAGGGGAGGCCAAATATTCCTCCCTAAAATTTAGAAGGCTTGAATAATTAACTCTCTCTGTGTCCTGACATTCTAGAATACTGGATGTATGTCTACATGTTTCAGAAACCTCCTCTCTCATTTATTTTTTTGTTTTTGTTGTTGTCAAGGATAAAACTTATGGCCTCAAAGACACAAGGCAAGTTCTCTATAGCCTCAGTCTATAACTTTCTTATTTTCCAAGGTACTCCATAAATGTCACAAAGGGACCGGGGGATAGGGTCTCTTCAATGTTAACATGTCCTGATTTTTTTTAATAATAAAGATGTTATTCTTTTGGTATATAAAACAAAGAAAAGAGACACATCATTTGAACTGCTGAAGGGATCTACATAACTATTGGCTCATAAACAAACTGAAAAATCTCATTCTCTAGACTCACTCTCTATCTCAAAAAAGGACTAGCAATTTATTTGATCTAACAAATCAAAACCTCAAATCACAAACAAATTGCAATTAATTATGACAAAATTAAAGAGTAGATGATTATAAGTAGATGACTTTCTTCCAAAAATTGTTGGACGTGAAATCCTTTGAATTAAAAGGAACTGTCACTTACACAACATGTCAAGAAACAGGTATTGCAAAAATCATACCCTGCCCAAACTAACAAATAACAGAAAAGATGTCTATGTAGTTCAAGTTGCATTGCAATAATAAGTTACATAGAAAACCAGGCTAATGGAAATTTCAATTCCAAACAGAACAAAACATGTTTTAAGTTGCTACCTTTTGACCTTCTCTCGAAAATGAACCTTCTAAATCCCACTTTCCGTGAGTCCTGCAGCACAGAGAGGAGGTAAAATTCTTTGCTCTTGCCCAGATTCTTCTCCTTGGAACTACTGAACTCTTTAGCTGCCAATGAGAAGTTTCCTCGAGGTGCTTTGAAAGGCGACAACAGTGACCCAGAAGCCTGGGAAAAATACCCAGTTTCTCAGGCTACCAGCCCCACCCCATTCTGGGCAAGACACCCAGCTGAATGAAGCTAGTACCCAAAGCCGATCTGCTTCTTTGCATGAGCAAGAACAATTTTCCACCCACACTGTGTTACCCCACTCTGTCACTGCTGTAGGGTTTCACAACTTGGCTTCACTCCTGGACAGAGGGGAGACTCATCGCATAGGATCTATTGACAGAGATTAGTTTGGTCTGATTGGGGCAGTTTTTAGTTACAAGAGCAAATTGAGAGGAAATAAGTATCTGAAACCTTAACAGAGCATCAAATGAAATGCAATTTATATACAACCTTGTTAGCAAAAAAAAAATACTTGAAAGGGGGAATGCCTCCTTTCACATACTCTCATGTCTAATACATAGCCTACAAAGGCCCTGATGACATTCTAGTCTATTTTTTATTTTGCATGTGTGTTTTGTGGCCATACCTGGGGGTGCTTAGGGTTTACACCCAACTCTGTGCTCAGGGATCACTCCTGGTGGGGCTGCAGGGACCATATATAGTGCTGGGGACTAAACTGGGATCAGCCACAGGCAGGCATGTGCCTCTTTGTATGACCTCTCTGGCCTCTGATAGTCTAATTTAAAGGCACAGGTAATGATTTCAATATTATAGGAAATAAATTTCAAACTACAACTGCATGGGAAATTTTCACTATTGTTAGAAATTGTTTCAAAAGTCAACTTGATGTGGATGGATGAACTACTTTCCCAAGAATAGAAACACAGACTTGGAAGCTGTCAGTCAGTAAGCACTGCCACCTATTTAAGTATTAATGCACCCCTGGGTGCAAAGCTACTTATTCTGGTCACATAGCCACCACTTAGGCAATGAAGTAGTAATTTGGCCTAAGTTAGTCTTCATGAAAGAATTACTGTCACTTGAAATTATGCCCAAGAACATCTTTAAGAATTGGTTGCTTTGGGCCCAGAGAGATAATCCATAGAGTTTGGTGCTTGCCTTGCACACAGTTCACCTGGGTTTGCTACTTGGTACCACACATAATACCCAGATCCCAGCTTGGAGGGATCCCTGAGCACAACCAGATGCTGAAAAGTGGGGAAGAAAAGAAAAGCAAATAAAAGAATTGATTGCTTTTAACACAAACACAGGGATAAAGATATATCTAAGTCTCTAAATGTTGGCTCAAATGATCAATGGCAATGAGTCTTCTTAAAAGTTCCCTTTTAATATCTTAGTTTACCTGATATGAGTATTGTAATTTATCTCTAATTTTCATGCCCCAGATGTGTCTCTAGGAATAGGGGTTAGCAAACATTTTATGTAAGGTTAATTAATACACGAAGTGCGGGACCTGGGGCTGAAATCTCCAAACCTGCTTGAATTGGAACTGGGCCTCTTCCGCCCAGATCCCCCATTTTCCAGTAGCTAGGTGGTCACACCCAGAAGCTGCCCTGGCATCGTGTAATCCCATCAACGGCCAACATCCAGAGACTATAAAACCAAGCTCCCAGAAGAGAGCAACGAAGTCTCTTGCCCTCACGCCTGGCTGTCTTCCACGGGGCCCCTCGGAGGGAGTGGTTTGAGTTTCCCCTCCCCACCCCAAGCAGAGCCCTGGCAACCAAAGACCTCTAGAACCTAGCCACAGCCATGCTCAAGGCCCCTCTCCACATGTTTGGATGAGCTTCACGCATGAAGAAACTGGCAGAGGAACCCAGGTGTGTGGGATCCAGAGCTAAGATCTCCAAGGCTTCTTGGATAGGGACTGGGCCTCTTCCGCCCAGATCCCCCACTTTCCAGTAGCTAGGAGTCACACCCAGAAACTGCCCCCAGCACTGTGTAAATCCATCAATGGCCAACATCCAGAGACTATAAAACCAAGCTCCCAGAAGACATCTTATAACCTAGTTTTCCCTCAGGGAGAACCTGGCAAGCTACCGAGAGTTTCCTGCCCACATGGGAGAGCCTGACAGGCTCCCCGTGGTATATTCATATGCCAAAACCAGTAACAATGATGGGTCTCATTCCCCTGACCCTGAAAGAGTCTCCTATGTGGCACCATTGGGAAGGATGAGTGAAGAGAGGCTTCTAAAATCTCAGGGCTAGGACAAATGGAGACATTACTGAGACCGCTCGAGAAAGTCGACGATCAATGGGATGATGATGATGATGATGATGATGATCTCTAATTCATATTTATCTGGCACTTCAATTCCATTGCATCCACATTTTATGAGCCACTGTGTTTTAGGTATGATGCACTGTTAAGTTGAAATACTTTTTAATGCAAATCTGGAGATCTTTGTCTAAAATAGAACATTTACATCATTTACTTTTATTGTGGTTAAATACTTATTTGGACTATTGTGACTTAATTTTCTGCTGCTTACTCTTATTCATCAATATTTTCCCCTTATATGCTATCAAACTTGATCAGATTACCTTTTCCATTTCTCCTGGTTTAGAGGCCATTTTATTTTTGTGGATGTTACCCGTTTTTGAGATGGAGTGGGGGTTGGGTCACACCAAGTAGTGTTCAGGACATCATGTGGTGCTAGGGACTGAATTGAGGTTGGCTGCATGAAGACAAATCCGTTAAGCCCTGAACTATCTCTCCCACCAAGGACATTATTCTTAACTCTATATACCAACCCAATTCTTTCTAGCCTTTCCTAGAATAGTGGTGGCAGATGTTATTTCCATTCTCCCTCTCTTCATGGTATTATGGAACAGTAGTTCTGCTTTATATAATCAGCATATACTTCTAATAAAAACATTAGTCTTACTGTTATTTTACCAACAGCTCTGATTTTTCATGATTAAATTACAAAATATAACTAATTTCTTTGTTCACTTTTTTCTCTGCTAACTGTACTTTTAGTTTTGGTTCAGTTGTCTTCTCATTCAACTCCTTTAGTTGTGCTTTTATTAAGGTGAATTAGTTCAGTAACATTTACTTTAATAAATTTTTAATTATATACAGACTGCTGTGAATTTTCCTTTAGCCAGTACGGAATTTTGGGTTGGCAATTTTGCTCAGAATTTTGAAATTGCATTTTGCCTATATTTATCATCTACTATTGCTGGTGAAAAATTAGCTGCTTGAGTGTGATTTCTTTGCAAGTAATTTTACCTCTATTTCCCCACATTGCATAAGTTCTCATCAGGATGAGTCAATGTTGTATTTATCTCTACTTACCCTCTCTAACTCAGAATTTTCCATTTTTCTAAACCTCCAGATTCTAGATGGATGTTAAGTGGCTACATTAGCACTCTTTGTAGTCATGGCCCTCCCATCTATATAAAGGAGATATTATAAAAATATCTTTCATATTTTGGAAAAATTCCATTAAGAAAAAGTGCATTCTGCTATGCGCTCCCATTTTCTCCTTCTCAGCGGTAAACACTCTATGGTCTTTCATTTATTTATACGGATTAGCTTTGACCTCCATGTGCATAACAAAATAACTGAATTATATGTCATTTCACTTTTAGACAAAATATATTTATTTCCTATAATGGAGGATAAGAATCAGCTTATGTACACCCTTTGGAGTTGTTTGTTAATTAGTTGCTTCTCTTCATTTTTCCTGTTCTTTCCTCCTGATATTTCTCTTATTAAAATGTTGGAATCATTAAGCTTATCCTCTAGTTATTTTGGATACTATTTCCTTGCTCTCTTTACCATTGCCATTGTTTTATTCTTTCTGGGGATTTTCTTGGTGAATTAATAATTTACCCCATATCAAAAAGTAAGTACTCATTTGCTTTTTTAATTAGGCACAATTCAGGGCACCCACAATTCAATGTTTGTAACTTTTTCTTCTTGAGATACATTTCTTTGAGGAATTTTGGTCTGGATGCTCAATATTGTGGAAAAACACTGGGGGAAGAAATCTGTGTCTAGTATATGCTTATCTCTCTCTCTCTCTCTCTCTCTCTCACACACACACACACACACACACACACACACACACACTCCTATGACTTTGTCCAAACTGATTACTATTAATTATTCAAAACAAATCAAAATTTTACCTTCTTGGGAAGTTCTCCATAATCTTTCAGGGAATAAGCTGATGGAAAGGTCTTGTTGAACCCATGACTTCCTCTACTTAACACTAATCCCTCTATCTTTGTAATTGCCTCCTTAGACATCTATCCTCCTCCAGACTAGATCTCCGGGACTGTAAGGACTCTTGGCACAGTTACTTGCATATAATCAGTTCCATAGATTTGTGATTATTATTTCCTAAGGCAGTCCACTTAAAGGATTTGCTAACACATGCTGCAGTTACACAGGAACTGGGAAATTATCCTAAGTTAACTCTATTGTCATAGGCCTTTGGCATCAAAATTAGTCTTACCCTTGACTGTGCAAGTCCACAAAAAGCAAAGCAAACAAAATAGGGCATCCCTATAAGCAATTGCTCTCAGATTTCTGGTTTTCCTTATCAGATTTGTACATCTGAATTAAGGAAAACATTAAGCCTAATACTCAGGAGTATAACAAAGTATCTGCAAAAAAAACTATATAGTTTTAAAATATGATGCAAAATACACTGTTACTAAGGAAAACTGAGGTGTAAGAAAACCAGGCAAAAATAGCAACTGGATGTAAGGATACATTTATTAACTTACTTGGAAAAAATGTGTTAAATAGCAATAAACCATGAGCAGGTGTCTGCTGGTGAAGAATGGGATGCAAGTAAAGAATAGCAAAGAGTTTTGGTATTTATTTTTAAGACTGCTTTAACTGTCAGGCAAAAGCTTCCAGAATCTACGTAAAATCTTAAATGAGCAAAGGGGAATTGCCAAACAACCTGATGAAGACTGACAATCGAAATGAGGTCATGCTTTATATAGTCAGACTTCTAAGTCAGATTATCAGTCAGGTCTTTTCAAGGTATGGGGGTTAGGGGACTTCACAATGACTAACCTTTCAGAGGCTCATGTGGATTCCCATAGCTGGAAGCCTGCTTCATGAGTCGAGGGGAGAAGGCAGATGGAATAGAGAAGGGATCACTAAGAAATGGCTGGAGGAATCAGTCGGGATGGGAGATGTGTGCCAAAAGTAGATAATGGACCAAACATGAAGATCTCTCAGTGTCTGTGGTGCAAGCCGTAATGCCCAAAAGTAGAGAGAGAGTATGGGGAATGTTGTCTGCCATGGAGGCAGGGGAAGGTGGCAAAGGGGGTTATACTAGGAATATTGGTGGTGGGGAATATGCGCTGGTGGAGGGATGTGTGTTTGATCATTGTGTGATTATAACCCACATACGAAAGCTTGTAACTATCTCATGGTGATTCAATAATTTTTTTTTTTGCTTTTTGGGTCACACCCAGCAATGCACAGGGGTTATTCCTGGCTCTTCACTCAGGAATTACTACTGGCGGTGCTCAGGGAACCATATGGGATGCTGGGATTCGAACCCGGGTCGGCCACGTGCAAGGCAAATGCCCTACCCACTGTGCTACCACTCCAGCCCCTCAATAAATTTTTTTAAAAAAAGAAATAACCAAAAGTTGAAGGCCTGAGTCTGCTTCTGAACCTTATCACTGACAGTGAGTTTACTCCTGGCTCTGTGCTCAGGGCTCACTCTTTGTGGTGCTTAGGGGACCGTATGTTGTAGTGGGGATTAAATCTGGGTTGGCCACTTGCAAGACAAGTGCCTTATTCACTGTCTTATCTGCCCAGCTTGACAGTTTTAATACTTGAGTGGACATGTGACCTTTATTGACCTTATTCACTGATCCTAGTTTTGAGTGTTATAGATATCTACACACACAGCATGACACAAGGTAGGGGCCTGGCAAATAAGCTCTTTGATTCCTCAGAGCATTCCTAATAGGAAAGTTTCTTATTTCAGTGATAAAGTAAATGAGTTACTAAGCAGTTGGGAATATTCCTACAGGAACTCACAAACAATAAAGAAAGAGAAAACAATAGTAGAGAGTCTCATCGAATTTAAGGACAGTCTCCATGTGACTAGATTTAAATATGAATTTCACCACTTACGAATATGTAACTTTAAAAAAGTTTCTCAATGTCTCTGAATCTACTTTATAAGACTGCTATTCACTGTATCACTGTCATCCCGTTGTTTGTAGATTTACTTGAGCGGGCACCAGTAATGTCTCTATTACACTCAGCCCTGAGATTTTAGTAGCCTCTCCTTAGTCATCTTTCCCAACGATTGGAGACTCTTTCAGGGTCAGGGGAATGAGATCTATTATAACTGTTTTCGGCATATTAAATATGCTATGGGTAGCTTGCCAGGCTCTGTGGTGCGGGCGGGATACTCTCGGTAGCTTGTCGGGCTCTCCGAGAAGTATGTATATATCTGTTACTGTATTTTGGATATGAATACGCCACGGGGAGCTTGCCAGGCTCTCCCAAGTAGGCAAGACTGCTATTATGAGGGTTAATTCAGCTGATATATGTAGATCATTTGACTAAGGGAGAAATGCCTGATATTTAAACATTATAAGTGTGCTTGTTAAATATATAAAACAGATTATCAAATTCAGGTTTGTTTTGTTTGGTGGGGGGTGCACACCCATTGGTGCTCCAGGTATCCACCTGGCTCTGTGTTCTGGGATCATACCAGGTAGAGCTCGGAGAACCATATGCCAGGGATTGAATCTGGTCACATGTGCAAGGCAAGCACTTTACCAACTGCACTATCTTTCTTGCCTCTATCAAAATAAAGTTTATTTGGCTTCAGTGTATACACTCTAAACCAAGGTTCTACAGCATGTTGACTCAAAACTTGAAGATATCTCTGAACTTTTTATCTTGTCCATCTGTTCGTTTTCCCCTAATAGTCTTAATACTTCTTCCCACTGTCCTAATTTTTGTCCTCACTAAATAGTGGAACCACAATGTCTTCAGTTTTTCAGGAAGTCAATCTTAGATTCGAGCAAGGTTGTTTTTCTAACATAAGAGAATAAAATGGTGTGTCTGGTTTAGGAACATCAGCATCATCTAGGAAAACCCTCAGTTCTCTAGTTCCAACCTAACTTCTGGGATCTAAATATGGACCCAAACAATCTGTGTTTTAAACATGTCCTTCACTTCAGGTGATTATGATGCAGTTCACATTTCAGTGGAATTTAGGGCCATAGTAAAGGTTGAGGCACCACATTACTTATCTATTCATATGGAACTGATGAGTGCTGGTCCCCTAAAACATGGTCCTCTAGAACAGTAAATCCAATTCTTAGCTAATATGATTGCTCTGGTTTTAAATCCTTTTGGGGGGGCTTGATTAGAACCTAATGTCTTAGCCCCACAACATCTTCTAAATCCACATTGTATATTTGTTCTCCCTTCTAATTCTACTGCTCTTAAAATTTGCTAAGCATGTCATTTATATCTTCATGATGCCACCCACAATGTCCATACAGAGCTGAGGCAGAAAGTTCAAGTTCCTTGGCAAATGGCCCTCCTCTAGACTGTTAGCAGTCCATGAAAATATCGCAAGCAAAAGGGTATTCAACTTTTTGAGTACTTAAAAAAATTGGTCAACCTGCAAATCTCTTTCATCTAAAAGGATACCATGAAATATCTGCTTTGTTATTAAACCCTAAATAAAAGCTTAGAACATCAGTCGAAGGGGTCGGAGTACAGCAGGGAGGGCATTTGCCTTGCAGGCAGCCAACCCGCATTTGATCCCCAGAATTTCATATGGTCTGCTATGTTATATTACTATGCTATCTTGATACATTTGTTTTGGAGGGGGCACACCCAGAGATACTCAGAGGACCAAATGTACTAAACCAGGTTGGCTTCTGCTGGAAAGGCAAATGCCTACCTGCCATACTATTTCTCTAGCACACCATATATTGATACTACTATGACTACAAGCAGATATAAGGCAGGACAAACAAAGGAGATGCTCAGATGACTCCTGGCACCTTATTAATACACAATTTATGCAGAAAACTGAAATAAATTACTTTTACCTCACACAACACATATATCAGCTACTAGAATCTGAAGTATCCACAGGGATCTAGAATTCAGTTCTATAAGAATTCCCAAAAGAGGAAGACACATCTGACAATAAATTTTTTCTCTCCTGGACTACCAGCCCTTAAAAAAGGAAAGCCAGCTGTGCAAGGGGCTAGAGCACAAAGCCAATTATCTTCTATTGCTCTCTGCCTGTCTTCACAAAGTCAAGTCCTGGACTTGTTGAAGTGGTGAATCATCGCTTTATGGAAAAACTGCCAAAACCAAATGTACAAAAGATTTCTTTCTTCACATCCTTAATTCCCGAGGACCTTACAGTCACTTAATATAATATAAGCAATTATGAGTTTCCAGGTTTGGCAGACAGATGAGTAACAATGGAAGGAAACACTTATGAGATCTTCTCACTGGGAGATTTCAAGAGATTCCAATCAAATTGATTGACAGGCAGAGAGCTTTGGGATTTTAGGGGTGTGTATATATGTGTGTGTGTGTGTGTGTGTATGTGTGTGTGTGTAACAAGAAACTCAAGTCATAAATTTTGGTGACCTACAGCTTTGCACTTTTGTATCTTTGACAAATGCTTTGATCTTATTAACTTACTAGATCCAACAAGAGCTTCCTGGTGAACCCACACCAGTTTGCCTTTCATACTCTTACTTACTGTTAATGCTTCTTTTAATGTTCTCCGTGTCAAGAGGCTGACCAAAGTTTGCTGAAGGATGAATACTGAGAAGTTAAGCTGCCTGGGAGTTTTGAAGGATAAATTACAGAAATTATGTCTTTTAAAAGTATAACAGGAACTATTATCTTCATTTTATCTGGAGAATCCAAAATGTTCTGGAGAGGAACACAACTCTTTTGACATCTTTATTTTAAAGATGTATTAATGATATATTTAAATCAAGTTTTAGAACTGAGAAAATTAAGGAAACAACTTAAAAAGTTGTTGGTGTGTTTTGTTTTCTTTTACATTAAACTTGCCAAACAGGAAACACTCTTACACAGTTTCCAGATTTACAAATGAATTTTCTGATTTATTATTGAAAGGAAAATAAATATCTCCAGGAAAAATATCATATCCATTCACCATCCTATAACATATGGCGAAAGGCTAAGTGAATTGAAATACCTCGATATTTAGACCTCCTGAGCTATGGATGCGAGGTTGGAAAATACATAACGTTCATGATGTTGCTCTCTAATTGTTCTTCCACAGCAGATAATACTAATCACTCATATCATTTTTTCAGCTATACCCAGATATCTTGTTTTACCATTTTTCACAAAGACATCAGTCACCAGACCTAGGAATAAAATTATGTGCTATACTGGACTGAGTAATATAGCTACCAGAACTTGCAGCATTAGTGATTACTGTATTAGTTCAGGTTTATCATGCTGGGGGGGGGGAGGAGAGAGATGTGCCAAAATTCATATATACAATACTTCCAGCAAAGATTTTGTCTTTGGTAACTTCATTTTAATAAAACGTCTAGCTTTTCTTTTTTTTATCATTCAGCTTTTGAACCATACTTTTCAACCATACTTGTGCAACTGTCGGTGCATGGGATCACGCAGTGCCAGAATTAAACACAGGCCTTCCTTCTGCAGAGAAAGCATGAGCTTTCTGCAGAGAAAGGCCATGAGCTATCTCTCCAGCTCACAAATCTCTAGTTTTTTGATGCCTCAGAAGACTGCTTCAGATTATGTATGCAGTGTATAGGTAACTGAGAAAGTAAGTTTCTTTTCTTTTTTGGGGGGTCACACTCAGCAATGCACAGGGATTACTCCTGGCTTATGCATTCAGGAACTACTCCTGGTGGTACTTGGGAGACCATATGGGATGCTGGGAATTGAACCCGGGTCGGCCACATGCAAAGCAAATGCCCTATTCGCTGTGCTATTGCTCCAGCCCCAAGAAAGTAAGTTTTTAGGCAAAAAATATAAGCCTCAAACATTTCGAGATGGGCACCATTGATTCAAGATTCAGATGGGTGCATATCAAAACAGTGGCTTTTCTAATTAATTTAAGAAATGTACATAAGAAATCTATCCAACAAACTGTAGATTGAATGACTTAATACAATACATTGAACTTTTTCATAGAAAGAATGTAACATCTATGAGAAAGCACAAAGGAAAACCACTAGGTTAATATGTGGTTCTCTATAGCTAATGTTCTAAAAACAGAATGTTCTATTTGGCCTGCATCTCAAAATTTGTCATGTTCTGATTAGTCCTGAGGGCTGCAGTGCTACTTTATACAACTGAAATCATCTTGAAGCAAGAGGCAAAAGCCCACTGAAGAAATATGAAGTCAGGGTTTTTCTCAAATGAACAAAAACCTATTTAAGATGCCATTATTATAAATATGAGAAACAAGCTAATATTATTCAATCAGTGTTTAATCTGGTAAAATTAAAAGCATAATTTGTTAAAAAAAGTAAACCACATATTGAGAAACTATAATTTATTCCATTAAAATTTTTTAATTATGCCATTTTAATGTTACTATTTATATCGCTAATATTCCATCTCATGTTATTTAATACACATTCAATATATGCTCCAGCCGCATAGATTTGTATATGCTTAAATTATATAATTTGAACATATTTTCCCTCAAAGCGCCATGCAAAGTTAACTTTTTCTTTTTAATTGAATCACTGTGAGATACAGTTACAAAATGATATATATCTATCCTTATATATATATATAAAATATATATATTTGAGCAAAAGTACAAATTCGAGCATCTTTCCGTGAGAGGGAACATTCGTTCTCTTACTTATCCGAGCATGGACAAAAATATTTTTAAAATTCCCCTCAAAACAGAGCATGTTTTTCAAAACTGGAACTCCATCCATTTTTACGTTTTAATTTTAATAAAGCAAACACTCTATATTAATGAGATAGACGTTCTTAGTTTAGAAGCAAGCCCATCCACAGTTCCTTAAAAGCATATTTGATCATTGTGCTGGGGAATATATGACTTGAAATAACTCGCTGATGTCTTTCTAAGGAAACACTCGCAAGGAGTCAACAATCGTTTCAACAGACCCAGAAGTGGGGGCATGGGGCGGGACGGGGTTGTTCTAAAGGGCCCCCCAAGAACCCGCGGGAAGGGCTCCGAAGGGCTCCGAGAAGGCACTTCCAAAGGCGAGTCCCGGGCTTGGCAGGGAGCCCGCCCGGGATCCGGGATCCGCGTCTCGGCCTGGCAGGAGCGCGCTGCTTCCCAGGGCGCCGCGTCTGGCCCTGTGGCCGGCAGTTCCCACCCGCGGTGAAATCCGACTCGGCGCGCTCTCCTGCCACCGCGCACACCCGGGCTGGCAGCGTGGCTTCCCCTTCTTCCACCCGCTGGCTGTCGGAGAGCAGCACCAGCAGGACTGATCGCATTTGGGGACCAGAATACCTTCAAATTTTCTCTCTCTCTTTTTGCTTTTAACCTTTGTTTGGCTTTGCGGTTTTGAAAGGCCCAAGTCTCCTTTCCTTTTTGATGTATTGTTTTTGTGGGTTGCCATCTCTTCAGTCAGAGGTTAAAAGGAAAACTGAAAAGGAAAGATGTGCCTATCCAAATCCACAAAGCAAGCGCTGTATGGAGGAAACGTACATGATCGGTCTTCCAAACACGACAGCAGCTCTTTCTTGGTTTGGGGTGGCTCTTCTTGAAAGGTGTCTTTTTTGGGGATTTTAAGGCATTCTCTGAGAGAGCAAATGTTTCCTGAAATTACGTGAAGGACTAAAATTTTTATTGTCATTATCTTGCAGCTGAGGAAGTTTGAACTCCGCTCTGCTACTTAGGCATTTTATTTGTTCAGGAATCAGATTTGGAGAATATGGTCTCAGTATCTCTGATGAGAGTCAAGTGGGCCGACTTTATGAAACGCATATGTTGTTCAGTCCTTTTATTTTTAAAAAACACTAGCCAATACTGCATGCATCCTCGTAACAGTAAAGTTTTTTTTTATTATTCTCTTAAAATTGTAACTCTAGTCAGAATCTGTTTTGCAATCATGACCCCGGATGTAAGCACATAAAACTGTGTTTGCTTTTTGCTTTCTTTTTTTTTCTTTAGGCTATTTCAGGGACCAACCCAGGGGCCTGACAGATTCCAGGCATGCTCTCTACCACCTAGCCATATCTACACCAAATGTATATAATTTCATGTTTTGGTGTTTTGGTCATCCTTGGCGGTACTCAGGGCTTACTCCTAGCTTTGTGCTCAGGAATCACTCTGGTAGTGCTCACTATAGGGGGCCAGGGATTGAGCTAGGGCTGCTTGCATACATGGTACTTGCTCTTAACTCTGTAGTGTATCTCTGACCACACGTTTGCATTTTTAGATGAAGATAATGTTTCCAAAACATTGTCTAAGTCTTTCCGTTTGTCTTTTTTACTTAAACTTTTATTGATTGTGATTCATTCTGTTGACTTAAGACCCACTAATGTGTTGATAATCAGATCTGAGAATCAATGAACTATTTACCAGATAATAGGATCACTCCACTAATTCTTTTATACCTTTGGATTCTGCATGCTCGTATTTAAAGAAGGTACAAATGAAACAAAAGCACATCACAGACTCTAATATGCACAGAATTCTCCCTTGGCATTGGATGAAATGCAGATTTGGGACCTGTGGGTCGGACTGGAATCCCAAATTCTGCACTTGTGCTGTACTTCTGGTAGTGTGCATGGGAAGGCCTGGGCACAGCACATTGAAAAGTGAGATTGTAGACAGAAGTCAATATGAGGAGAAGAGTTGACACAGAGGTAACTGTGTGTGATCCACCACTATCAGGAGAACTGACGACACCCCAAGCATTTCCCCAGGCCACACACACAGTATACTCATGAGTCCAAAGAAGATAACCCAACATATTTCTGCAGTTTTCATAATGTCAGCATCTTCTGACCTTTATTCCATCTACTATCTTCATAACCAATACCTAGCCCTTAAAGAGCAGGGGCTAAGCACTCCTGTTTCTATTTGCCTAGAAATCCTTTGGAATGGATTACCTAAAAATGTGGGCCATTGCTAGATTAGGCAAAGAAGGAACAGCCAAAGGCAATGCCAGAAGACAAGAGTTTGAAACGTTTATTAACATTTCAGAAATGTGCTAAACCACAAAATACTCTTGTCAAGGTGGTCTGTACTCATGAGATACTTCTAAATCTATCAACACAAAGAAAATGCCTGGTTCCGCATCATTTTCCATGATTCTAAACAATATATTTAGAATTTCCAAAACAGAAAATACTGAACCAGTAATTGTAACTATTTCTGATATAATACTGGCCTTCATACTTCTAGCCTCTAGAAATTAGGGTGTACATGTATTGTAAAATGAAAGAGTAGTATTTGCTTCCATGAGGCTACCTACTTTGTACCTAGGAAGGGAGGACAAAGAAGTATGTTCCTTGCCACTGTACCCTAGTATATACCTGGGGTATTTTTGGTGCTTAAAAAAGAAAAGGATAAAGAATTGGGACTGGAGAGATAATATAACAGGTAAGGTGCCTGCCTTGCTTGAGGCTGGTCTGGGTTCAATTCCCAGCATCCCAGGTGGTCCGCCAAGCAGCTCCAGAAGTAATTCCTGAGTACAGAACCACGAATAACTCCTAAGTACTGCAAAGAGTGGCCCAATAATCAAACACAAACAAAACACCATAAATTCATATAATTTTAAAATAATGTTATAATAAACTATAGATTTTATTCATTTATTTACCATTACATTATTTGCTTTATTGAATTCAGCAGACGTCTTAAAAAGGGAGGTACAATGAAAAGCAGCATTTTCTAGCTTGCAGTGTCCACATTGAGAAAAGAGAAGAAGAGATGAAAATGAGAGAGAGACCAGACAATGATTCTTGATTCCTGGTTGGAGCAGGGCCTGGGCAGGCAGAGTAGAAATTATTCCAGAATAAAATTAGGAAAATGTTTAAATTCCCCACATTTTCAGATGTATCCACCAACCCTAGGATCACAAGAGCTTAGGGTCATAAAAAATGGCCAACTGTAATTGATGAGGAAATGGATTAAGATTTAGAACATCTAAAGTAGTAGTTTCCAATTGGGATAATTATACCTCCACCTCCATCCCAGGAAGCACCTGGCAACGTCTGCATAGTTTTGACTGTTACAACTCTGAGGCAGAGTGCTAACAGCATCTAGTAAGAAGGGGTCAGGATGCTGGAGGATGCTGCTATATAAAAGGGCAGCCCATACCACGAAGAAATAGCTTTCCCCAACAGCAAAAGTGCTGAGGTTAAGGAATACTACTGTAGGGGGAAGGACCTGGTAAGGTAAAAGCAAAAGCAATGAGGAGAGAGGATGCACTCGCTGAACCAGATGATCATCAGTGAAGAATAAACTCACAGACAGAAGTGGGAAAGTTGGCTGTATCTCTTATTTTAATAGATCTCTCTCCAATTGATCTTAAATCTACCACTGGCAAGCCCAGCTCCTGGCTTCCACTGAAATCAATCTTGGCCACATTAGAACTAAGTAGAAGCCCAAAGGAGGCCAAATACTCACTTAAAAAAATGGTGGTGAAGTTGCTTTGCATAGCAAAACACCAAAGTCAAGGCAGGCTATGGTGTAGTCAATACTAGAGATTTTACCTCCTCCCCATGGCATCACACCAGCAGGTTTTTTGACAACCCAAATTGCATTCCTATGACTGGAGATTTGCTCTTGGCCACCCAAGTGGCAGTCCAGCAATGCTTAGGGAATCAATTGCCTCTGGAAGTAGTCTTTAGCTGCTACTAAATAGATTTGAGTGAGTGAATATCCAGTCTCTTGTCTCTTACAGTGAGAACCACATTCTTCTCTGTCTCCTAGAGTTCCCCAACATGACTAAGCTCTAGGTGCCCTCAGTAGTAACTGACTTGCTAATGCGCCTCCTGGCTGCTATCCCTTCCCTGGCTCCATCTTCTATATCCTATCTTCTTCACCAACTCACTCTCTCCACACAATTTACACTTGATTTTTTTCATTTCAGAATCAGCTTCTGGGGAAGCTAAACTCAAGGGACAAGTCCTTTGAAGCCATATTTGGTTTGGTAGTGATTGATCCTCAAGTTGCTCTCATGTCTGAGCACCAGACGTCCAGAGTATTCCTCTCTTACTCGGTTGCTGAGTTGCTGAGCACAGAATCACTAGACTTTTAGAATCAAATAAGCTGCAGGCTCTGATCCCACTTCTTTCAGATCGTAAGAAACACAACTTCGGGCACATTCCTCTCTCCCACTGAGAGAATAAGCAAAACCACATCTTTTGCTCAAAGATGGCAGGGAATGCAAACATAATCCCTATTAGTCTCAAAGCCCCTAAAGTCAAACTTCTGTAAGAATTCAAGTAAGTAACAACACTTGACTCCAAGAAAGGGGGGGTCTCACTTTAGTGCTGGGAAGAGGCAAAGATGAAGAGCGACGACTGTCATGGTTCAAATGAACTTTAATGAATTACGGGTGGGGATTTCAAAACCACAAAACAGCAAAAACGGAATATTTATTTCAAAACACTGTTAGACAAAGAAGAGAAATGAGTGTAAACCCCCTCGGGGTGATGTTAAATCATTCATCTTCCATGTAATGTGAAAAAATCTCAAGGCAAGAAAAAGTCCACACACACAAAAAAAGCTAAGCGTTGTGAAAGAGGTCATGGCATCAGTGCTTTCAAGAAGTCTTGTCAAAAAGACACTTAAAAAGTGGCAGAGTGCTAAGTTTTCCAAATGTCCCTGAATGTCATTCCTACAGATACAGTGGAACCCAGCACCTACAGAAGAGCTTGCTGACATACGGCAAAGAGAAAGCAGGCTGCTAAGTTTGAGGTTGACTTCCAGATTTGTAGCGCAATCATTCGGCCAGACCCTTTTTTTTCTTTCCTTTTTTGCTTTGAGGCCACAGTTGTAGGTGTTCAGGGCTTATTTCTGGCTTTGCACTCAGCAATCACTCCTGCTGGGGCTAGGGGGGAATTATGGGAGTACCGGGGATCAAACTGGGGTCAGCCTAGTGCAAGCCAAGTGCTTTACCATACTATCTCTCTGGCCCTTCTCTAGGACATTTCTTTACAACTCATTGGAGTCACTTTGCTTGGATTGAGGACTTTTTCCCCCGTTAGGTTTCCTCTTTGCAGAAAACATCCACTTTGGGGTCTGGATTTCTTTCCATCTTTGATGGGGAATTGAGATGGAGAGGTCCTTCCCTCTATCTCAGTTCTTCTGTGTGGATGGTAGTTTTTTGAGAGAAAAGAACAGCATAGCGTTTCTGCCAGACAACCAATTCCCTTATTTATAATGCAGGACAGCGGGCCCTTGCAAGTGTATATTCTGGTTCATCTGGGGACACATGGTTGTTCATTTTAAAATTAGATTCAGCCTAATTATATGCAGCAGCCTACGTGTGGTTGGTCTAAAGAGCAGGAAAGCATTACTCAGCACCTACCTGCTGGGCCAGCCTTCCAGGTGCCACTAAACTTGTTTAACCCACAGTTCCTGCCCTCTGGGAACTTCAAGTCTAGCAATAGAATTTCCAGCTTACTGAGAAATATGGGACTTGGACACCGACCAATGAAGAAAAATATGTAGTAAGTGACTAAGCATATAATGCTATTTTTGGACAAAAGGCAGCAAAACTGTCATGGAATGGGCATGTTTCTGCAGGGCAGAACCTCCTATTTAATCAGGGAAGGATTTGGGTTGCTCCTTGAATGAAGGAGATGAAGTTGAAATGGAAGCAATGAGGCTGAAACAGAAGCAGGGGCAGAATACATATATATACATACATATGTATGATAGTGCAGCAGGTAGGGCGTTCGCCTTGCACATGGCTGGCCCGGGTTTGATTCCTCTGCTCCTTTTGAGAGCCTGGCAAGCTACCCATGGCGTATTCGCTATGCAGTAACAAGTCTCACAATGAAGATGTTACTGGTGCCCGCTCGAGCAAATCGATGAGCAATGGGATGACAGTGATACAGTGATATATAATGTTGTTGAATGTGAACACTAAAAATAAAACATGCACAGAAAACAAGGGAACAGGGTAGCCGTAACAAGGCAACCAATTATTTTTCTCTGTATCTCTTGAAAATGTTTAGGGTTTACGAACTTCAATAGTTGATAAAAGAATTATCTCCCAAGACTAAATAAATCATAGGTATAAAGAGAGAGATTTTGTTTCGTTTTATTTTGTTAACAATAAACATATCCTGATCATTTAAAACTAAAGATAGAATAGCTCATGATGCAAAATGATGAAGGAAATTTGAAGGCTGATCCCCAGATCTCAGTACCTTTCTTTTTGAATAATACCCACCTAATGATGCTCAGTGTTTACTCCTGGATCTGCACTAATAAGTTACCTCTGACATTGCTCAGGGGACTATTTGGAATGCCAGGGATTGAACCCGGGTCAGTCTCCTGCAAGGTATGTGCCTTACAGGTTGTGCCTGCTCCAGAGCCCAACATCCTATGCCTTTAAAGTTCAGGTTTACTTAACACGATCAATTTTACAACTTTTGTGGTAATAAAATAATAAAATTGATCTCCAGAATTGAGGACACACCAAACACTATTTACTGACTAAATAGTTTATAATGCTTATCTCATTTAATCTCATCCATAATGCTGTGAAATATGTGCTGATATTACTTCCATTGCATGGATGGGGCAACTTAAGTTCAAAGCAGCTTAAAAAATTGCTGCAAAAAGCATAGCTAGAAGGCACAAAGCTAGTGTCTGCATAGATGGACACTATCCTATCCTGGCCCCTAAACTTTCTTTCCAATGTGCTAACGCTCCACCAATCCAGCATGAAAGATTTCCAGCTTCCACACCACCAAAACATACTTGGTCTTAGAGAGGAAATGTCTTTTTTTAATGACAGGAATTTAAAATAGTATGTGACTGACCTCCAATGCTAACTTTGAACCCCAGAACCCCTCCCAAACAGGACTGCAGCTAGTTGAAGACTGTGAACCATATTTCTCCTCTATTATGGGACTTAAAGGTTAGCTGAATTCTGTACCTGTGAGACATTAGCAGGATTAATTTAGCATTGCAAATTTTAATTTTCAAAAATATTGCAAAGTATCTTATGAAAACAAACTCGGAAAACTGAAGATAGGCTAACCTAGGCTAACATGAAGGCTGACAATTATTTCTTTCTCTTTCACATGTCCTCAGCCCAATACTCCTCAACACTATTTGGTTTTATATCTTAATAATCTGAAACGCATATGCCCTTTGCATTTCATTACTTTTCAGAATAAGACATTTTAATAATAATTAAATGATAAGGTTTCAGAAAGCTAAAATATGCATAGTAAGAAGGAAAGGGCTTCTTTGTTCTTTTCCTTTTCATTTACCCACTTTTATTATTCATGCCCCTCTTACATTTCTTTCACAGGAGGTACTTCTATAGACCTGGTTGAATATTTAATAAAGCATCTTTACAATTGGGGAAAAATATAAGAAAACATCCTTCTGGTTAAAGGAGAAAAAAAACAAGAAAACATCCTCTGCACCCATTGTAGTATGCAATAGTAGGATAAATACTAGGAACATTGGTATTTTTAGTTAAGAGATTATGTAATGAGTCATTTATTTAAACAGTCTTAGGCTGCCGTATGAAATGTTTCCAAGAAAATGGTTTCAATACCTCTGTCAACACACCAAGAATCAGCTATGCTACTCCCTGATGTCTCCGTTTTTAATTCTAGTTCCCTCTAAAAAATATTATGCATACTACATTTATGATGTGCCAATAATACCGGGACTGATTAGCAAGCACCCAATGCTATGTGTATTATTAGAGGCCACAAAGTTGATTCTATAGCATTGGTCAAAGGCAAAAAATGTAGAACCAGTTTTAGCAAGAGTAACGGTAACGATGACCATAGGAGTTAGAAGTGAGGCAAGAGAATTAGGTCAGATGGGAGGATGGTACTGCACCCAAAAAAGAAAAACAAAAAAAGAACTGGGTTACCTCCTTGCAACAAAGATGTTTCCATTGCTTGTCAATGCTTTTGAAAACAAAACAGTGATGTGGTGGGAGCGACCCACAGAAAAATGAAAGCACAGAGTAGTACAGTGTGACAAAGACAGGACACTGACCACCACATAATTCTAATACCCTGTCAAGAGTTATCCCTGAAGAGCTATGCCAGAGGAGAAACTCCCACCCTCTTCATTCAGTGAGGATTGAGGATTTGTTTTCACTAGCAGCATTTAAGCAAAAAAAAGTTTTGTGTCACTTCCAAACTAAGGTTGTTAAGAATCCAGGGTGCTTCTTCTCCCTCTCATTTCTTTCTCAATGGTCGAACGCAATAAGCACCTGATACTGGAAACCATAAACTGGAGATGAAGAAGTCCAAGCCCAAAGGGACTCCCCTGAATCTCTGCAGACTTAAGCACCATCCACTCAGTAATAGCAATTTTCAACTGCCCATCTTAAAAAATTTTCAAATTTTACCTAAGTGAGAAATACACTATTTTAAAGTCACCATGCAGTAGATTTTAAATTTAATTTAAAACTGTTTCTAGGGTTTTCCTAGCCAAGATCTGTGACAAGAATGTTTCAAGTACCAAATATTTCTTTGGGTTGAGGCATGAAATTCAATAGAATCATAGATTTTTTTTGAGGGGGGAAACTACTGGCAGTACTGGCTTGATGGGTGGTGTGCAAGTCCTAGAAGCTACTTGGGGCCAGCAGTGCTGGGGATCATCAGCATTGTCCTGGACATGCTCAGGTGCCATGTGGTGCCAGGGATCTAATGCTGCCCAGGAATCTCAGGGCCTAACTCTTGAGTCTGTAAGACATGCACTTTATTATTATTATTATTATTTTTGCTTTTTGGGTCACACCTGGCGATGCACAGATGCACAGGGGTTACTCCTGGCTCTGTACTCAGGAATTACTCCTGAGTAATACAGTGTATTACCCTATACGGTGCTCAGGGGACCAAATGGGATGCTGGAAATTGAACCCGGGTCGGCCGCGTGCAAGGCAAACACCCTACCTGCTGTGCTATCGCTCCAGCCCTGGACTTTATTCTTTAAGCCATCTTCCAATCCCAAATTTAAGACTAAATTTTTGTCCCCAATTATATTAGGTAAAGGTCTTGTTAGACCTTAATTATTGTGTCTACAAGGTGGGTCCTGACACCTTGTTTTATTACTCCCAGGAATTCCATTATTACGGAGGAACTTCCCCAGCTACCTGCCTGTCTTAATATTGAGTTGATCATCTTATTCCATGAATATGTACTAGTAAAAAAATTTTTTGAGGAGCTGGAACTAAGCAAAGCAGGTAAGTGACTTGCCTTCTATGCATCATCCCTTCCGAACCCCATGTGGTCCCCTGAGCTCCGCCAGGAGTGATCCCTGAATACAGAGCCAGAAGTAAGCCCTGAGCACTGCTTGGGTGGCAGAAGAATAATTTAAAAATTCTTGCGGCAGGTTTTATTATTTATTTTAGGACTATCATTTTAGACTTGGAAGACTCTGTTGGAAAGTCACTGGAGAAAAGCTTAGGTATGCATAGCTGGAGCGATAGCACAGCAGGTAGGGCGTTTGCCTTGCACACGGCCAACCCAGGTTTGATTCCTCCGTCCCTCTTGGAGAGCCCGGCAAGCTACGGAGAGTATCCCACCCACACGGCAGATCCTGACAAGCTCCACGTGGCGTATTCAATATGCTAAAAACAGTAACAAGTCTCACAATGGAGACGTTACTGGTGCCCGTGCGAGCAAATCGATGAACAAGGGACGACAGCGCGACAGACAGAGCTACTAGTCATAAATGGCTAGTTATTGAAATGCATTTATCAAAGTGAAGATGTAAAATAAACTATCAAATGCATATCCGATGTTCAAGATATAAAACCCTTATTAATATTGTAAGAGGGATTTGAAATTTCAAAAATATGTTGAAACTAAACCAATTATTGCTAAAGATAACTGACAAAAACTAATTAGTCAGTAGCTAATGACTAAGTAAAGCACATATAAATAAAAAGATTTATCCACAAAAGATTTTTATTTTTAATTATGTAGTATTTCTTTAATGTCACTTTTATTCATTCATTAATATTGTCCATTCACCTGCAATTTCAATCATTAAAAAATTAAAATCACAGGCTGAAGAGAATGTAGGAGTTAAGGTGCCTAGCTTGCACGTGGCTGGCCCCAGTTCAATCCCTGGCACTTTGTCTGATTTCCCTAGCACTACCAGAAGGGTCCCTTGAAGAAAGAGCCAGGACTAAGCCCAGCACACAGCTGGTGGGGCCCAATAATAAACAAACAAAATCACTCTCAGAAAAATAAACCAAAACTAAATAACAAATCTTTTTTTTTTTTTTAATTTTCTTTTTTTTTTCTTTTTTTTTTTTTTTAATTTTTTATTGTGGAAAGTTACAAAGTTACAAAGTTTTCAGGTTTAAATCTCAGTAAATAACAAATCTTAATGCAATGCCAATGCTTATTCAATGTAACTGTAAAGGTATGTCTCTGTTTGATGTGGAAATTGTAGGCATGTGTAGATAATAGCAGAGAAATCCTTTAAGTAATATTCAACCCTGATTAGGCTGTAGATAATCTTTAAATTAAACTTCATTGAAAACATTCGACAGAGAATCTGTCATATAGCTGCTTCCAAATTAAACTTGAAATCCTCCCAAGGACAGTAGATACAAGGGCCAGGAGGATTGCCCCATAGCTGGAAGCCTGCTTCATGAGCGGAGGGGAGAAGGCAGATGGAATAGAGAAGGGATCACTAAGAAAATGATGGCTGGAGGAACCAGTTGGGATGGGAGATGTGTGCCAAAAATAAATAATGGACCAAACATGAGGACCTCTCAGTGTCTGTGTTGCAAGCCATAATGCCCAAAAGTAGAGAGAGAGTATGGGAAATATTGTCTGCCATGGAGGCAAGGGGAGGGTGGGAAAGGGGGGGGTATACCCGGGATATTGGTGGTGGGGAATGAATGTGCACTGGTGGAGGGATAGGTGTTTGATTATTGTGTGATTGTAATTCAAACATCGAAGCTTGTAACTATCTCATGGTGATTCAATAAAATAGAATTAAAAAAATACTTAAAATCCTCCCAAATGTATAGCTAGTTTGCTAAAAAAAAATTCAGTATTGGAATTAAATTAGAAAAATTTTGCTGCATTTTTGAGATAGCAAAAGATGTTCCCAAAGACTTTATAGAACTTATAACTACCCAAGTTTCTCCATCATCATCTCTCAGTGGATTACTTGGAATCTCTAATGGGGCTTATTATTTCCAGTTTCTCACCCATTCAAAATTTATCCCAAAGAACAGATAAATAAATTCTGATTTGCTGAGTAATCTTTCCGCGATCAAGATAAAGTCCACATGACGGTTTGGAAAGTCTTCACTGTGTATCTCTTACCTGCTCCAACAGCCTCTTTAATTTTCCTATACACTAAAATAATCAGAGTGCGGTCCTTGATGGTTCCCAAATGCTTCATATGTTGACCCTTGTTAATATGACTAAATATTATGTACTTCTTATCTACTGAGTAGCCAGTATTTAGGAACACACAGCTGTAGGCCATGTTACATGATTGCATTTAATTTTCATGATGTCACATGAAAATAAGGAATTAAGTACATACAATGAAGCTAGGTGAAGCAGAGGTATGAATGCACACACTTCCATTCCATAGCCGTGGTTAGGAACTCTACACAATTAGTTTTAAAGGTAAATAATCCTACCTCCCAGTAAATATTTTTATTATGTCAGCTAGAGTGTGGGGTCAAGGAGCTGCTGATATCAGTGAGTGGAAGCCAGTGATGTTGTTAAACATTCTACAGTACACAAAACATTCCTCCACAACAAAGAATCATCTGGTCACAAATGCTAATAGTGTAGAGGTTGAGAAGCACTATTCTACACTAAAATGTCTCCTACCTAGCTCTGGGAAACAGCATTTCTACAGCAAGGATTTTAAAGTGTTGACCTGGGTGTCTTGGCATCTACCATAGAGCTCAGCAATCAGCAGATGCCCAGCTCATATGGAATGGAATATGGGATGGAAGGACTGGAAGCTGGAAGAACAGCTAGCGAGATGGGGGATGGAAACACTCCCAAAGAAAAAAAGTAGCTTGTTCTTTTTGAAACTTCCATAACGATAAATTCAAACATATATTCCTTATAAACCATTAATGTACTTAGAATATTCATTTGCTCTCACCTCTTGGAGATTTCTAATGCACATGCATAATATACACTAGCATTAGACTTGAGAACTCTTGAATTAACTTGTCAAACTTAGAATTATCAAACATAATTTAACATGAGTAAAATAAGCAAAAATGTAGTGAGATAAAGGTCTGCCAAAATATGCAGGAGTATGGAAACTAGACTAAAATGATGATAGGATTTGCAGATTGGGTCAACAATGAGACTTTGACCTTTTTGGCATTTCTCTATAAACTGAAAGCTGGGTGTGGAATCACAGCCTTATTAGAGATAGGCAGTACCTTTTTTCCCCCCGCTGGGGTGGGATAGATGGGTCACAGTTGGTAATGCTCAGGGCTTATTCCTGGCTTTGTGCTCTAGGGTCATTCCTGGCAGTGATGAGTGGACCATAAGGTGGAGCCCAATCACAGAACGTAAGTTGGTCATATGTGAGGTGAGCAACTCGCCTCTGGTCCCACAAGCACTACCTTTTTTACTGTATTTGACAACATTGCTCACTCCTGTGATTTAGGCAGCTTCTGCATGTGTGGACATGCTAAGTTGTTTCACATTTATGCACATGAGGAAGAAATATTAAAAAGTTGATCCAAACTCAGAAATGTCGTGACCTTTTTCATCAGTCATTACTTTTGAACACCAATTTTGAGAAACTGTTCCTGAAATCTGAGAAAGGGGTATCTTAAAAATAATGACTATATCTGAATAATTTTGTAAACCTCTGAACAAAGGATGTCACATTCTCTAAATATAATATTCAAAAGGACCCTGAATGTCATGATCAAACATGAACTACTCCACAAAAAACATGACTATCCTTCACTTTTCATTGCAAACGTTCCTAAGCCTTGAGAGAAGCCACAGGTTTATTTCCAAAATCAAGAAGACAAACTGCAGATAATTTTCATTCTTTTGTTCAAACATTTGCTTAATCAACTTATCACTCTTGATTTTCTGAATAAACTAAATACTTTAACACAAAAAAGAAGTATGATTAGAACTCTCACTTGTGAAGTAGGAAGTTGAGGAACTTAGTTCAGATCAACCCATTCCTAATTGTTATAAAAGCCCTGTCTACAGTTCACACTAAGAACATACATAGACACAGATGAGTGTGCAGACAAGTACACATTTTTACATGTCATTGACATGTAAAACATGTATGTGTTATATATACATGTCATCAACATGTTTTATATACACGTCACGGACGTGTGTTATACACATGTCATTGATGTGTGTTATACACATGTCACTGGCATATGTTATAAATACACCTATCATTGGCATGTATTATATACATGTCACTGACATGTTATATAGATAGTTCTATACATGTTATATATACATGCATGTATATATTAGAGCGCCTGTCAGGATAGAAAGACCATATATGTTTCCTGGGACAGAGTCAAGGCTCCTGGGTCCTAATTCTAGGCTCTCCTTACTTGCCATTGGAAAAGATACTGTACGTTCAGAGCAAAGCTCAGTTTCTCACTCAGTAAAAATAATACTGCTTAAGAAGAGCTGCCAGTACATAAAGTCTCCAAAGTCCCTTAAAATTAGAACAATTTGAACCAAACAATGTTAGCATTGATTGTATTCTAGCTGTTTGTTGTTTTCTGGCTGGATTCCTAATAGAAGGATATAGAAACATACTACTGGTGACTCAGTGGTTTGGATCCCATTCCCCAGTGGGCTCCCACTCCGACCCCAATACACAACCTCTTGCCTAAATGCCATAACGTATTCAACCCCACTCCACTGGATACCAAGAGAATCCTGAGTAAAATCTACTACACTTTATAGTATTACACAGGGGATAGAATAGCCATGAAATCATTAATTTCTAACAATAAATAAGGGGGGCTTACAAGGGACTTGAATAGTCGTATCTATTCTCTCACAGTGAAGAGGATTTCAGAATCTCTTTATATTAATAAATACATATTGTCTCAAAAGTCACAGGATTACACACAAGGCTACAAAAATGACCAGAAAGGCACACAAATGTTTGTGTTTATAATAGGAACCAATCAAAAAATAAAAATTAATTTAATCAGAGTAAACATGGAAGTCTTAGTCAACCAACTCTGGCACTAAAAAAATCCTTTTAGCAAAACACTGAGCTATGACATAACATGTCAAAGTATATAATGTAACAATATGCTGTATACTGTGTATGTCTATAATGTAGTATAGTATAGTATAATGTATAATGCATAGCTATAATGTAACATGTAATACAACCTAGGAAGCAAATATTCACTTTGAGAATAACTAAATCACAAGATTATAAGAACAGTATCAGAACAGTGAATAGCAGCACCCTTTCACCCCTTCATTCTTCCATCAAGCATTTCTGTGCCCAAGTGTTAAGCTCTTTGCCAGGTGTTAAGGTGTCAAGAATAACAAACCCATAGCCCCTCATCACAACTAAGAGGGGGTAAACAAGTGGAAGCAAAAATTTGCCTTCAAGGATGATTAGAGCTCAACAATGTCAAGCACAAAGTATTAAGGCCACTTGCTCAGAGAAGTTTATGACTATAAGGTCAATTTCAAGTACCTGCCTGGCTTGTCCTCTCAGATTACTCTAGTCAAAATCTTGGCTGACACACTGGGTATTTCAGAAAGTCAGCTTAAAGAATATGTTGCCCATTTAACCACTCATTCCTCTAGGTTTCCTGAGCCCTAATTTTGTACTGAAACTATCACTAGAATCTCTACCATTAGACTGTGGTAGCTCAAGCTCCTACAGATAAACTCTCACTGGGTTACTTGCCATCATTACCACTTTTGCATTAAAAATTATCTTACGAGTTAGTAAGGAACATCATGATATGTGGAATTTTACTTACCTTTCTGTACAACTGAAATCCCAGTATGAATCATTATATGATTGAAATTTCACATAGATATATATACACTGGTGGTAGGAACCACACTACACACTCTACAAATGTTATCTGATCTGTCCTTACAACTTTAATGCATAGCTGCCCATTTGAGTTCCTCTTTTTTCTTTTAACTTGACTACTGAGCTCAAAGCTAAATTAGTCCAAAGCAATGAGCAGTTAAATGTCCAATTTAATTATCATTACTCCTCTAGATGATTTTTAACTTTCTTGGTCTACCATTTTTACCAGTCTCGATAGCTATTTTGTGGAATTTTTACTGTATATCTCATTTCTGAAAGACAAGGCTCTATAAACAGAACAAATTACCATAATCAGGAATTATAATTTCTTTTTCATCTCAACTATCAAAAAAGTTTCCATGAATAGCTCATTTGAAGATGACCCCTGTGGTATCATGTCTCAGGTCACCTGAAAACTCAGATAATAGAATTATCTGATTCAGAACAGTTTACGAAAGTGAAAAAAACAAGAGGGGGAAGGTAATGGGGAAAGGATGACAAACTAAACTTACAATAGGGAGTAACAACCATAATATCACAAATTCTATTACATTGTGCTATTTCTTTTCTTTTTGTTTTTGTTTTGTGTTCGGGCTACACCCAACTGTGCTCAGGCTTACTCTGGCTCTGTACATAGGGATCACTCCTGGAGGTGTGAGGGGCACGTATGTGGTGCCAGGGATCAAATCTGGGTCAAGTGCATGCAAAGCAAGTGCTTTGCCCCCTGTATCTTCTCTCTCTGGCTATCATAGGCTATTTCTAACTTTTCCTGGATCCAAACATGCCTATTTTACCTCTTTCAAAAAGAACTCTGGTGTAGACAGCTATACCACCACATGCCCTTAGTACCCTTATGACTGCCAAAGCCAGAGGCACTGCCAAAACCTACTAAGTGAGAAGGCATTGCTATCACCCAGTGCTATCTGTCCCCAGAATTTCACTCTAAGCACTGACAATGCCTCTGGAACTCATAAAGACTTTTCTGAAAACCAGGGAGTTAAATGTCAATTTCTTCAAGGAATCAGGATAGCAAAGGTACCTTAATATGTAAGATGATCTGGTGCTGAGGATTTTTGTGTATTCAAGGCAAATGCCTCAAGAGGAACTTGCAGAAATAATGCCTTGCCAACACACACACACACACACACACACACAGAGAATGTGAGAGAGAGAGAGGGAAAGAGAGAGAGACTGGCATAGCAATTTGCCAATTGATAGCTACTAAGTGTACTGGACACAAACATATACGTATTAAACAAAGCTTTGTCCCACACCTTCTGTGTGCCAAGTCCTGGCCAAAATATCCAAAAGTGATTTTTTTCAAGAGTCAAGATTTTCTCACTTCAATGAAAATTTTAGGCAGGGAAACAGATAACTAATAAATAGCAACTGAAATGAATGATTCATGTTATAAGTAGGATGAAAAAAGTTAACAGGTAAGAATGTGATGATTCTAAGAAATGGAGAACTGACTTTGCCTGAGTATTCTGGGAAGGGCTTTTAAGAAGGTGACACATAATCTTACACTAGAATAATAGAGGCTATAGAACCTTTACTCCAATTTTCTTTACTCCTTTACTTCTATCCAAAAGAGTTTACTAAAAACAAAATAAACAAACAAAACCTGTCCCATTTGTTACTTCACACATTCTATTCTTTAAACAACTGCAAAAACAAACAATAAATAACAGAAAATGGAAACTAATCAACAACTCTTTCATCTCT
This sequence comes from Sorex araneus, assembly GCF_027595985.1. Lineage (NCBI taxonomy): Eukaryota > Metazoa > Chordata > Mammalia > Eulipotyphla > Soricidae > Sorex > Sorex araneus. The sequence goes on from NC_073305.1 coordinate 23,869,647, forward strand.
TAAGGAAATTTTGAGAAACTGTCCTCCCTAAAAATGTTGGTTTGAAAGAAAGCTGTCTTAATTCATCTCTATTGCAAAATTTATTACAAAGAATCAAAGAGGGAAGAGATGGGATGCATATTCCTTTTGTAATGTCAATGACATTATTAAACTATATTCCAATACCAATAAAATTATTTCTTTGCAGTGTGATATCAATAAGATTATTTTTTAAAGAAAACAGTCCCATGTCTATATTCTGTATCATCTACTTCCTTTCACTGAAAAATAAAAGCAAGTTATATTTACTAGCAGATGTCCCCACTTAAAGCATACAATAAATCTTTGAAATTCTTTAAGCATAAGATCCTGGTAGTCTCCTGTTTAACGTAGTGAGTGGTTGTTCACCTCTACCTTTCCATGTAATATTCCAAACAAACCAAAGACTACTTAATTTTTGTATACTCTTAGCATAAACTCCCCTAAAAATATTAAGAGTTCAAAGCACTTTTCATCAAAACACCTTTTGTCTTGACTGTTTCCTAGTCTTTGACTAGTTTCAGAACAAGAGAAGTAAGCAAAAGTGAGCAGATCAGTCACTTGAGAAGTGAATATTCATAAAGAACCATGGGAAATATTGACTAAGATGCAATGTTTATTACTTTATAATCCAGAGCAGGGTGTAGATGATTAAAATGTAAGTACACATACTAAGCTAAGTCAAATAATGTAAAGACATTACATAGCAGGTCTATATAACCAATACATTTGGCATCATAAATAAATGCTGTACTGATATTACACTATCCAAGGAATGTCTATTTTATTAACTTCAAGAGAGGTTATGAAAAGTGAATCCCACTAGCCTTTAAGACCAATAACGTAACTGGAAGACTTTGTTTCAAAAGTAGATACAGATAGAATGAATCTTTGCAAATTGTAAATATGTGTGGGGAGGGATGGAGAAAAAGTCTGAATTATTCAGGTTCAGGTAAACTCTCTTCTTTGCCTCACCTTACACTTGATGCTTCTAGACACTTCCTTTCAATGTTCCCACGGGGGGGGGTTACATATTTAACCTTTAATACATTAAAAAGCACTCATTCACCATTCCCCACCCCTTCTTAAAATAAACTCCGTGTCTTAAGAATGAGCACCCTTATAATCCCACGATGTTCATTGGGAAATCCTCCTCCAAAACGACCCTTGCAAAAAAAAAAAAAAGGGACGAAATCCGTCCTCCCTCCCGTCCCTCCCCCGGAGGTGTCCAACTCTCCTCCCCCAAAGCGTCCTCCTTGAGGGGAAGCGCTCAGCTGGCACAACTCCTGGTGTCAGAAGCAACTCCAGCGGCCGCGAGGAAGATGCTGCGTCAAGCGAAGTGGAGCTGAGAGGCGCGAGCCAGGCTGGACGCCGCGAGGTCGCCCCGATTCCCAGGGAGGCGGGCGGCAGCCCAGTCGCCAGGCACCGGCCGCTGCGCCCGCCAACCTTCGGGGTTAATCTCCTTTCCAAAGCCCGGGGTTCCGGGGCCGCGAGACCAAAACAGGGGCGGGGGTGGGACCGGGGGGGGGCACCCGGAGTCCCTTTAAACCGCCTTCCTCCCCTCCCCCGGTGTCTGCCAACCTTTTCCGAACCCCGGTGTCACAGAACTTCCTCATCATGGAAACTTCCACTCGGTTCGGCGCTGAGGATGCCAAACTCCATTTCCCAAGGAGCCTGTCAACAGCTGGGCTGGGAGGGGGGGTGCGGGGGGGTGGTGTTGGCGGCCCCCGGGGCGCGGTGCTCGCGGGGAACTCGGGCCACCCTGGCTCGGCCGCTGCCCACACCGGGGCTCCCCGCCGGCCGCCGCACCGCGCCCGAGCTCGGTCTGGCACCACCTCCCCGAGCCGGGGCGCACCCCCAACCTCGCCGGGGCGGAGGCAGGTAAGGGGGCGGCTGACACCCCCACACCCACCTCTCCACCCACGCCCGCCCGCGCGCTCGGCGGCGCCCCTCGGCTTCCCGCGACACCCCGCTCCCGGAGCCCGTGGGCGGCGGCGCCCCCGCCTCCCCCGCACCCCGGCCCCCGCCTCCGCGCGCTCCTCGCGCCCGATTACCGGTGCCCGGGAGCCTGCCGGGTGGAGCGCGGGCGCTCGCCCCGAGCCCGGGGCGCTGGAGGTCTCCCGGCGGGCGCGCTCACATTATTCATGCAAACTTAATCCCGCCGCGTCACGCCGCCGAGCTCGGCCCAGCCCCGCAGTCTCCACCCTCCTCCGCCCCCTCCTCCCGGAGCCGGGGACCCCGCGAGCGCCCAGCCGGCCAGATGTCAAGGCGCCGCCGCCCGGGTCACTGCACTTTTCCAGGCGGGGGAAGCGGAGCGGGGGGCCGGGCCGCCGCCGTTGCCCGCTGCTCCCGGGGCCCCCGCGGGCGCTCGCTCGGCTCCACGGGGCGCCGCGGGACTCCGGGGTCCCCGTCCCCCCCCATTTTTGCCTCCCCTCCCCCACTCCGGGAGGCGCCCGCGCTCGGCCACGCGGGCGAACCGGTGACCCGGTTTCCCTCGCAGCCCTCCCGGCCGTCCGACCCGCGGGGCCGCGGTCGCCCCGAGCGGGCCAAGCCGACTCCGCCAGGGGCGCAGCGAGGAAATGGCCTCCCGGGCCGCGCCGCCGCCGGGGCCGGCCGCCCCCACCCCACCCCCGGGCCCCCCGCACCCCGGGCGGCCGCGCTCAAGGGCCGCTTCCTGCGGGCTCGCGGGCCCCGACCCCCCGGCCCGCCGCACTGGCCGCCCCGGGCCGGCCGCCCCCGCACCTGCCCGGCCAGGTTGGGGCGCTCCCCTCCGCCCGGTGGCGGCCGTGCCCTCCCCGCCGCGGCGGCGCGCCCTCCCCACCAACCCGGCTAGGTGCGCTCGGGGGTTCCGCGTCCGGGCTGGGGTCCCCCTAGTTGGAAGGGACGCGGGGGCAGGGGACTTCGGGAAACGCGGGGTTCTCGGAGCGCGTCCCGGGGCCGCGCTCTTTGCTCTTGCCCAACCACTTGTGGCGCGTGGGGGGCCGACCCCGCCGTGGCTGCTCCACCCGAGAGACCCCCCTGACCTCGCTCTCACCCCGCCCCCTCCCACATACCCCCCGGGGAAGTTTGGAAAAAGCACCTGCCTAGCCTTTAAGGGAGACCCCCCCCCTACACACAGACCGCTCCCTCACTCCAACCTCCGTCTTCGGAGCCATGGGTGCGGGGATGGGACCCTCAGCAGGTTCCCCATGGGCAGCCCTATACCTATTGCTTTGCCTGGGGTCGTCACAAATTCAGCCCGGAACGCAAGAAACCGTTGACACTCGCGGGGAGTTCCGCCCCGCTGCATGGGGGCTGCTAAAATGCCCCTACCCCTACCTCAAGTCCTGCAGGCCGAGAGTTCAGACAGCGAGAAAACGAAGCAGGCGGCGGCGTTCCGGGCTAGAAGAATGCTTGGAAAAATACCGAGTATCAAAAAAAAAAAAAAAAAAAAAAAAGAATAAAGCTCAAATGTAGTCGGTTTGAAGGTAGAGTTGCCACCAAACTCTTTTGATGATTGAGTGGAATTATTTTCTTGTATTAGAACCCCTCGGATTCATTATTCAGTCTGCACGTTTATTCCTATGGCATGCAGGGGGGTTAGAGACACGTCGATCCTCCGGGCTGAGCCGCACGGAGATGTTTATTGAGAGTTTTCTAGCTCTCCAGTCTGTGACGTGTGTTTTATTCCAGCTTCTTGGGAGCATCCCACGGAATGGGGCGAGAAGCCACCCCTCCTGCTGAGAGCATTAGCAACCACAACTGTCAAGAACTCGGAAGCTCTTCCCGGAGCCTGGATGCTGCGTTTCCACACTTCGGGGGGGAAAAGAGTTGGAGATCCCCCACCCCAACCCCCCACCCCAGCTCCCGGGCAAGAGGGAGGTGGCCTCTCTCACCTCGAATACAGCGATCGATCCAATTTCCCCTCGGTCCTAGAGCGTGAAGCGGGGCTTTATTCTTCCCCGTATTATGGCTGCACCGAACTTGCAGGATTTGTTGCAGGAGGCAAGTTCTCCTCTGCAGGGAAGTTCCTGGGCTCCGCTCCAAAGCTGCCCCGGGATGTTTTGGTTGGTTTGGAGGAAAGCAGTGGCGTTTGTTCCAAACAGGCGGCCCCCTGGTGGCTAACTGAGGGTGACAAAACTGGCCACTGGGGAAAAAATCCTGTCCTCATAGCCCACAATTGATAAAGGAAGATTGGGTCTAGGGTGATTTACATACGCTCAGGTCCCTTCACAAAGGTGAATGACAGGCGTTAAAGCCCGCTGGAATAGTTTACCCCCCCTTTTTTTTGAGTATTACTTGGAGCTGACTTCTTTCTTAAGAAGCAAAAATCATATCAAGAACTAAATATCACAAAAAAAGTTGCTTCTCTTAGTTCAAATGGCTTTTTCTTTTCTCATCTCATCTCATTTTCTTTTCTTTCTTTTTTTTTTTTTGCTTTTTGGGTCACACCCAGCAATACTCAGGGGTTACTCCTGGCTCTGCACTCAGAGTGCCTGGGGTTTCCTGGGGGTGCCTGGGGGGTGATCATATGGGGTGCCGGGGATCGAGCTCGGGTTGGCCACGTGCAAGGCAAACGCCCTACCCGTTGTTGTGCTATCACTCCGGTTCTTCTCATCTCATTTGACCTCCAAACTTCAAAATAGACCATTACAGCATTAAGTAAATACCTTGTCAAACAACTCAGTAGCACTCTGTTGATATAAAGATATGTAACTATGAGGAAGGGCAACTTTTCTGCAGTGTTATTAAAACCTTTATTATTCATTGTTTTGTTTATGGTTAATATTGTCACTGAAATTGAATGGGTCTCCTGAGGACCATCTTGCAGATTGCATGATGGTAGAAGTGGATTCTCTAGACAATTTGACTCTGTTTTCTAGTTGTGTACAGAAAGGACAATGAAGGAAAACTTTACAATGACCCTATAGAAGATAGAAAATAATAATCAGACTTTGAAGTATATGTCTCTATGTTTCAATCCTGCTGATTTAAGGGGACCACAAAAACTGTTTTCATGCCCCATGCTCACACCCCACCATAGCCATCCTCCTTATCAAGACCTGTAGTCTTCAAGTGATTCAAGAAAGCAATTGATTCACATATTTATTCATTGAGCATCAGTTATGGGAAGATGATAAAGCATAGGCTTTTTTCCCCTTTGGGTCACACCCAGTGATACTCATGGGTTACTTCTGTCTCTGCACTCAGGAATTACTCCTGATAGTGCTTGGGGGACCATATGGGGATGCCAAAGATTGAACCCAGGTCGGCGGTGTGCAAGGCAAATGCCCTACCCGCTGTACTATCACTCCAGCCCCAAAGCACAGATTTTTTTTTAAAAAAATTACATAAAGTAGTTCACAATATTTGATTACATTTTGTATTCAAACACCAACCCTACACCATTACACCTTCCCACCACCATATTTCGGGTGTTTCCATGCCGAACCCCAGTCCTTCCCCCAAAGCAGAACTGAAACAATATAATATTTCCCTCTAAGGTTGTTTGCCTCCTACTTTGAATCCCATCAAATGTGGTGCTATATTCTTAGAGTATGGTTAGAATGTGTCCTATGAAATGTTGTGCGACCGTATTCTAGGCTGCACTGTCCAGGAAAAGGTTCACTCGTGGATGAGGCTTGGCACAAGCATGAAGCACAGACTTTAAAATGGTTGAATTAGACCAAAACAAATGAGGTCAATGGCACAAGTAAAACATCTAATCTTGTCTTTAAAATCTTGGTATATTACTATGACTATGAACCATTATTGTATTGACTTTGAGTTTTTCTTTCTTTTTCTCCAACACCCATCCTCTTGAAGAGGGGCAGGTTGAATTTCTCTACCTGCCCCAAGCAGAGTCCTGGTAGCCAAAGACTTCCGGAACCCAGCCACAGCCATGCTCAAGGCCCCTCTCCACACATTCGGATGAGCCTCACTCATGAAGGAACCGACAGAGGAACCCAGAAACTGGGGCTTAGATCTCCAAGGCTGCTCAAATCGGGACTGGGCCTCCTCCACCCAGACCCCCCATTTTTCAGTAGCTTGGCAGCCACACCCACAAACTACCCCCAGTGCCATGTAATATCATCGACATCAATGGCCAAGATCCAGAGACTATAAAACAACGCTCCCAGCAAATGCGGCTGTGCGACCTCTTATAGCTTACTTCTCCCTCTCAGAGAACCTGGCGTGGTACCGAGAGTATCCTGCTCACACGGCAGAGCCTGGCAAGCTCTCTGTGGCATATTTCATATGCCAAATATGGTAACAATGATGGGTCTCATTCCCCTTACCCTGAAAGAGCCTCCAATGCAGCATCACTGGGAAGAGCAAGTAAAGAGAGGCTGCTAAAATCTCAGGGATAGGACGATTGGAGATGTTACTGGTGCCCACTCGAGAAAATTGATGATTGACTCAGTGATAGTGATAGTGATAGTGACCTATCTATTCACCAGGTTTTAAATGTTGTGTTAAATATCACTTATTTTGGTTATTTTGTTATTTCTCCTTACATTTTCCTCCCAACACAAATACCCTAATCTTCTGCATTTGAGTTGTGCCCTCAATGTTTCTAGTCTAATCAGAGAAATAACATCCAATTAGAGTTTTCTCAGTGTCAAAGAACATTAATGTCTTGTGAAGGAACTTGAGATCAGAGAGTTATAAATATGCAGGTGAGGGGAAGGAAACACAGATAGTAGATTTCCACGAATGTCAATTTGGCACTTGAACTAGTTTATCAAGTGTGGACCAGATTTTACCAGGGAGTGTTATAACTGGAAGAAGTACCATTCCAAGGATAAGAACCACTAGTATACTTTCATTCATTCATTAACTAGCTTTCAAATTAGCTGTATAGCCAAATGACCTAGCATGGAGATTCCAATTCTATCTGTTCATTTCAGTTCCTGGAATTTATTTTTGCCATGAGGGCCCTAGTTATTCTGGTCTATGGCCAACCAGATAAAAATGCCAAATACATAAACAAACTGTCCTTTGGGAAAACAGACTGTTAAGGAGGATAAAAATATTCAAAATTAATTCCAAGAGTAGAGGTGTAATGGGAAATATATATATACACACATATGTAATATGTATTGAACTTTGTATACATATTTTATATTGCTAGGTGATTGCTGGCAGGCAGTCAAATAGATGGGGGTTCAAGTAAGACTTCCTGATAAGGTGACTGGGTAAAAGTTCTTGGGGAAATCAGAGAAAAGGAAAGGAGAGCTAACTATCTTATTTGCAGGGTCCAGTGCAAAATGGAAGTGCAAGGTTCTTTATTCAAAAAGCAGGGGTGAAAGTTCTACTAAAGGTACAAAATATAGTATAATTTATCTTCTTTCATACTCTGTCCTCGGAATTATCCTGATATTTTATTAGCTATTTAAATTAAAGTTATTCTAGCAAATTAAAAAAACTTTTGTGCCATGGAATACTGATTTTATATGTAATATAAGAATATTTAATTCTACCCCGGTTTCATCACAGGATCTACAGGAGTGAGGCTGAGCATAGAACCAGTTGATAGCTTCTGAGCACCTTTGAGTGTACCTCCCCCCACCCCCCCAAAAAATTAACTCATATCGAAATAATATGCAAATTAACAAAAATCCCACATTTTATATTGCAAAACTAATATGTGCATTATAGCAGCTACATACTACATGTGTGTACTTTAAACTTTGTTTATGTATTTGTGTTTAGCTCTCACCAGAAAGTTGTCCTGGGGAAACAATTTGATCCTTTGTAATGGTTAAAGCCTTGGGTACATTGGAGGTGGCTTTGATAGTCTGACACACAGCATTAGCACGAAGTCAGTATGATAGCTGACATTTATTAAATATGTGCTATGTCTTAGATACTGTTCTACATATTTCAAACATCTAAAATACTGAATGAATTCTGTGAAATGATATTAATATGCATCCAATTTTTTGCATGGAGAAGTGAAGACATAATCCAATAATTTTTCAAGCTCAGATCTAAGCACTGGTGGCAGAGAAACTCCTCTAAAACTGTCTAAAATTGTGCTCTGTATGGCACAATCAGATTACTTGTATGCAAGAGACGTAGTGCTGGGACAAGCACATGTGACCTGAAACTGTGTGTTCTGATTCATGGTCCATCTCTGCTCCTTGTAAAAACTGCTGCATACAAGACAGACAGAAAAATAAAACCTACACATTTCCAGCTAAAAATTAAGAAAATGCTCCAATTATATATTCTCTCCTCTTATATTTCAAGCAAGAGATAGTAGACTCTGAGGTGCTGGGCAGAAATCACCAAACTCAAACTGGAAGGAGCCTTGCCCATTAATCACCCATTTGAAGGAGAACACCCAGATTGAGGAGTCACAGTGATGGAACAATTGACTTCTGTAAACATGTGTTTATGTGAGAAGTTATTTGTTGCAGAGGTTAGTGCTATCTCAAAATATCACATCAGCAGGCCAAATTCCAATAGAGCACTAATCATCTGTCTTTTAAATATATAAAGTTAAAAATCATGAAGTAGGCCTAGGTACATCAACATGGATATAAACCCACAAAAATGTGGTGTTAAAAAATAGTTCATGGCTCAAGTGGTAGTGTAAATGCATTAGATGTGTGAGACCTTCAGTTTTACCCCCAGAACAGCATAATGTCTAACCCTTGAGGTAACCCCAGGTCTTTGATCACTGATAAGTGAGTCCCCACTACCAATTTAGGAAAAAAGTTCCAAGTGTTAATCTTCCCGTTAAAGGGTAATTGACATAGAGTAAAACAAGCTCTAAATGTTCAGTTTGATGAGTTTGTACATTTTTATGCTTCTGTGTAATCATCACCTTGAACAAGATGGAAAACACTTTCAACAGCCCAGAAAACGTCTGTATCTCTTCTTAGTTGATGATCACTTCCCCCACTAGTGTCAAGCACTATTCTAGTTTCTTCATCTATTATTGGCTTTGCCAGTTCTTGAACTTCATTTAAATGGAATTACAAAGGATATTTTCTCTGTACAGCATCATCTTTATTTTAATGTTGAGAAGGGAAAAACAAATCTGTCTATATTGAATGAAATGTAATTTAAGGATCTGTTTTCAGTATAAGTCATTTCAGCTAAAGTTGCCATTTCCAAAAATCTATTGACAATATAAAGTGAGGAGTTTCTGCATCTGGTTTCTTTTATTTAATGTAATAGTTTTAAGATAGCACTGTAGCACTGTTGTCCCATTGTTCATCGATTTGCTCAAGCGGGCACCAGTAATGTCTCCATTGTGAGACTTGTTGTACTGTTTTTCGCATATCAAATATGCCATGGGTAGCTTGCCAGGCTCTGCCATGCAGGCGGGATATTCTCGGTAGCTTGCTGGGATTTCTGAGAGGGACAAGTGATCACTCCAGTCCTTGTTCTGAAGAGGACTATGGAATGTAAGTTTTAAGATAAACCCACATTATTACACAGATTAGAAAGTCATATTTTTATATAATATATCATAAATATAGCTCAATTTGTTAATTTATTCCCCAGTTGATGGAAATTTTAGTTATTTCCAGTTTGAAATTACTGAAAATAAAGTCTCTATGTAAGTTCTTAAACAATTCTCTTTGTGGTATATTCATTCATATGTGTTAGGTATATGCTTAGGATTATTGTTAGGTATATGTTTAGAATTATTATTCATGCTTAGGTGTAGGCTTAGGATTATTGGTTATATATTATTTTATATTATCCTGTCATACTTTTAGCTTCTTGAGTAACTAGAAGACAGTAATTGATATCTGATAATTTCTGCTCATTATTACAGTTACTCCAATTAAAATATTCAAAGTCATGTGGAGTGTTACTTGGGAGAAAAATATTATCCAATATCACAGTATGAAAATCATAAGAATAATCAACATTCAAAACTTATGGTTGATTTGTGTAGCAATTATGAGCTCTGTTTGCAGCCAAAAATCATTTCCTATGAACTAAACTCATACTAAAAGCCTGTGCAAAAATGTAGATGCTAATGAATTAAAGTACATCAAGAAAAAGGTGAATGGAAATGAAATGGGAGCTTAAGACATCTAAAACATCTCACAATTTAATTTTAATTTTCAGGCATTTGAAATAGGTTTAAGATTTGCTACATAATTACTAATATGGTTGTAACAACATATGTTCTCAGTGAGTACACACAAGCATAGAACATTGTTAAGTTCCTTGAGAATTATAAAAGAAATTCTAGTTTGATACATCTTCCCAAGACATGTCAATTAAGTACATGCCTTTTTGTTGTTGTTTTCATGTATCAAAATGGAAACATAGCTTTTTCAAGCTTGTGAAAATATCTTTCTTATTTTTGAAGGGAATTAATAGGATCTAAGTCATTTTCATGGAATAAACTCTACCTCATCTAGAAACAATAACATACATATTATGATGCTTATGATTATGAGTTCTTTTCAGATCTTACAAATCCCTGAATGATTCATTTCCGGAGTAACTGTCATAAATCAAATGTACTTACTTTTTCTGTTTAAATAAGATTCTTAATTCAAAAAAATATAGGTATTATTAACACTTTCTATTTCACATTTTCCAACTCTCTTTTACGATAGATTTGCCTCATCCCGAGGTTACAAAGCATTGCATAAAATAGTCACGGAGCTTCCATATTAGTCACAGAAGAGACATGTAAATGACAAAAAAAATTAAAAAAAAATTAACAGAGAAAGCAAGAAAGGTTTGAATCTTCATTTACAAAAATTTAGAGCAAAACTTCTACTGTGGTTTTGGGCAGGTCATGGGCTAGATAAGGCTGAATATACTATAAGTCGGCCTTTTCTGATCATTTTGAGCATATCGCTTAGTTCCTTTTCACCTTAGTTTCCTCATCTGCAAAAATGAAAGAAATAATTTGTACCTGCTTGTAGGATTGTTATAAAGGAGAATTATGATAATAGATGGACAGTATTGTACACAAAGCCTTAGACCATAGCAGATAGCCAATGAATACAATTTGTTTATCTTTTAAGAAACAAAACAAAAACTATGTTGTTTGAATACATAGAAAAATGGCAAAGACTAAAATCTTCTTTTGGAAGATTCTTCATTTCCTAAATTAATTTTAAAATATCTACAAATGTTTGAGAGAAGGGGCAGGAGGAGGAGGAGGAGGAAAAGGAGGAGGTGGAGAGAGAGAGAGAGAGAGAGAGAGAGAGAGAGAGAGAGAGAGAGAGAGAGATGGGACAGGAGGGAAACTGGGAACAATGCTAGTGGGAAGGAACTGGTGAAGGGATGGGTGCTGAAACATTATATGACTGAAGTCCAACCATGAACAACTTTGTAACTGTGCATATCACTGTGATTCAATTTAAAAAATAAATTAAAATACTTACAAATATTTGCAACAATTAAAACGAAACTGTATTCTAAAGCTTGCTCTATGGTAGGTCTGGAAAAGCACACGCAAAATTCCTTTTTTTTCATGAGGCTTAATGTCAATGAATAAGTTGTAAACTCTTTGGAAAAAACTGAACGCAACCCCGATATATGGTTATCTTCATACTTGCAGAAATAGTATCTTCAGGTGATACACTTCCTTAGTGGCAAATTTTTCAGACAAATCCAAGTCTTTACTGAGGACCTTTGGGATTAAAACACTGTTCTTAGAAAACTTTCTGGTGCCTCACTTCAAAGAGTCTCAGGAACTAGTCCAGGCTCAGTGTCTGGGGGGTCATTTCTGGTAATGCTTTAAGAGAGCTCAAGCATGAGCACCAGATCTTTGAGCCATCTCTCTGGCATTCCTTAGGAAACTCTTTTTTATGAGTTTTCTTTTTCTGCAGTCTTTTTATTTCTCTCTCTCTCTCTCTCTCTCTCTCTCTCTCTCTCTCTCTCTCTCTGATGGGGGAGAGGATCCCCTAAGTACTCCCTGCAGTACTTAGCCAACTTGGATGACCAGCTTCTGCTCATGTTTAGCAGTACTGGTGGACTATAATGGCCACACCTGGTTGTACTGGGCTGTACTGATATTGCATGGAGATTTTGCATGGAGATTTGGTGTTGGAGATTGAACCAGAGTCCCACTCATTCTGTGCCAAATAGTTATCTCCTGGGTCCATCTGTACCATTTTTCCATTTTTTAACTAGTACTAAACTCTTAAGTTAGAAATGCCTTTCTCTAACAGTTTCTAGAATGCCCGACAGAAAAAATGTCCATTACAGGAAATAGTTAAGTAATACAGAAATCCCTAAATGATGGATTTGAAGTTGATCTGATTTAATCTGAGCCATGCTTGTTACTCTATTCCCTTGGCCTAGTCATTTCTTCCTTGATCCATCCCATTCACATGAATAAACACAAAGTATTTTGAATAAATAATTTCTACAATCCTGACCATGTTTGCATTCTAAAACCATATGCAATTTTATATTCATTTGATGATGACAGAAACAGTTTTATTTTGTGGAGAACTCCTATTTTTTCCTGAAAAATATTTTTGTTCACTAACTTAAATAAACTTGGGGTACTTATTTAAGAAAAATAATCTAACATTCTTCATTTTATTGCATGAAAATTAAGTGGGGCCAAGTTGATCCATGATGCAGTTTCTCTGGAAAGGGCAGGAGAGCAGCCTTTGCTTTTCTCTCCCTGTTATTAGCATTTCCATTATGCAATTCAAATGGCAGGATATTTTTATTTGCTCTTTTGGCTAAACTTCAGATTGAATTTCCCATCACTTTGGATTTAATTATTTAATGGCAAGTGAATCTATAAATTTAGGTTATCAAGTGTTCTTTTTGGTATATCTTTTAGTGATTTCTATTCATTCTTGCTTTCATTCATGGCATTAAACAATAATGATGATGGACAAACAAAATCAAAGAACTAAGAAAGTGGAGAACTAATCCAGGCCCATGAATAGGAAGAATCAATATTATCTCGATCCAGTCTATAGATTCAATGTTATCTCAATCACAATATTAGCCAGTTATTTTATGGATGCTGAAAAGCCAATTCTAAAATTATTATGGAGAGGTGAAATGTCTAGAGCAGTCAATACATTACTGAAGTTAGAGTACTTAAGCTGCTAGTCAAGACAGTCTAACGCTACAGTAATCAAGACAGTGCTGTCTTGGCAAAAGAATAAACAAATAGATTAAATAAAACAGAGAGTCCAGAAATAGATCTCCATAAATATAGTCAAATGACATTTAGTGAAGGAGCAAGGCAATACAGCAAAGATAGCCTTTCCACAATTTGCTGGTCCAAATAAATATGCACATGCAAGACTCTGAACAGAAATGCAGGCCTTACACCCTTCTCAAAAATTAACTCAAAATGGATTGTAGATCTAAATATATAACATACACTACAAAAATCTTAGAAGGTAATATTGAAGAAAGCCTAAATTACCTTCAGCATTGTGTCATAATATTTTTAGTTATAACATACTTTTATAGCATCAGATAAAAAGATTATTCAAAAGAGATTTAATAAAAAATATTCAAAGGGTTCTTAAAAGACAAAAAGAAAACAAGTAAAAATAGGTCAAAAAATAGGTCAAAAGACTTAACAAACACCTCTCGCAGAATATGTATGGATGAAAAATAAGCATATGATAGGTGTTCCACATTTTATGTCATTAGGGAAGAGAAAACTTGAACAAGAATGGGATATTACCACATATCTATTAGAATGATAAAAATCCAGAACACTGATAACACCAAACACTAACAAGGGTTTATGTAAAAAATTTCTAATTTGTTGCTAGAGAAGAAGCAAAATTGGTACTGAAAGTTTGGAAGATTGGAATATTGCTACAGAACTGATGTGCCCCTATCATACAATCTTGCAATTAACTCAGAATATACCCCAAAGAATTGTAAAGGTACTCAATCATTGTATGACTGAAATGTAAGCATAAAAGCTTATAAGTTTGTAACTGTACCTTGCCATGATTCATTAAAAATATAATAATAATAAAAAGCATATCCACATACTAATTTGAAGACTAATGTTCATGGCAGCTTTATTCATATTGCCCCAAATTTGGAAACAATCAAGATGTCATTTAGTATAATAAATGGTGTTTAATTTAGACAATTTTAGAACAACTAAAAATACAATAAATTATCAATTCATGAAAAGACATGGAGGAATAATATTAAACGCATATTCTAAGGGTGCAAAAACTTGATTCTGTTGAGGGTCATTTGGGTATTTTTATAACATCACTTCCAGGCCATACAATACAGGCAGATGGGCCATGGGCAGATGATGGGAAGTATATGTGTCTGTCCCACCATGTACAGGGCCAGATCACATGATTTTGTGGACCTTATATGGGAATGCATTGGATGTTATGGATTTCTGGCATATTCATTCATGAAATAAGTCAATCTACAAAGACTCTATTCAGTTTGATTCAAGTATATAATATTCTGGAAAAAGAAAATAGAAATCATATTTAGATTACAGGTTATCAGGAGATAAATATCAGGAGATGAGAGGAAGAGGAGAAAAAAATAATGATGATTTTCTAGGGATAGTCTATGACTAGTGACAGATATATCATTATATATTTCCATAAATCATATAATGCACAATATTAAAATATGGACTTTGGGAGATAATGACATGTCAGTGTAGGTTCTTTGATGCGACAAACATATACTAGAAGGGATATTAATGATGGAGGTGGGTATGCATGTGTGAAAGTCAGGAAGCTTATGAGAATTCTCAGTGACGTCCTTAATTTTGCTATAAATCTAAAACTGCTCTTAAAATAAAATCATAATAAATAACAAGGATGATGAAATGTGGTTCCTTCAACGAACTTCTTAAAGGTGATGGTGGATACTTCCTTTAGACTAATTTTTAAAAACTCTTTTTAATAACTAAAAAACTGTGTTATCTATCCAAACTGTAAGATTGTCGGATAATGAAATTTCTCTACTGAGAAGTATCATTTCTGTCAGGGATATGCATCCTTTGTGGATCCTACAGCTTTCAGTGAAAGAAGGTTGTATACTGCTGAAGCTGGAGGAAGCATTGATATTGAATCCTTCTCATAATTGCTCTCAGACCCAATCTGACCCAGGTTGGCATCCCTGAGTCCCAGGTTTTCACCTTCAGAATGGAGAAAAGTCTCATTGCCAAGGGATTGATATTTTAAAATTTTGAACCAAGTGCCTCAATTTGGTACTCAGTAAATGTTGCTTTCACATTTTACTCACCACACTCTTTCTTCTGGGTGACGTGACACATTTTAGCTTTAGTGATGATGGTAACATGTACACAGGAGTTGATGGACTGGAGCGATAACGCAGCAGGTAGGGCGTTTTCCTTGCACGCGGCTGACCCGGGTTCGATTCTGCCATCCCTCTTGGAGAGCCCAGCAAACTACCAAGAGTATTTGCCCGAATGGCAGAGACTGGCAAGCTACCTGTGGCGTATTTGATATACCAAAAATAGTAACAACAAGTTTCACAATAGAGATGTTGCTGGTGCTGGCTCAAGCAAATCGATGAACAAAGGGACACAGGAGTTAGGCAGTGATATTTAACCTTTCCACACCTCCGCCTGTATTGCATATAGGTTCAGTGTAAGTGTAATCCCTAGTGCGCATCACAGCCATCCTTATGTGCAACCCCCAGTAATTACAAGAGCAATAAAGGGAAAGGGTGGGAGAGGCAAATTTTTAAGAGTTGACTTCACTGAAGAGCTTCTTGGTATTTATTTTATTTGGGGACCACACCATGCAGTGCTCAGGGTCCCAGGTCAGTGCTTCAAATCACTCCTAGCAATAAGTCAGTGGAGTATGTGATGTCAGGGCTTAAATCTGGACTTCTTGCATGCAAAGCATGTGTTTCAGCCTATATATATAATTCTGGCCCTTTTAAGAATTTCTAATGTGCTGATTTATTTTACAAAAGTCTAGTGTGAAATACTTTATATTGCTCTGATCCCCAAATGTTGAATCAGAACATCCTTTTATACTTTGAACAATCTTGGGAGACTAAAAACTTTATCAAACACTATCAAGCTCACAATTTATAATATCCTTGAGCAGAGACATAGAAAAAGTTCTTCATGATTATATTAGCTTTCACTGCTTAACATCCCCCTTCCCCCCCACCCGCTGACACACACACACTTCTTAGTGACTTAACACAGACCATCTATATATTTGGTAATTCTGTGGATTAGCTAACAAGGTAGTTCTTTTATTTGAGGTGGGATAATCTATGATCAGTTCATTCTCATGTCTGGTGATTGGTAGTGATGTTGACCTGAGGCATTGTGATGGTCCCATTTTGCTCCTTATAGTGTTTTCACTTGCAGCTGTCCATCTGGTGCTTGAACACATGATGATGTCAGGGCCCAAATATCTTCCAGAGAACAAGTCCCAGAGCACCACCGATCTTCAAATCTCTTAATATGTCACATTTGCTAAAGTTCTGTTGGCCAATACAAGTCATGTGTTCAATCAGAATTGAAGGGTAGGAAAAATAGGCCAGTCTGAAGAGAACTATAATGTCACATTGCCAGGATGTGATTGAACAAATAGATGAAATTTCAAGCCAAACATCTGGTTTGAGAAGTTTAAGTCAGCACAATCACAAGTCCCTCTCAATTGTTCGGTTAGAATTGAACAACATCTGCAAAGATTCCCTCACCTATTGATGGATCCTTGCTCAGCTCCAGGAATTCACAGCCTTTTGAGAAATCTTTGATAAGAACAATTAAAGCTGAATTTCTATGTAAGATGACATTAAAATCCAAGAGCAAAGGTCATTGCATGGGAGGAATGCATACTGGCCTTAGCATAACTTAGTCATATTGACAGGTCAATGCTGGCTTTTACACACACACTGAATATATAAGCTCTTGCCAAATAATGTAACACGTTTGCACATAGCAATGGTGGATACATTCACTTCATCACAGAAAATGCAAGAAAACAAACTATGATGATCTCAGTGCTCTTGGAAGTCAATACACCTGAGTGTGATTGCTTTTATCTCTTCCATAAACAATCACTGAGGGCAAAGTAGAGATCAGGTGCAAGGCTCTGGAAAGATCCTGGCATATGAAGTGGAACTCTGAGGAACTTTGTGAAATTTTGGTTAAGTGTAGGTAGAAAGACATTTAAAAATAAGTTGTTAGGCTAAGTAGATGGACTTGATAGGCTGATAAAGAGAAAGAGAAGTTTACAAAAGAATGCTGGTGAGTTCATCTAACTCAGATGCAGTGGTCAAAGAAGGAAACTCAGAAAATATTATTTTAGCTAAATGCTAAGGAATGAATGTAAACTAGTCAGTCAAGCATTTCAGGCAAAGGAACATCAAAGAGATCTTATTCATGGGTGATTTATGTAGTCTTTGATAAGATTTCCCCCTTTTCATATGTATATGTATATATTTTATAAGAACTTGTACTGCGTTGTCATTTACTTGGCGTCTTTGCAGTTTCTAAATTGTTTATTTTTATTCTCTGAAATGTTAAGTAAAACTCCTGTGGGCATACTTTTCATTCAGTGATTCTTGGAGCTATGAAATTATACCTTGATAGTGAATTATTTCAATCCCATGGTTATTTTACTAACTGTCATTTTGTGTGTGTCTTCTTAATACAGACTATTTGCTAATGTTGTCTGAAGCATATCTTTCTTTTCTTTTGAACACCAAAGTAAAGATAGTGGAATACTTTCTGTTCTTTCCAATGCTATTTGGAGAAAAATGTTTACTATCATTTAAATTCTTAAATAAATAATAGAAGAAACAAAGAATGATTATATTCTGATCACGTATGTGTTTGCGCATTTGAACCTATATGTATATGTTTGCTACATGCTCGTGTTGTATGTGAGTTTTATGAAGATAACATCTGTTTGTTTGGTCTGTTTTATTTTCTGAAATATCCAAAGAATCTAGAATAATATCAAACTCATAAAATACACTTAATCAACTTTTGGTGAATATATATTTTAAAATGATACTCTGGGTTTTTCAAAGAAGAAATTATAGCTATTATTTAATGAGCATCTATTATGTTTCGGATAACTTTTTAGCTTCCATTTAGTATGCTTTGCAATTCCTTCAGAAAGATAGAAAAAGCATTTTTATGTTACATAATCAAGACTTGCCTGAAATTGAACAAAACTAAGTGTGAAGAAATGTTAAGGAAAAACTCTCAAAGTCATGATAGAAAAGATCATTGTATACATATAATGAGAAAGAAAGCAGGAGAAAATAAAAAGATCAAACTAAATCAATGGGTAAGACAGAAGTAGGTGGCAAGAGAGACATCAAAATGTGTCCTTTAAGAAAGTAACAGTCAACTAACTCATTGTAAAAATTTTAATTTAAAATTAAAAAATTTTTTGAAAACCCTTTTCCAAAACCCTTTCAAGATCTCCCAGTTATTTACTTTTGTCATATTGGTGGATTTGAACAAAAATGGCTTAGAACAACATCTGCTTTAAATAATTCTGGTTTTAGAGGTTGTGTTCTATAAGCAGAATAAAACACAAGAGAAGGGACAGCATATATTTTCACAAATTAAGGATCACATTTAACTATTGGTTATTTTCTATTAGAGAAAGGGAAAACACATTTTGTGTGGTAATGCCATCTCCTGATTTTACTGCAGATTACAATTAGTAATAACAAACAAGATGAAGTGCAGGAACTAATGAATAAGCACTCATGATTCACTGTAATGGAATGGTTCCTGTACTTGTATTTTTTTAATGAGACATGGAACACAAAGGAACAAACACATCCATTCTTTGTATATCTACCCTAATAGCCAAGAGGTAGAGCTCTTATTTTAAAGTTCCAACATGCTTACCTTTAAAAAAGGTTGTGATCTGATATGTAAAGTCCGCAGTTTCGATTGTTTTCTCTTTGCATTTGTATTTAAAGTAGGATTTAAAGCCAAGGTTTCTCAATCTTAACACCATTGACATCTTGGGTTGGGTACATTTACGCTGTGATTTACACTGTAGAAAGAGCACCTCTCTACGCCTCTACTCACTCACTTGAAGCCAGGAACACATATCGCCTTACCTCTCTCCTTCTTCAAGTTATTACCATCAAAAATGTGTCCAGATTTTACCAAATGTCCCCTAGGGGGCAAACTTATCCCCATTTGAGAGCTATTGTTCTATCTTCCGTGGTCAAAAATTTTGAACTTAACTGTTGAAATGATGTTCTTAATTAATAAACAGGTTGTGAGCATATTTTTGGAGAACAAAGAGAAATATGGAGCTTATCTATATAGTATTTTTTAATTTATTTCTGTCCTAAAATAGTTAATCATCTAAAACTTATATTTTTCTTAAAATACGCAAAAAGGAAAATAAGCAGCAAGTGTGGCATTTTAAGTAATACATTTCTTACAAGCTGCTTAAAAGACAGAACTGAAAGTACCAAGAAATAAGGTGTTTACAAATGTTGCAGCAAAGAAAATGAAAGCACATTCATCAATTATGAGTCACCTGTAATTTTCTTGTTAGTCCGTGAGTTCCCCAAAAAATGTGGCAGAGAAGGTTAATAGACTAGAAAATATATAGCGTCCCCAGGACTGAATATCCTGTAATATCACCTTGTTCTCTTTTACGGTCAAGAGCCAATGTATATAAATACATAATTCTACACTATTTATTACCGACATGATACTTTATTACTCAGTGGAAACATTGCAACACAAAACAATTCATCTTTTCTGAATATGCCAACAATTAAATAATAGGCCAAGAGGACTCTAAATAAAGCAAGATTATTTTCCCAGGTTGTGGAGAAAACAAAGTAATACATACTTACTTCTATTGCCAACATTATGAAGTCATGAGAGCAAAAAGGACATGGGTTACTTAACTGAGGCTAGCTGCCCAATGTTGATAAATTAGGAAGGAGTTGCTAATGTTCCTACATGACCTATGACTAGTTAGCAAAATGTTTACCTTAGACATAAAAGCCTAAGTCAGTGGAATATTTACAAGTCATCAGGAATGATAAATGAAAGGCCTACCAGATTTCAACTAGCATTGTCTGAATGTGCTCACTCTCTGGGAGATTAGTGTAAATCAGACATGCTATCAAGTAGGACTGATGAATGTTAAGAACATCTTAACTAAAATTGCTGCCACCCAGAGGGAAATGATGCAGAACAAACTAGCAAAATAAAGTGAAAATTGTTTCCTCTCAATGCCTTCTTGCTTAAGACATTTTCCCATTTGTCACTCGGAGTTATCCCCTTGGCAAGACCAAATGAGAGTTTAGGGATTATAGGACATGCAAGTATACATATACGTGTAAAATATATACCCAGGACATTTGGTTTAACATGGAGCTTACAAGAAGAGCATCAGAAATCCCAGAGTTTGGGACCTTATTTGTTCTCAAAATAAACTCTAGCCCCCAATTCCAGGCTGCCAGGCACTTTTTTATCCCTGTCAGGTGGTCTTCTTGTCAGTTTTGTATAGTAATGCTCTGTGTCACATTCTGGCTCAATTTGACATCGATATAGTCATCTAAATTAAGAAAGAGTAAAATAGGGCTGAAGATAGAGCTTGTTGGCACACTACTGAAAGGTCTATCCACCAATGTGAGGAAGGCACCTCACACTGATATTACCTGATAGTCTGCCTTCTCCAATATTTACACCTAACTCATTTCTATCGTTTACTCATCTAGCAATTACAACAAAGGAAATTAGGTGATCCTGCAATACCTATTCTCAAGGGACTCATGCTGACACAAGTTTCACCATTAGTTCTTTTAATGTTCTATGACTCCCTCTTCAGAAATACATTGTAGAACATACAGGTCGATTGTAAGCTTCTGAGTCAAAGCTACCACTTTTTTGTCATCACTGCTGAAATCAAAACAAACTTTTTGATGACTTCTGTCAAAAAAGAGAATTAAAATTATATATAAGAATACCTTATACAGAGCCAAGAATAAAGATAAAGCAAATAGGCATCAGGGATATAGTTGCCTTACGTAGATGAGGGTATGAGACACTGAGTTCCATACCCAATGTGTGTGTGTGTGTGTGTGTATGTGTGTGTGTGTGTATTAGAATTTAGGTCATAGTCAGCTCTGCTCAGTACTTCCTCCTGGCTCTGTGCTCAGAGATCATTCCTGGCATTGATCTTATTATCTCCCTGTTTTTTCTGATAGGGAAACTGAGGCCCAGAGATTAGTGTAAGTACATACCCACAAATCATGCAATTTCTGAGAACTGAATCAGATATTAGAACCCATGTAGCCTGGCTTGAAATCATGCTCTGGACTCTGGCCTGCATGTATGCCTTACCCTTCCCCATCTAGATCAGAGGAAGGTCTCCCCAAGATGTTTGAGATGTTGGCTTCCTGGTATGTTTACAACAGGTCTTCCACAAGACGTGGCACATAGATAAACTCTTACCCTTCCCCATCTAGATCAGAGGAAGGTCTCCCCAAGATGTTTGAGATGTTGGCTTCCTGGTATGTTTACAACAGGTCTTCCACAAGACGTGGCACATAGATAAACTCAAGCTGAGGTCTCAGACCTGGAGACTCAAGAGAAACTTGTACTTCTCTTTTAACTGCCTAGCTGAGTAGAAAAGAGAGCTTTTATTTAAAATTTGTAAAGAAGAATTTGATTAAAATGCCAAAAACTTATCTATATGGCATAATAAGTACTTAGTTACAGAGTATCTGGAATATATCACATGAGTTTTCCTCTTCTTGCCACCTCTCTTCGTTGGGGTGGTAGGTCACATTTTGGGGTACTTGAGGGGACTATTTCTGGCTCCTGTGCTTGAGTGACTCCTGGTTGTACTTGAGGACCTCATGTAGTGTGAAGATTTGAACTCGGGATACAAGGTCAGTGCCTTAACCCCTGTTCTACCTCTCCAGACCTTTGGCACCTCTCTTAAAGCCTCTAGCACCTTCACTTCCCCCACACCCACTCCCGGCCCTTTGACTGAATATATTTGCCCTATTTCTCACTAGAATCAGAATCCTTGTATCATACTTGGTGTCTCATTTCTTTTCATTAATTACAATAATAGAAGTTCTTTTTTTATTGCTTAAAGAAGAAAGCAAAGGGTTCCTCCCCATACCTCAGTTGTCCAACCCTTCAGGTATCTTGTCCCAGCTACTCCAGGGAGCTCTAGCTTAGCACCCTCTGGGATAGAGAGGTACTGAAAAACCTATTGAGGTAGAAGGTGAGAAAGTTATTGCTTTCCCAGGTCTGAAGTATTCAGACAGTAAAGAAAATAGTGTTTAAGAACAGCTATTATAGAGCTATACCTAGATAACCAAACTGCTTTGTATGCTTTCTTGAAAACCCATCTAGTAAGAGGTTGTTTCCAGTAGAAACTTTTGCATTCCAATCAACTTAACAGTTGAGGAATGCAGCCCAACAGTAAATTGGAAACAGTCTTTATTATGTTCCAATATGATTGTAAAAGTATCATTTCTTAATAGCAATTTTAATAGAAGTGTTTAAATGTTTCAGAGTAAAATAATACTCCTTTTAATAAACTAATGCATTCTCCTCATCTTATGCTTACATATATGCACACAAAAAATGTGAAAAGCCCGGATTTGTTAAAAAGAGACTCCTAGGTAAGGATATTATTTTTAAAAACTAATTTTCAGTTAATCATTAAGGAGTATTAAAAGAGCACTGCATTTACACAGAAATCAATTTTTATACATTTTTCCAGAAACTGATTATAATATAAAGTGAGTTGAATGGCATATAATTTTGCTAGGACACTGGAGATATAGACAGTAAACAAATACTCCAGAAATTGTTGCTATGTGAATCATAAGTCATAGGATTGCACAGCTCTGTCACTTCCCCAAGGGAAAATACTCCAGAATATTATTTATATCTGGAAACAAGGTTATTCCATTTTTAGGTGTTGTCTAAGAGGAATACCATCTCTGCGTGTGCATGCACACATACATATATACTTGCAGTGTTTGTATGATAACATGTTTTCTTACCTTAATAAATGTTTGCTGATTTGAGTACCATACCTTAATGTACATCTCAAATTTCTGTTGTAAATTTCACTTAATTGGTATGGAAAAGATTCGTGCTTTTTTGTGGGACTATAATTTTCAATCTCCTGATTTTTCTGATTTTTAAGAGCTGGTCATAATGCTATATCGTTCTCTGATTTTATTCCTTTGGTACAAAAAAAGCAAAATGAATGAATTGTGATTGAGCCACGGAGCCCAGTTGCTTGCATATGTAATAGGGGCTGTAAATTACTGCATAAACACAGCTGCAGTTTTTCAGTCTGATGGCTTGGAGAAGCATGCCGACTGGTGAGTGGGGTATTTGGAGCTCTAAATTTAAAAGCATTATTATGAGCTGCGATAGACAATCATCCCGCCTTATTTAAATCTCTGGGCAACTGTAAAACTAGAGTATGTGTTGCTTAAATATTCAGGTTTCTTATCTTTGCCAAAATCTGAAGGAACAAGTTTAACCCATATCTTAAAAGCTGACAAATTTTACTTTACTATACAACACTGAATGCTCCATTTTTGAAGTTACCAGAGGTTGATTAGTTTAAAAGAGTATTTGAAATGATACCATTTGTAAATAATGGTAAATTTACCATTTGTAAATTGTACATAAATGGTATTTGAATGATACCATTGTAAACATTATTTCCAAAAGTTATAAAAAGTATCATGAATCATGCCTTTCTTGCATGGCAAATTATTGTATGTAAAAACAGGTAAAATATTTTCATCTTTATGTTTCCACACGTAAATACAGTTAATCACATTCACTCTAAGCACTTTGTCCCTGAATTTTAGATTGAAAGCAATGACAAAAGGTAAATTTTAACGTATTTTTTCTTAATAACTTACATGAACTGAAAAGATACTTCTAAAGAACAGCTGCTAGTTTAGTAAAATTGTTATATTAGTTTAACAAGAAAATGTTTCATGGTTTAAACAGTACTTTTCTAAAATTGGTATTTTCAGTGTTGTTTTTTAAAATATGCCTTTAGAGGTTTATAAGTAGAGTTAAATACCAATTGACCGAAAGTATGTACAATCTTATTTCATGCAAAAGCTCATTAAATTATTCATTTGTAATAAAGCAAATTAGAAAGTTTTATATGCTAAATAAAATTGATAGTATAACTGTGCTCTAATAAGAATTTAATTCCCCTGTCACCCATTGCCACTCATCCATTTGCTCGAGTGGGCACCAGTAATGTCTCTATTGTGAGACTTGTTGTTACTGTTTTTGGCATATAGAATATACCATGGATAGCTTGCCAGGCTCTTCCGTGCGGGCGGAATACTCTCGGTAGCTTGCTGGGCACTCTGAGAGGGAAATTGAACCCGGGTCAGCCACATGCAAGGCAAACGCTCTACCTGCTGTGCTATCGTTCTAATTCAATCAAGAAGTGGAAATGGTTGGTTAGTTTTTGACCATCTTGCTATGAATGAATAGAGTTTGGTAGAATCTACTGGTAAAATCAAGGATTGGATAAGCTGCATTATTTATATGGAGCAATGTTGGCAACCTTTCCTTTTATGGATTTTCTTCACTTTATGAAATTCAGTCTAGACACTGGAATTAAACTGAACAACACTGATCAGTCAATATTATTTTTAATTGAAAGGGTTATTTTTTATGTTTCCTTCAAAAAAAGTGGTAGTTTGGGCCATGCATGTAATTCACATGGCAGAGCACATGCCTTGAATGTTCCCTAAGATTGATTTTCCCTGGGATTCTCTGGCCCATGATGGCTGCTGGGCATAGCTCTGGTGGTCCTTAAACACTGCTGGGAGTGGATCCCCCAAATGATACTTATTACTTACATTGTTCAAACCACATGGCAAATCCAAACAACCAGAAACAGTTTACATTTTCTACTGTAATTACATTTTATTTTCCACAAAACAAATGTTTCAAATATGTGAAGGGCCAGCAAAGCAATCCATTTTATAGATTCCAGTTAATTTAGCTTTAGCAAAGAGAATTGAGGTAGGAAAAAAACCCTGTATTTTTATGTACTCAGCAAAATGAATTCACTTATAACAAAACAAATGCAATCAAATTTTGTCAGATGAACAATGATAAAAAACCTTCACTCCAAGAGAAGTGGAGGTAGAATTATTGAGTAAATGAAGAAAATTATGAGAGCCACCTGTTAGAAAACTTGTTTGACAGGTGAGGATAACAGTTTCCAAAGAAGAAAAACATTGATCTTGGATTGTTGGAGGCCAGAGTTGTTAAAGTGCAACATCTGGGTCTAATTCTGTGTGTGTGGAACCAGTGGATAGCCCTTTTACATTAAGTTCCCTTTATCTCAAGTAATAAAATTTCTGGTTGCATACATGGCTATCCAGAATTAACATTTCTTGCAGGTTCCCTGGGTAAGAAATCAACCGGACGGTCATTGCTTTGGAAAGGTTCCTTCATACTTTGCTCTATTTTTTAATCTCCTTATTTGTTGGAAATTTTGTATAATGGCAAAGGCTGAAGCATTAATATTGTGGGATCTTAGGAATAGTGGTTCTGTCTAGTGCTCAGTGATTTCAAATTTCAAAGATTTCAGTAAGAAGAGTCCAGTCTAGATGTTTTCACGGAAGAAGATTAAAATGGACATTTTGCACACTGGTGGAGGGGTGGGTGTTCAATCATTGTATGACTGAAACTCAATCATGAAAGCTTTGTAACTGTATCTAATGGTGATACACTTAAAAAAAAGAAAAAAGAACATTCACAATGTGAAGAATTGAACAATCAGAGCTAGATAAAGCTATGGAAACAGAATAGACCAAATGGATCAGTGAGATCCGTTGATAGGAGTGTATAAAGTGTACAAATGATGTAGGTGTTAAAAACCAAAAGAGAATAAATTGTTTAAAAATGAAAAAATAAAATAAAATGGACATTCTGCTTCATTTAAAGCTTTACAATTACTAGTGAAATACAAAACGAATTTCTCTGATGCTGGACAGCAGAGCCTGCTACAGGGGCAAGTGTGTAGGAGGTATCAAGAGATATTTGCAGCTATGTAAAGACCATCTTTGACATCAGTATGTGGGTCCTTTCCACTTCCCCTTGTGGCATCCCTCAAATTTTCACCCATATCTCCATTACTTCAACACCATTGAGCTAAAACTCTTGCTTTGTTTTACCTAGGTAATGTATTTCCTTGCTCATCTCACAGCCCTTTCCATTTAAAATTAGAACTTTTTGTTTCCCATAGGAAGAAAGACCCAAATTCTTGACATGACCCATGGATCTCAATTCTCTAACTCAATGTCACAAAATTTTCTTCCTTGTTATCAGAGATTCCCATTCCTGCATTCCATTTTATTTTTATAGAAATGGGTGTTTTTTTAAAGTTAATTAAGAAACTCCTTCAGGCCTCTCCTCATCTCTTCCCTGCAAAAGAATCTTGACTATGGTAAAATATCCCAGCATTCTCTATTCTACCAAGTCCATCTTGATTCTGCACTTAGCACTTAGCACAGCCTGTTTCCCCCATTGAATTGTAGCTCCCTGAAGGCAGTCTTGAATGTTTTGCATTTTGTTAATGTCTCTGGTGTCTGTTATAATGCCTGATGCCTGGACATAGTAAAGTCTTAATAAGCATTTGCTGAGAGGATAAATGGCATTCCAAAATCTATTGTTGGGATTTGGACAATCACTGGACTGGCAGTGGTTGGGATTGAAGAAAGAGAGGGAAAGAAAGGGGCAAAGTGAGGAAAAAATGTTTGTGGGGAGGAAGAGAGACCTCAAACGTCACAATACATATGTTTACCTTATAGAATGGCCATTTCGTTCCTTGGATTAATTAAATTATAAAATAATATTCCTTCAAGGCTAAATTTTAATAATTTGATATGTAGTTCTAAAAGAGATATAATACTCCTTGGGGTACCTGAAATTCTTTTGTAAGCTCCTGAGGTGCTCCTTTTTGAGGCTATATACTTTTGATATACACCAACCCTCAAAACATGCTGTAACAGCCTGAATGCAAAGACAGATATGAGTCCAGCTGTCTCCTATAACACTAGAATTAAAGAGATTTTCACAAATATAAAAGAATGACATCCTTTGTACTAATTAGATGCTTGGTTTTGGAAAATAAAGTTATTTTTAATGAAAATATGTTATTTATGTTCACATGTGATGCTTTATTATTGCTGCTTTTAAGTTGATTAATCAGAAACCTTAACCATTTCTCAGTTCAGTTCTAATACTGTTCAGAATGATGACATAATCCTCAGAATCAAAACTTTTCTACTTCTTGGAACTGTTAAGAGATCTTGAGACCAAAGCATTTGGTGTACTAAAATATAATTTCTTTGATTTAGGATTTGATATTCTTTGAGTACAAAAGAGAGGTAAGATTTTTGAAGTTAGTTAATTGGGGGCTGGTAAACAGAGGTTATTTCTAATTGTTAGTATGAACATAGACAAATCAGCTTACTTTGGAAAGCCTCAGTTTTTTCTCCTCTAGGGACAAAAATACCCC